>NW_015505186.1:144018-177384 GCF_001515645.1 Sinocyclocheilus grahami | reverse complement strand
CAGTGTATGTGTATATATATATATATATATATATATATATATATATATATATATATATATATATAGGATATAGGCAATCTGCCTCATGAACAGTTAAATATTCTCCCATTGTGTAATACAAATATGTGCAATAACCTTATACTATTTATCTCTTTACATCCTATATCCCTACAACTTTATTTTTTATTCTATTCATATTCTACAGTATTTTATCTTTAGCACACCTGTACATATTTATCCTTTGTATGTGTGTGTGTGTGTGCTTTATTTATATTTATACATATGTGTATTTTATTCACATCTTATTTTTATTATCTGTATGTTGTTGTTGTGTCTGTGTACTGGAAGCTTGTGACACTAAAACAGATTCCTTGTATGTGCAAACATACTTGGCAGTAAAGCTCTTTCTGTCTTCTGATATGCGTGTGTGTAATATAGCCTACAGTAGGCCTATTACAGTATATATGAAAATGCATATTTTTCAATTAAAGAGAACTTATAGAATAAATATGGACTGCTTTGGGTGCTTGACACTTCATTGGTCATTTTGTGTTTTAAGAATGATATTCAAGGTTAAGAATGCGCTGGAAGTTACTTAAATGTAAATTGTTTTATCTAGGTGTATACATTAGAGAAATATGACTTTCCTTATCGATCACGTCTTCCCTCAGCAAAATGCAACACTTTCTTGCGTGGCTGGATGTTGGAATCACGTTGTTTGCATTCGCTCAAACTGATTTGCTGAAGTCGAAACGCGGTCGTTAAAAAACCCAACTCCGTTAGCGTGAGTCCCGCTCGCTGTGAAGAGGATTCCGCTTGGTGTTAAAGCCTCCCTGGAACGGCTACGTTCACAAATCAAACACTTCTCAAAAAAGAATGATTCATTCTCAATTTAGAGTTTGTTATTCGTATGGTCTAGGTGTTCATACGCCATATGCCTTAAATACGGGACAAACTGCGTGCCGTATAGCTTTCATACGGAACGCTTCTTTGATGCCTTAAATACGGGACGATTCTGTATTATACGGGACGGTTGGCAACCCTATACGTGTATATGATATATTTCAGTACCATTATTATAAACCCAATCACCAATGATTTCGGACATGTACCATAGTAATAATTTTCCTTAGATAGATGTACCACAGTAGTATACCACGGTACAACGATGGTGTCAAATGATAATACCATGGTACTTTGATTTATTCAATTGTACTCAAGTTCATGTAATACGACATTTCCAAGAAACTTTTGTACTACCACAGTATGTCTAAAAACCATGGCAGTACCATGATGCTTTTTGTAAGCGAGACATCTACCATGGTATCACCAAATTTTTTGCACATTTACCATGGTAGCAGTGTGGTATCTTATAAATACCTTAATATTTATTAAACGTACCATAGTAGTACCGTATGATACCATCACAGCGCTATGATTCCAATACAATACTTAATTTGTAGGAGTTATATCAAAGTACTATACTACTGTCAGGTTTTGTTTTAGATATTTACAATGGTAATTAGTTTTTGGACAAGTGTCAAGGTTTTACCGTGGTATTCTTTAAAGTAAACTATGAGTACCATGCACTTACAAAAAAGTACTGTGACAGTCCCATAGTATACACATTGCACTCCCAAGAACACCGTAGTAAATGTCCCAAAACATGGTATTATAATGGCACTTTTGTTAGTTTTTTCTTTGGTTTAATTAGTCAGCTGTGTTGGATGTTGTAAACTTGATGCTCTCATTGACTTGTTGGGGGTTGATTTGCTTGTTGATGAGTTGTAATGACTAGTTAACTGTTTCAATTACCCAGCAAAGCTCTGGTGCTGATGGCTGGGTTACAAACCCCTCTGATGCATATATATGCATGTAGTCATTGATGGGATGTAATATTGTTATGACAGAATAGTGCACTACTACATTTCCAGGTTGGTTGGTTGACCACCCAATTGGTTGCAAAGTGTTTTCAAAGGCTGTCCGAACTCTCATGCACCTCTATTCCTTTTGGCCATCCAGTCCAACAGCTACAAGAGTTTGGTAATTTGCTATGCAAATCTAACAGCCAATCAGACAATCAAACTCGAGAGCTGGTTGTACTAGCCACATCTTAACTTCTAATTAGAGTGTAGTCATGGGACTAGCGCGAGACTGAAATTGAAGGACGGTTTTAGCACATAGAGAGCGGCTTTGGGTATGTAAATGAGTGGCTGCTGTCACCTTATGGGAATGTTCTGTAATCAAGGCCATGAGACAGGTGTTACATTGAAAACGTGCTTTAAACAGCCTTCTTCATGCAGGTGTTGAGTTGGACAAACTATGTTTTTTAGTTAGATGTGGATGCCATTTCATAGAACAGGTTGTTCTATACTGTACATAAGGTTTCCCATTTTATCGAGTGTTTACTCCGCATTGGCAGTGTCTTGTAAAAAATGTGACAACTATTTGCAATCTAATTTTTCTGATAGAGGTTGTGATTTAATATGATATGGTAATAATAATAATTACAAAAAAAAATTATTAAACAATAAATATTAGTATTGCTATTGAATTAAAAATGGTAAGATTTAAGCATTTAACAGAAGCATTTAACTGTAAAATTAAAATACTAATATTTATGGCTGTCTTAATTGGTTGATTGTAAAATATTAAACCATAAAGTGTGTACATTTCACTCTTAAACACGCAGCGCAGAGTCAAGTAGTGTGGTATTTTTAGCAATTGTGATTTTTAATTTTTTTTATATATATATGTATATGTGTGTGTATATGTATATATATATAACATTTTTTAAAAAAATTATTAAAATTGAAAATTTTATAATTTTAATTTTTGTATTTGTTTATTTATTATTATTATTATTATTATTATTATTATTATTATTATTATTACTTTGGGAATTTCTGAAACATGCAGTGCATATACTTGTGTAATTAGTTTGCAGACTCTGTGATTTGATAATTGCACTAAGCCATATTAAGATTTTTGTTTTATTTTTCGATTCATTTTGTAGAGCCCTAGTTTGTTCTCTGTTGCTTAGTGGGATAAAATTAACTTTATTATTTCCTACATCTATCTTAAACAAAATAGTGAACTAAAAATAAAAAAATGACAACAACTGGGTATTATTTGATCTATATTGTTCATTACACCCCTTGTGGACACAAACTGTGGAATCGCTCTTTTACCATTTCATCAAGTGTTTCCTCGGCATTGGCAGAATCTTCTAAAAAGTGGTTGCAACAGGTTGCATGATTTAATGTAGCTCAATATGTCCCATAATTCCCTTAGTTTATAACCGAAATCCAAAACATTGAGGTCATTTTCAAAAGATCTTTTAACAGCAGGTGCTTTACCGCGCAGAATACTTCCTGGAAAACTTTAAAAGCTGAATTTACTGTTGTGATAATACTCCAGGATGGAGATATTTTTGTCAGAAGTGTTTATTGCATCGATGTCACATATTTGGGGTTTGTGAGTAATGGCAATGATGCTACTGTAACTCTCACAAGGCGTGTTAAGGTGAGTCTGGCACATATTTTTATTTGGACGGCTCTGCTGGGGCACGGCAAGGGAATGTTTGGAAATAAGCTGGAATGTATCTTTCTTACGAAAACTGGGTCAAAACTGCAAAGCTTTAAAACAGGATGGGCCAGAATTGGACTGAGAGCAATAACTGAGAGGGTGTGTGTGGTGTTTAGTGACAGCTAGGTTTGCAACCGAGTTCTTGCTTAAACTGAGGTTCACATTAGGGGCTTGGTAACTACTAGTTAGATGTTTCTTCTGTCTCCCAGTGGTCGGCTTTTGTGTTTCTACTAGGGCTGAACGATTTTGGAAAATAATCTAATTGCGATTTTTTTTACCAATATTGCGATTGCGATTTAATATGCAATTATTTTTTAAAGCTCTTTATGAGCTATAAATCATTGTATAGTTTGACCAACACACTATTAGATAGATTAAACATAAATGTTCTTTTCTGTATGCCAGGCCTATATGTTACGATGAAATTAGGTGATGCATGAATTGATATGAATGACATTTTTAACAACTACAATCACAGTATATTGACTGATTTGTTGAACTTCCAACCTTTAAGCATGTAATAATTATGACAACATAAAGCACTGACAAATAAGCCTGGTGTAAACATTACTATGAAAGTCAGTAACAAATCACACAAGCTAAAGTAGATTGCAGAAATATAAAAACAAGTCTGTTGCTTTACCACACTACTTTAGGTAATTCAGTCACTGTAATAAACATATGTAAACATGTGGACTGCTCTTTTTAAACACTGTCTGTTAACTTTAGACCAGTGCTTCTCAAACTTTTTTGGTCAAGCCCCCCTTTAAACTTATAAAAACATCTTATTTAATTTAAAAAACCTACAGGGAAAAAACACCTGCATCACTTGAAACATTGAAAAATAGCATAGAGAGAATAACTTATTATTATTATTATTATTCTCGCTCTGTTATTTATTTATTTTTTGTGGGTTTCATGCTGTTCGCTAAGGTATAGGACACACACAGGCTTTCCTCCTCACCAATGACATTAAACACGTGTCTACACCGGACGCGAGCGGCAAAATACAGTAGAACCATTATAATCAGTGACACTGTGTACTCTGGATGCGACGCGATGCGACAAAACCCGACATTAAACTGATGCCTTGTTCTATTTATGTCGTGCTGACACAAAGTTAAAATTATTAGCAACAGTCGCTTTGTCGCGTCCAGTGCAGAGCTGTTGCGGCGTGACAAAAAACACCTGCATCACTTGAAACATTGAAAAATAGCATAGAGAGAATAACTTATTATTATTATTATTATTCTCGCTCTGTTATTTATTTATTTTTTGTGGGTTTCATGCTGTTCGCTAAGGTATAGGACACACACAGGCTTTCCTCCTCACCAATGACATTAAACACGTGTCTACACCGGACGCGAGCGGCAAAATACAGTAGAACCATTATAATCAGTGACACTGTGTACTCTGGATGCGACGCGATGCGACAAAACCCGACATTAAACTGATGCCTTGTTCTATTTATGTCGTGCTGACACAAAGTTAAAATTATTAGCAACAGTCGCTTTGTCGCGTCCAGTGCAGAGCTGTTGCGGCGTGACGCGAAGACTGTAGCGTCCGGTATAGACACGGTGAGCGAAGCCGAGAGCAAGATATGCCTCGTCACATTTTCTGCATTTAGCTTTTAAATGACCAGCACCTGCCTGGGTCTGTGCGACTCCATCTATGGCTTTTCTCTTTGCTTTCACAAACCGATCCATCACCCATTCTAAGCTGTTTACTGTTTTATTTATTTTCTTTTTCTGCTGATGGCCCGCGCTCGACTTGAAGCAGCGCTGCTTAGATCGATGGGTGTGTCATCAAAGTACTGCCAGAGCTATAAGAGAGCGCGGACGTCTCCTTATGCTTTCTCTCGCTGTACTTTGATGTCAAAGGCTACACCGATCGATCTTCAAGTGGAACACACCTCTTTACTATGACGTGTCACGTGACCAAGTCTAATCGCAGTCTCTGCGATTGAAAAATCTTGTTTTTTCATATCGCGATATTATCGCAAATGCAATTAATCGTTGAGCCCTAGTTTCTACTATAGAAAGCAAGACCATGGGTTCGATTACCAGGGAATGCATGAATCAGTGAAATGTAAATCTTCACTGCAATGTAAGTCACTTTAGATAAAAGCTTCCTCCAAATGCATAAATGTAAATGTAGCCCAAACAGTAGAGAATGGTGCTTGCAACGCCAAGGTTATGGGCTCAATTCACTT
Organism: Sinocyclocheilus grahami; assembly: GCF_001515645.1. Taxonomy (NCBI): domain Eukaryota; kingdom Metazoa; phylum Chordata; class Actinopteri; order Cypriniformes; family Cyprinidae; genus Sinocyclocheilus; species Sinocyclocheilus grahami. The sequence goes on along the minus strand of NW_015505186.1, from coordinate 171,584 downwards.
TGGGAATGCATGAACTGATAAAATGTAAACCTTTAATATATTGCAAGTCACTTTGGATAAAAGTGTCTGTCAAATGCATAAATGTAGATCAAACAGTAGAACATGGTGTGGTGCTTGCAACGCCAAGGTCATGAGTTTGACTCCCATGAACTAATAAAATGTAAACCTTCAATGCAATGTAACTCCCTATGGATAAAAGCTTCTTCCAGATGCATGACTGTAAATGTAGCTCAAACAGTAGAGCATGGTGCTTGCTCCCTGGGAATGCATGAACTGATAAAATGTGTACGTTAAATGCAATGCAGGTTGCTTTGGATAAATACAGAAATTTGCACAATGCATAAAATAAAAAATGTTTAAAATGATCAAATGTAAACCTTCATTGCAGTATAAATCACTTTGGATAAAAGCTAAATTGCCAAATGCATGAACGTAAATCTGTTAATCAATAACTTTATTTTTCACTCAAACTCGTAATAATGCTGATGAACTGCTGCTTTAACGAACCAGTAAAGCTCCACTTTGTATCACAAGCTTCATTAAGTCAAATACCTTCAGCTGATACGATCTAAACCCCATTCAGCATCTATTCATGTGTGTCCTGTAGGGAGTCATGTATGACTTTGAAGCTTAGCGGCTGTAATCTTAAAAGAATATTAATAAAAGGTGGGGCGATCAAGTATTGTAATTCAGACCTTACAGATTGTTAAACGCTATTCAGTGAAGCTTAACATGCTGTCAGGCGTATTCCCAGCATGATACTTTCTCAAGAAAATGGACTTTGATAGAAGCTCTTTTAGTCAGTAGGTTAAGTGGGATTTACAAGGTTACTCTTTTTTTCCCCCCTTCCTGGTTGTGGAGGAATGGCTTTAAATGGGGAAAAGGTGTGGCTTAAATAGCTGAAAGCAACAAAATATTTGATTAAAATCAATTTGGCATAATTTATAATTAGCAAATTGTGTGAGATTTTATTTAGTCCCATATGACTTTATTTAGGCAAATATGATAAAAATCTGAGGGTACTACACTTTTTGGTAGCTCAAGGCTTATATTATTATTGTTGTTGTTATTATTAAACATTATTATTATTATTATTTTTAAATGACATACTGTATTTGTTAATATTAATTGTATTTAAATATATATATATATATATATATATATATATATATATATATATATATATAATATGTGAATAATATTAATATAATATTTTTAATACATTTATACATGCACACACGCACAAATACAATTTTTATATTTATATTAGGAGACTTTCTACAATTTCATATAATTTGTGTGTGTGTGTATATATACACATAGTAGTCAACATTTGAAGTAGGGATGCTCCGATCCGCCTTTTTCGCCTCCGATACCGATTCCGATACCTAGGGTTTGGTATTGGCCGATACCGATACCGATCCGATACCAGTGAAGTTTTTTTCCCTCATTTAATTAAATATAGAATTTATATATCTCTGTGTGTGGAACTGATATTCATTCTTTCACAATCTACTAGATACAGACTACTTCATTATAAAGAAAAATAAAATGAACAATAAATCTGAAAAATTATAGGCCTATGTATATTTATAATCTAGGACAAAAATGTATCAAACTAGGTTAGTGGATAATTCGGCAGCAAAAGTTATTCTAGAAAAATCGGTGCACAATAATTTTAAGAATCCAAACATTAAGTGAAAAAAAACTATATTTTGTGGGGAACAAATAAAAGTGTTGCACTAAATATGGTAAAATTTTACACATTGCTATTTGTATTATTATCAAATCCATTCATTAAAAACATTCATGAATGTATTTATATATAAGTATATACTATAACATTTGAAATCTATAGCATATTTTTTAATAAGGCAACAACATATTATAGATATGATAGGACAAAACAAATGCAGTGCAGCACGAACTGTTTTTATACAGTCTATGGGCACGAAGCTCTTACAATGTGCGCATCCAGTGTGCAGAATGATGTGCTTGAAGCCTGAAGCAACCTGGCATCACAGCCTGCACACCGGATGCGCACATTGTAAGCGCTTCATGTTAAAAACGGCAAAGCACAAAGTGAAGAGAAATGAATGCGTAGTGTATTATATCTGTGCAACAGTTATTGAGCCTTTCTTTTAACAGTTTTACATTTCAGTTACTGTGCACGTTAAAAACTATTTATAGTCTTTTCTATGCCCGTGTTTTGTTCTCACAGACACCCGGTAGCAAGTAACAAAACATTAAACTCCGGCAAGAACATACAGTCCCTTTTGCAAAAACGCAGACATGTATTTACAAATCAAGTACAATGGGAACACAGAATGATCTTGGAGAGAGCTTTACCGAGCTGACTGCTGTAACAGAACGTGACCAGGGTTTAAAGGCTGAACGAATGACTGACAGCGGAGAAAAGAGTTTGTGTGAACTTTAATGTAAGGACTTAAATATTCATATGTAGCTCACATTAACCCTTTCTCGCGTGAGTTTAAAATATTCTAGCTGAGCCCCCAGCGTGAGGTTTTTTTAGGCAACCGTTAGTTTAGAATGTATCGCCTTATTGCTTCCATGGCGACGCGTCATGCTTGTCATGTGACACAACGCAGCCACAATAGATCTGTGTAACACGTGGATCGCTTTTATTTCGTTTTTCCTGTTTTATTCAAAATATTCACAAACATGCTTACTATATTATGAAATATCTGATATTCCGATTCTGAAATATGTGCAAGTAAATCTATTTGGTAGTTTAAACACTTTTATGTCAACCGTGTTAGTTGATCTATACTGGGTGATGGGCGCCGCCATGTTAGTCATTTTCGGCATGTCTAGAACAATTCTTACAAGTACAACACGACGTAGCTGGGCGCCGCGGACAGACGCCGAATGGTGGCGCTGGTGTGCCTACACTCATAGAAAATAATGTATTCAAATTTTAAAGACGTGGCGCGACGCTGCGCTTCTCGTCCGGTGTGCGACTGCCTGAAACGCTGTTTTTTTCACCTCCATGCCCAAACGTCTTTGTTTGGGCTTCCGAAAGTAGATGATGTCAGGAAACAATGGTTGCAATTTATTTTTTAACTCTGTCCCTGAGCATTATAACCCCAATTTGCTATTGTGTGCTGCGCATTTTACTGAGGACAGCTTCCACAACATGAGGGAGTACAGTGCCTGCCGGATTCGCCAAAAAGCTTTTGTTGAAAGACGGAGCAAGGGGCGGGGCAGTACTGAAACACCGTCTAAGCTGTTCGCCAATCAGAACTCACTGGGACAGCGAACCAATCACAACACATTTTGTTTTTCGGAAGGCGGACCTTCATCAAAGCCGGAACTAATCGAGCCGTTTGTGGCAGGCTGGGGAGAAAGGTATTGTAATAATGTAAATTATGTGAAAAATAATGCGTTTTTTTGAACCACCAAGCATGAGAGCATGTTCTAGTACACCCCCAAAACAAAATCAAGACTTTGTAAAAGAGCATAATAGGACCCCTTTAATATGTCACTTATCTAAATATCAGTAATTCTTAATCAATAATAATATTTACACAGATTGAAAACAGTTTTTTTGTGGCTGGATCTCCTGAGTGTGGATGATTTTTGTTTGGAGACAGCATGCTGTCTGTTGTGTTGCACTAGTTGGTGGGACACCGTGTTTGTAGTGGTTACTGGACTAGTAGCCCTGGAGAGCCCCCAGTGCAACCAGAGCAACAGCGCTGCATTTGCAGGATGTGTCTCGTTCACCGATGATTCTCGTGCAGAATGGCCTCCTTCTCACCTGAAGGTAAACTAGATGCACTACAGATTAGAATCCTTTATTAATCACGTCCTCCCACAGCGTGCTTAGTGTGATAAAGAGCGTGTCGTGTTACAGCGGAGCATGTGTTTGGCGAAGTCCGGTGGTAATAGTGATGCTAGTTTGAAATGTGCTGTTTGGATTTGTCTGTGACTTTCAACATTTGATGCCTTTGAGGGATCTTCTTGAATCACATGTATTTAAACCAGCGGTTTTACTAGTGGTGGATAGGGCTGGGCGATATGGCCCAAAAAATTATCACTTTTTTTTCATATCAGTCGATATCGATAAATGGCAAATCTTTATTTCTTTCACGTTTAAAGCCTGATTTTTGCTCCAAAGTGAAAGTTGTAGAAACCAGACCATTAATTTTCCTCAACAAAATAAATATCTAAATAGAAAAATGTATTTCTTAGTTTCTGCATGTTTTAATGAGTGATATTGTTTCAAATCAAGAAACAGGTTTGGGTTGCCTGGTAATAGTAATAATAATAATTAGAGATGCACCGATTGCAATTTTCTTGGCCGATTACGTTTCCGATTTTTCGTGAGTGTGATCTGCCGATTTTTGCCAATTCTGATTTTCTTTCCAAGAACCATAATTGACAGCATATACAAACAAAAATCTACTTAAGATTAAAAACACAAGTAAAAAGTCAGTAATAAAATAAGAACAAATAAAAAATTTGCAAACAACCGCACAAATAAATGCAATAGAATAAAGAGAGCTATGAAACTAAGTTTTTCAGGTTAAGTAAGTTTTTATTCAGGTAAGAAATACTACAGAAATGAAAGTAATCAAATGTAAAATAACACATCCAGTGGTATTTTCGGTTTGATTACTTTAATTTCTGTAGTCTTCATTGTAAAAATTAAATGCAGATTTATGCTTACCATTTAAAGTTATAAAACGTATTCATTCGAGAGCAGAAAGTGATTTTCTTTGTCTTTTGTTCTTTGATTAACATGACAGACAGCAGCAGGAATATTGGACTGCAGTCCTTTTAAGAGTTTATCGACGGACCCAATATACTGTTACACAACATGCGTTCTCTTTCTCAACTATTTAACGTTCCAAAACTGACTGCGTTTAACTGTATACTCGCCAAGACGGGCATTTTGACAATTTTGTATGTATTTGAACGTTTTAGCGCAGTTAGCCACTCATTTTGGTATTTGTGGCTCACAAGCTGTTTGAGACCGAGCGCGGATTGTGCGCTCCACTAATATAGATCAGTGGTTGTGTGCACGTGTTTGGTATAAGCGCGAAACCTCCGGGAATGACTATAATGCGCAATACAAGCACTATTTAACCGGAGCGAATGAGATGTGTGTTCAAATCAAGAAACAGGTTTGGGTTGCCTGGTAATAGTAATAATAATAATTAGAGATGCACCGATTGCAATTTTCTTGGCCGATTACGTTTCCGATTTTTCGTGAGTGTGATCTGCCGATTTTTGCCAATTCTGATTTTCTTTCCAAGAACCATAATTGACAGCATATACAAACAAAAATCTACTTAAGATTAAAAACACAAGTAAAAAGTCAGTAATAAAATAAGAACAAATAAAAAATTTGCAAACAACCGCACAAATAAATGCAATAGAATAAAGAGAGCTATGAAACTAAGTTTTTCAGGTTAAGTAAGTTTTTATTCAGGTAAGAAATACTACAGAAATGAAAGTAATCAAATGTAAAATAACACATCCAGTGGTATTTTCGGTTTGATTACTTTAATTTCTGTAGTCTTCATTGTAAAAATTAAATGCAGATTTATGCTTACCATTTAAAGTTATAAAACGTATTCATTCGAGAGCAGAAAGTGATTTTCTTTGTCTTTTGTTCTTTGATTAACATGACAGACAGCAGCAGGAATATTGGACTGCAGTCCTTTTAAGAGTTTATCGACGGACCCAATATACTGTTACACAACATGCGTTCTCTTTCTCAACTATTTAACGTTCCAAAACTGACTGCGTTTAACTGTATACTCGCCAAGACGGGCATTTTGACAATTTTGTATGTATTTGAACGTTTTAGCGCAGTTAGCCACTCATTTTGGTATTTGTGGCTCACAAGCTGTTTGAGACCGAGCGCGGATTGTGCGCTCCACTAATATAGATCAGTGGTTGTGTGCACGTGTTTGGTATAAGCGCGAAACCTGCGGGAATGACTATAATGCGCAATACAAGCACTATTTAACCGGAGCGAATGAGATGTGTGTGAGAGAGAAGGGGTCATCTGAGAGAAGAGAGTGAGAATGCGCGGCTGATGTTATTGCCTGTGCCGCTGGAACAAAACGGATCGGCTCGAAATCGGAAAGAAGTGAGACTGACCGACCGATCACCGATCCGGGCCGATCATGAGGAAAATCGTCCGATTCCGATCCCTGGCCGATCGATCGGTGCATCTCTAATAATAATAACACTTTTTTGTCTCTTAGAAATGCACATTTGATAGTAGCTCGAGTTAGGATGCAGAGTTAAATTTTTGTTCATTATCAAAATCAGTAACCTTGGTAAAAATTTGTAGCAACCTCAGTTTTATATGGTTAAATTTATTCTGACTAGGGCGGCACGATAAATCGCATGCGGTATTTAACGCGCACCTGTGGGCTTTCACATTGAGCAGCATTAACTACACAGAGCCGTTGTTCACTGACGAGCTGCGCAAAACCACGTTCATATTCGCGCGATTTTTTGCGCAGCTCATCAGTGAACAACAACTCTGTGTAGTTAATGCTGCTCAATGTGAAAGCCCACAGGTGATGGAGATTTACCGCTGATTACAGAACCGGGCTTTTCTGACAAGATGGGCGTTAAATATCGAATGCGATTTATCGTGCAGCCCTAATTCTGACCAAGTTTTTAATTTTTTTTTCAATTATGCATTGATATCCCATAGTAGCATACATTTAAATCATGATAATCACAGTTAAAACCACATATATAGCACCTCAATACCATGGTAAAAATATAACTATATGGTTTTTAGGTAGCCTGTATGAAAAACAGTAGTCTAAAAACATTCAGTATACATGCACACATGCTATAGCTTAATCACAAATACATACTATAATTATATACAATTACTCCTGTAATAAAATTCAGCGTGAATATCCCACATTTCTGCCACAATACCATGGTGCAGTGAGTCCATGGTAAATGATGGCGATGTGTAGATTGAAAAGCCTTCTGACTGTCTCGTTCGTTGCACACAGTGTTTCTCCTGTTTGGCTTTAAACTAGTTTAAATCACCAAGTCATTTGTGTTCATCGCTGAGTTCAAGCGCTTCACACTGGATCTCACAGCGCTGCTTAGAGCTCGCGTGACCGAGTAAACGCATCTGCTCTAGTGAGCTCGCGCTGCACGGCCTTTTGAACTGTGATCCGAGCGGATAAATGGTCCGTGTGGCGCGCGATTCAAATGAGTTGCGCTGTTTCATTCCGCTTTTGGCGCATAAACATTATATCAAACATTTATCGAATTCTTCATATCGTTTTATCGAGGAAAATTATATCGCGATAATTATCGTTATCGAATTATCGCTCAGCCCTAGTGGTGGATATAAGTATCACTTTAGAAAATAGCCTTAAGCATCCACTTATACTCTACCTGAACTTGGGCTTTCAGTGCATACAATTTGTTGTGTATTTTCACACATAATTTTGTAAATACTGCCTCTTAATTGCCTTTTGTGGTGTGTTATGTGGTGTCGGTCCTGTTTATTACTGAACCACACTGCATGTATATTAGCTACAGATTTGAGATTTCAGACTGTTTTGGTGTTATCGATGAGAGTGATGCTAAATTTGAGCAAATCACTTTGTATCTCAGTCCTAACCTTTGTCCCTGACGCTCATCTCTGTGTATTGAGTTACAAACATCACTGCTGGATTTGTAGGCTGATAACAGTTTTAGAAGCTGATTGTTTAAGAGCACGTTTGATGTGTTAAATGCACTGAAAACCGAACTTAAAATCCACAGTGCAAGATTAGAAATGCATTATGTGTGAATAGAATTAGAATAGAATAGTGACAAGATTAGAAATGTGGCGATGTGATGTAAACCTGTGCTAACAGACTTGGATTTTGGGCTGTATGTCATGGATGTATGTAAAGTTATCTGGTTCCTGAAGGCTTGACCAATATCATGAACAAAACATCTCTTGAATGTAGTTTTACAGACCATGACTTTTGAATATGGGTATAATGTCTTACATGTATGAGGTACTTTCATGCACACAGCTATTTCTATAAATGAAACACGTTTCTCTGTTTAGAGGTCATGTGTTGAGATGTCATTTGGCAGTTTACTTTACTGGAAAACTTATGAACAAAGTGTGGACAAAACCATAAGATTACTAGTTTGAGCATGTATGAGATTAGTACGCTCTGATGTAATGATGATTGTAATTGTAATGGTAAAAGACTGTAACAAATGGTTCAGGAAAAACCTGTTAATTGGTTAAAAACTGTAATATATCTGAGACATTTAATGCAGTTTTACTACTTTTTTATACTGTTAAATATACAGTTTGTTGTAAGTAAAAAAGAACAAGTCATCCTGTAATTACAGTGAAAAACTGTAAATTCACATTCCCAGAATTTATATAAATGTTGCTTTACTTAGGTTTTTTGGGATTAGTTATGTACAATAGGGTTTCATGTTACATTTTAATTTGATTTGTTAATGTTAAAGCTTATTGCATTATTTTAGTGTCATGCTTGTTACCATGATGTTGTTTTGTTTGATATTACGATGCACCTTCTATAGTGATTTGGTATATAAGCTTTATTTTACATAATTAAATATACTTTTTTTACTTTAAATTTAATCTGTAAAACTTAAAATATTATTACCATATTTTTTACTGGTTTTTTTTTTTTAATTAAAAAGTAAGATTTGGTTTTACTGTAAAATATTAGATTTTGTGAGCCCTGTCATTTTAGACAATCCAGCGGCCCATTAATAGTCCTTGAGCATACCGTCTGATGCTGAGACTAGTTTGGAGAAAATGTAGAGCATTTATTTTTTAGGTTTAACCAATTAAATCACAAGCCTTCTGCAATGGCAGCTCTTTTTGAATTTATGTTTTTTCAGAGTTGTTGAGGTGTAGATGCTGTTGTTTCTGTTGTATTAATGATTTGATGTTAAATTAGAGGACATGATGTGGTCTAGCTGCTGTGTGACATTGGGATGATATGGCTTTGAAATCCTTGTCAGTCTATTCATCCATTTGATTAGATGTTTTGCTTTCAATTTCTTCATAACAGCAGTTAGTTTCACTTTCAGTTCAGGCAAACCTCATTTTGTGTGTTTCAAGACGTGAAGGAAACGTGAAGAGATGCCAAAAGTCTTCAGCAATGAGCTGTTTTGTTCATCTAGATGTGAGCCATATGGTGAAGCTTCTGTTGCACTCCTGTGTATATCAAGCTATTCTGTAGCTTTGTAGACAACACGGTGTTGAAATGAACCCTCTTTAATGTCTTCAATTGTTCCTGCATTGTGCACGATTGATCAGTGAACATCTTTAATTTCAACATTATAAAATGATTGTTTTGTGTTACTCCATGTTCTCTTTTGATGCATTAAGATATTCAGCTCAAATCTGTATTTCATATCCATTGCAATCTCAGATTAGTGCAGTTTCATTTGACTTAAATCTAACAAAAGATGGGTGATATAAATGGAGAGATGCTGTCCTGTATGTGACCTCCATCAGATGGGGAGGGTTTCCATAGCAATGACCATTGAGAATATCACTGCAATATTGTACTGTTGCAAGTAAGTGTGTTGTCAGACGTGCCCTTTAGAGATCCAGTCAATTATAGAAGCTTTTTCTCCTCAGCTGTTGGACAATTAAAGGACTAGTTCACACAAAAATCAGCTTTTTTTCACCCTCATCTTGCACCGAAACGTTTGACTTTCTAGCTAGTGTGGAACGTAGAAGCAGATGTTTAGCAGAATGTTCATGTTGTGTTTTCTTATGCAGTGAAAGTGGATGGTGACATGTCAGACTCTGAAAAGGACAAAAATATACCATAAAAATTAAATAAAATGTCCACACGACTTGTGCAATACGTTACGTTTTCTGAGGTGAGAAAAAGACTGAACTTTTTGGTCTGTTCTTGTTTTTAGTAATACAATTAATAATAAATAGTAATAATTATTTGCTCATATTCAGAAATTAGTGTGGATGTTTTTAATGTTTCAGTTTTCCTAACTATATTTATCTAGATTGTCACCTGCTACTTTAAAAACTTGTGCTTTGGAAAGTTGGGTGGATTCTGATTGGCTGTTCCATGTTTTTATCATTCATCAGTTAAAATAAAATCACTCTACAAGCTATTCCAGCTATATCTTTCCTCTCTTATTGCTATAGTTGTGGTGTGGACTTCACCATTCTCTTAGAATTTGAACGATTATTAAAACTTTATGGTTATAATTATCATTATAGTTATCATCCTTAATGTGCGGTTGCATTAGCAAAAATTAGCTATGTTGTCTTTTGACCATCAGCATAAAGTTTGGTCATCATCATTGCAGTTTTTTTTTTTTTTTTTTTTTTACCAAGAAGGCAGCACAAGATGCCATTTAAGTGTGAAATACATCTTCACATCTCTTTGAGCTGGTTATTTTAGTATCATTGAGATTAGGGGTGGAACGGTTCGTGGAAAAAAATCGAACCACACGGTTCGGCACGCGCTAGGACCGCGGTTTAACTTAAATCGGACAACGCATCTGTAATATGGTTTGCTATAAATAACACGTAAAACAAACAGGGTTTGGCTAATAAATGGTTCTGTTGATGGATGCACATTCTGGCTTCCCAATACATTCCACGTTTTTTTTTTTCTCATCGCTGTTGTACAAACCATTCACTCTTGTTCAATGCGAATGTCGTATGCTGGAATATGAGCAGTCATTTATTCCGTCATCACCCGGGTGCTGATAGCGCGCGCGCACAGGTGAGACCGGAACAGCACACGTTGATATCTGTGTTTAAGCTAAACTCTTTTAAGCTTTGCCAGTTTAAACATTTAAGAGCCAGAGGACGCGAGCTCGTGCGCGCAGTGAGAAGATTTGTGCGTGCACTCATCCGAAGCGCGCAAACCAGAGCCTCACAACGCACGCAAATATTAAGCTCTCTCTGAAGTATTGTGTTTAAATGGACAAATTCACACAAAAATTATGTCAAAATAGACAATCTTGGTAAGTATCCTATAGCAGACATAGCCGGCTATATGTATACTGTATCAGCACTTTCTCTTAAAGTGACAGCACTTTCTTAATATTAATCAAACCGCAACAACAAAGAAATCACTCACTGCTCTTGATTGAATAGCTTTTGTAACTTTAATAAAGATTAATCTTTAATTTATACAGTCAAATATGCAATGCTGTTTTACATTTCATAGATGGATTATTCTCATTTTCTTTATTTTTATTTGACAGTATAGTTTTTGCCTAAGCATAGCACACACTGAACTGTACCAAAACCGTGACTCTTAAACCGTGATACAAACCGAACCGTGAGTAAGTTGAACCGTTCCACCCCTAATTGAGATGCTATTATATATATTTTTTATTAATATTTGAATTAGTTTTATTTTAGATTTTCTGATTTTATTTACATTTTTGTTAAAGTTTTAGTAATTTTGTTCTTTTTTTTGTCATTTTTTTAGTTAGTTTAAAAAAAACTAACTTTTATTAATTTTATTTCAGTTTTAGTCATTTCGGTATGTCAAGTTAAATTTAAAAAATGAGAAATATTGGCTTGACAACTACCTGAAATGAAATAAAATATAAAATAAAATGGAATAAATCAATCAATAAATATTTAAATTATTTAAGTTAAAGTTTGTTTCAAGCAACAATTTTTTTTTGGTTAACTATAATAAGTTCAACGAAAAGAAAATGCTAAATATTGGCTTGGGAACTACCTGAAATAAAATATAAATTAGTATAAAATGAAATATAAATGATAAAATAAACCCAAATAATTATTATTTCAAGTAACGATTGTTTTTTTTAATGGTTTTAGTTTTAGTTAACTATAATAACTTTTTTTATTTGAGCCAGTCAGACCAAAAAATATATTTAGATCACCATGTTTATTTTAGTATCTGGGCTAATACCGCTGTGTGATGTCTACTGTTACCAGTTTCTGAATTAACTCGACTTTTATGTTCTATCAGCATCCTCTGAAATGAATCTAGCGTTTCTATTTGAAGAGGTGCTGCTGGACCTGCAGGAGTCTGGAGAGGAAATACGGTCTGTGTTTGGGCTGCGGCAGCGTGGCGGCTCCGTCTCGGGTTTCAGGCCTGTTTATCAAAGGGATGCCACACGGCTAATTCAGCCTGGATGGGTGTCACGGCCGCCCCATTCAACCTCTGCCTCCTTTGACCCTTCTTCTCGGCATCGCAGCTGCCGAGGAGATCAGCTGTGTGGTTTTGGAGGAGGTCACAGCCTCTCTGCTGTTTTCCTTCCCAACTGATTCACTGCTGCCTTACAAGTGTGTTGTACAGTGCCTTGATGAGATTTCAATAGGCTGTTAAACTCCGAAGACCAAGTTGTTCCACCTTTTGCTGATCCGAGCGTTCATCCCAGGGAAGTGTGCGTCAGGACGAGGACTGCAGTGTTCTTAATCGTTCATTTGGCCTGAATTATTGAAGTTGCTTGTTTGAGCTGACTTTCACTGACACTGTAGATATCTGATTACAGGGAAAACATGAGAGTTAAAACAATTATGCAAATATTGATTATGCATCCACCATATGGTGATTTAGATGAGTTGAAGTACATTCTGGAGCATTGAGGCAAGACCCTGGGAATTGGTTTAGCTGGAAACATGCTGTTTTTCATTATTTCTAATGACAAAGTCTTATAGCGGTGTCTGAATACAATTGGTTGAGGTTGTTCTTGATGTGTGGAACAGCCTTTGGGATTGTGGATGTTTAAAGTGCAAAAAGTATGTTGACAAGGCTATTTATTGGTAGAGAAAATGGAGACTTGGGCTGGGACAAAAACTGATTCTCTGATGCATCATGATTCTCTCTTCAGTGATTACGAAAACTAAATTTTATGATGCAATATTAATGTAAACAGTCAGTTATAATAGTAATTTATAGAAAAAAACTCAATGTGTTTGTCTGGAAAATTTTCATATTTGTTTATTGTGTTTCTTTGTTCCCCTTTTTACTTTATATTTACTTGTATGTTTTGAAGCTATATTTAGTTAGTAATTCTTAACTTGCCATGGTTTTGATTTATTTTTAATTTGTAATTATTTAAAAAAAAAGTGCTTAGAAGTAATTGAATAAAAATGCACAAATAAATGTGATATTCTAAATTGGTAAACTCAATTGTTTTGATTTATTATTAATTTGTAATTTTTAAAAGTACTTATTTTATAAGTAATTTAATAAAAAATTCTCAAATGAATTTTATATTCTCAATTGGTAAACTCATTAATTGTTTTGTTTTATTATTATTTTGTAGTTATCTTTAAAAATAAATACATTTATAATTATGTAATTTAATAAAAATGCACAAATACATGTGATATTCAAAGTAAACGGTCAAGTAAAAGGTAAATTCATTAATACAAAAAAAAAATAGATCAGTTAATTGTTTTAGAATCAGATGGTGATTCATTTTGGAAATCGATCATGAGTTGCCTAAAGATTCCCACCTTTAATGCAGACTGACATACATTGTGTAAAAAGCATGCACGGATATATACTTTGCAAATAGTATGTCATACATATTAACATCGAGTCGTGGACGCTTTGTTATCTGGGATGCTCTTATCCTAATTTTGCATACTTTATAGAACATAAGTTCAGGGTTCTATCCAGAAATGTCTGCAAATATTGTTCTGTCCATCAAAGAACTGAGCTGTTCTTCCCAAAAACAGAATAAAGTGCTTTTATGTGGATGAATTCTCACTTATCCGATGTGACCTTTGGTGTTGATGTTAAATGTAAAGGTGTGATAAATTATTTTGTATTATTTTTCTTAATGATCTCTATATTTAAAGGAGACCTATTATGCAAAATTTGGACATAAATGTGTGTTGGCAGTGTGTGTACACAACCACCCTATAATGATAAAAATCCACCCACTCCTTTTTTAAAATCCCCATAAATGATAAGCGGTGTCTCCCAATGGCCTATTTTTAGCATTGGTGCTATGTGACGTCACATTAGCCACAGGCCCCGCCAACGAATGTTGACAGACACTGCCGTTTTAACGTAGAACCGCCCTGAGCGAGTTCACAGCGAGTTGTACACAGTCCGCCATTGCTGCACTGACGAGAATGTCTCCCAAGCGTTTTAGGTGTTCTGTTGCTGGATGTATTAATCCACATAGCTCTCTCCATTTGCTCCCGAAATCTCAGCCGCTGAAGACGAGGTGGATTAATTTTGTTTTAGAAGAAAATGCTCCCTCAACTCTACAGAAATTCGTTTATGTCTGCGCGAATCATTTTACACCGGACTGCTTTGTGAATGAGGGTCAGTATAAAGCAGGTTTTGCACAAAAGTTGCATCTGAAGGATGGAGCAGTGCCAACTGTTCGTGATCCAGCTAACGTTACGCCATCTAGATGTAGTGTCATGCATTTGTTTTCCAAATTGCCTTTCTGAAAGAGCTTCTTGGCGCTCTGTAAGGCTAATGTTGCTAAAGCTACCATTGTCTGTCTGTTTTCTCTGATGCTGCCTTCACGTGCTACCAGAATGATCGTGAATAGGAATGTGGTAGTTAAAAATTGCATATGAAAGCAATGTGAATTCGACTGCTTGAATTTGTCTAGCTCATAATCATATTCGGGATTTATAAAGTTTGTGTTAGCACGCGATGCCACCATGAGACCAGCTATATTGTTATTTTTGTAGCGCCGTGCTCCCCGTCTGTGTAATTCATAAATAATCTGGCAGGGTGCAGAATTCGGCACGACACTGGTTCGAACATATATGGCTGAACACCGCTATTAGCAGTTTCTGACATTTTCAGTGTGTGAGAGAGTGTTTTGTTATTGCTGGCATGATGCTGGTGCGCAGGCTCTAGAAACTCCACCCTCTTCTGAAAGGGGAGGCGGGAGCACCAGCTCGTTTTCATTTAAAGGGGCGAACACAAAAAACAGCGCGTTTTGGCGTCAATTTCAACAAGCTATAAAAAATTATCTGTTGGGTATTTTGAGCTAAAACTTCACATACACACTCTGGGGACATCAGAGACTTATTTTACTTTTTGTAAAAAAGGGGCATAATAGGTCAACTTTAACTCTTCTTTTTCAGATGAGGAAGTTCCTGCCGAGATGGTTGCAGAAGAATCTGGTCAAGGTGCTCAAAATAGTCCGTACCAACTTCGAAGAAAATCTCTGTTACCGAAGAGAACAGCTTGTCCAACAAAGACCAACATGGAGGTGCGTAAATGCTGCTAAACACCAGATGAACACGTTAGGAAGTCTTAGATGCAGATGTCTGCAATATTAATTCAGACTGAAAGAGAAACAGTAGCTTTAATGCAAAATAAATATTTATTTTTACCCAATTTCAGGTTTATTTTTTCCAAAATTCATTTTTTTTCATTTTTATTTTTTATGGATTACATAACCCTACTTTAGGGTTTCTACGTTATTTTGTAAATTCAAATTTTTTATTCTGCAATTCTGTCCATGTTTTCCTCATTGCAGAAATCATGCATGAAATCAAAAGAGTTAAAGCAGCATGAATGTACTGTATGTGAGGTTAAATGTCTCTTCTTGTTCAAAGGGTGCTTCCACGTCAACAACAGAAAACTTTGGGCATCGGGCAAAACGTGCCAGAGTGTCCGGAAAATCACAAGATCTTCCTGGTAATGCACATCAGACTCGATTCTGCTCACAGCTGACATGTGGTGATATCAGCTTCAGATGATTTTTCATTAACGCCGGTTCTCTTGCGCCCCAGTCACCCCAGCGGAGCAGTATCTGCAGGTGAAGCTTCCAGACGAGGTGGTTCTGAAGATCTTCTCCTATCTGTTGGAGCAGGACCTGTGTCGAGCGGCCTGTGTGTGCAAACGCTTTAGTGAACTGGCCAATGACCCCATCCTCTGGTAGGTTAGGTTACTGGACTCAAATGCATGTTATCAGCCAAAAATATTCAAAATGTTTAATGCAAGAAATTAAACACATAGAAGTTACAGTAAAAATATGATCAAGGCATGATTTCCATGCTTGAAGTTGAGTATAAGGAAGAATATTGAATCATTTTACATTTACATTTATGCATTTAGCAGACACTTTTATCCAAAGCAACTCAGTATTTCAGTAGATTTTATATAATTTCATTGATATGCACTAGTACAACATAAACAGCATCTACTTCAATCATTTAATAAATGAAATTATAATTCCTCATAGAGACTTTTTTGAACAGATTTATATAGATAAATCACAGTTTTAATTCATTGAATTGACTTCATGTAAATGAACCAAATTTAGCAGCTCAAAAGCCTTTCAGAGGCTTTGTAAAATAAATACAGGATACAATATAATTTAAGGAATATATTGGAAATAAAAGTAGTATTTATCTAGTTATCTACTTCAAGCAATATTTCTTCACTCAATGACTCAAATCATTGAATCACAGTTTTTAGCCAGTTCATTGAATCGGACAGTTTGAACTGATTCATGGAAGTGAATCATTTAGCAACTCTGAAGCTTTTTTGCTACTGAAGTTCAAATCAGAGACTTCATAAATACGTCTGTCGCAACATTTTTATATAGGATTGAAAAGGATGGCTTGCAAAAGTAGTGTAATAGCCAAATAAAAAAAAAAAAGTATTTATATATTTGTCAACCCACACATCTTCAAACTGATTTGAGTGATGACTCAAACAAATCAGTGAATCACAGTTTTGAATCAGTGCATTGAATCGGACAGTTTGAACGGATTCATGGAAATTAATCAAATTTAGCAGCTCTAAATGTGTATAATAGCCAAATAAATATCGCAGAGTTGTTTCATTTTACATTGGTACTGTTTTTAAATATATCGTGTTTTGTAAGGGTCTCTCATCTTTATTCTTCTCATCCGGTCTGCAGGAAGAGACTCTATATGGAGGTTTTTGAGTACACACGTCCCATGATGCACCCCGAGTCTGGGAAGTTCTACCAGATCAACCCAGAAGAGTATGAACAGCCCAATCCCTGGAAAGAGAGCTTTCAGCAACTGGTACTGTTCCTCTCATTCATTTCTAATAGGTTTTGGGCTGAAAACAGTCATAATTTAGTATTTAGTAACCATTTAACACGCACTCTGTGACCCTTTGGAATTAAATGGACTGTTTCTGTTTTTCTCATTTGACTGCAAGTGTTATTGCCAGTTTAATAGTAAGACAATGCATATCTAAGAATGAGAGATTTAGTCTTTTCCCCCTGAATCTGAAAGAGGACAGATGGTGTGGTAATGTGATAATTAGGGAGCCCTCGATGTGTCAGTAATCATCAGTTTCATCTAGGGATGCACGATATATCGGCCACCATATCGGTATCGGCCGATAAATGCTCATTTTTTCTGTTATCGGTATCGGCCTGATAAGAAAATTTGGCCGATATCTTAAAGCCGATAAATAATGCATTATTTCTTTCAGAGACACTTCAGATGCGCGCTGTTCGTTTGCAGCCTTTTGTGCAATTGTACGTTGTAATATTGTGTTTATTTGATGTATATCTGATTTATCTCATATAGAATGCGTTTGGTTAAGTTAAAAGAGCGCTTCAGTTTACCGGTGATCGTCTTTAGCTCAGCGCACGCAGCTCAAACAGCAGTGCACAACATTAATAACTATGATTGGGAATGTTGTGTATATAACATTATATACAATTCTGTTTTATTGATCTGTGGCGCATTCATTTTGATTCTTTACACGTGTAATGATGTCCAGTGAATTGTTTGCATTATTTATGCATTATTTTATTTATTTGTAAGACTTTTTTATGACAAAATTTGGTAATTGGAGAGTAAAAATATTTTTAAAACGTACACCGTTCAAACTAGGCTGCTTATGTTGAAGTGTTTGGGATGTGGCTTTTAATGATGAGACCTTTTTTGTAATCAGGCTCTCAAAAAGTATATAACAATTTGGATATAGATTTATCGGCCAACATATCGGTTATCGGCTTTCAAAAATAAAGAATAATCGGTTATCGGTATCGGCCAAAATTTTCATATCGGTGCATCCCTAGTTTCATCAGTGAGATTTATGAGAGTATATTTCTGAAAAAACACGGACTGATGGATCCCTGACCTTTGTGTTTGCAGTATAAAGGCGCTCACGTGAAGCCCGGCTTCGCAGAACATTTCTACAGCAACCCGGCCAGATATAAGGGACGAGAAAACATGCTGGTGAGTCCTAGATCATCTATAGATGCATTATATGGCTCGTTCATTAATTATAAACAGAAATGGCTTGTATCTTGTATAAAATGGTGGCAACAGCAATGACAATGACATTTGTGACCCTGCAGCACAAAAGCAGTCTTAAGTCGCTGGGGTATATTTGTAGCAATAGCCAAAAATCATTTGGATATTAAGTAAAGATCATGTTCCATGAAGATATTTAGTAAATTTCCTACTGTAAATATATCAAAACTTAATGTTTGATTAGTAATATGCATTGCTAAGAACTTCATTTGGACAACTTTAAAGGTGATTTTCTCAATATTTTGATTTTTTTGCACCCTCAGATTCCAGATTTTCAAATCGTTGTATCTCGGCCAAATATTGTCCTATCATAACAAACCATACATCAATGGAAAGCTTATTTATTCAGATTTCAGATGATGCATAAATCTCAATTTCGAGAAATTTACCCGTATGACATATGGTCATATTTGATAAATTATTCCATTTATTTATAACAATAATGAAAACTAGAATTGTACACTTTTTTTTTTTTTGGTTGGTTGCCTGTTAAAGACTTTTCCTAGACTGTATGATAATTTAGAGTCTAGATATAATTGAAGTCTCTCTTTTAATGTAAGTCTTTTTTTTGTCGCCCACCAGGCAAAAATCATGCACATTTTTTTTAAAGTAACAGCCCACCTCCCATTCCTTTCTGTAGCACAAACTCTGCAGGTCAAGTTTAATGTGTAATGCTAATAACAGCTTCAAATTTGGCTTGATCCTTATTTAGAGATGCAGAAACATCTGTTTTGTAATCCTGCTTTCACTTTTCCTCAGTATTATGACACCATTGAAGACGCTCTGGGAGGAGTTCAGGAAGCGCACTTTGACGGTTTGATATTTGTCCATTCTGGGATCTACACAGACGAATGGATCTACATCGAGTCGCCCATCACAATGATTGGCGCTGGTATGAGTACGCATATGAGTCTTTAGCCATGTCAATATTTACGTACAGTACCATTCAAAGGTTTGGGGTTGGTATGATTTTTTTAATATTTTTGAAGTCTCTTCTGCTCACCCATTTATTTGATTAAAAAACTGTAAAAATTGTGAAATATTATTACAATTTAAAATAACCGTTTTCTATTTTAATATATTGTGAAATGTAATTTATTCCTGTGATCAAAGCTGAATTTTCAGCATCATTCCTCCAGTCTTCAGTGTCACATGCGTGCCCTTCAGAAATCATTCTAATATGTCGATTTGCTGCTCAAGAAACATTACTAATCATTATCAGTGTTCAAAACTGTTGTGCTGCTTCATATTTTTGTGGAAACATTTTTTTCAGGATTCTTTTCAAGGGACAGTATTTATTTGAAAATCTTTTGTAACATTAAAAACGTTTTTATTGTCATTTTTGAGCAATTTAATGCAAATCTTTCAGACCCCGAAACTATTGAACGTTTTCTATTGAATGTAGAGACGTTCTCCTGTATAACCTAAATATTAATCGTACATCTGCTTTTGCAGCTCCGGGGAAAGTAGCGGATAAAGTCATCATCGAGAACACTAGAGATTCAACGTTTGTGTTCATGGAGGGGTCAGAGGACGCGTATGTAGGATATATGACAATAAAGGTGAGTTTCTTCATATGCCAAAAAGGTTAAAGGAAAAGGTCACCTAAAATGAAATTCCTGTATGCATTCTTTCATGCACAGGAAAACACAGGAATTATTGCAACAGTCTTTAGGTAGATGTGCATATGATGTATATAATGGGTTTTTATTGCAGTTCAATCCTGATGACAAATCAGCTCAACATCACAACGCTCATCACTGTCTGGAGATCACCGTCAACTGCAGCCCCATCATTGACCACTGCATCATCCGCAGTACCTGCACAGGTGACCACAGCTGCTTCTTTCTTTTTTTTCCAAATGTGTTGGTTTTCCTTCATTCATATATTGCATGTTTGTTGAACTGCTCAATGGTGAGTTCAGAAGTCAATCATCATCATTACTGTTGCTCATACTTGTGTTTAGGGATTTTTACTGTATTTGTTAGGGAATTTACTGTGTAATGCAGAATATTACAAAATTTGGAAAATTTCTGGTTGAATAAATCAAAAGTAGGGCTGTGCACTTTATAAACTAGTGTATATATATATATAATCTTACAGTAGAATATAATAATAAAATTAAACCTCTGTTGTGCAGCATTTTCTTTTAATTAAAAATAATTGTTATATTTTAATTTGATTACTTTTCAAAATATTAAATTAAATTGTTAATGTTTTATGCATTCATTTGATTACCACAGATAATCCGTTTCTATTAAATTATAAATACAGAAAAAAAAATTCAAAAATTATATTATTGTAAATTTTTTTATAAATTATTGAATTAAAGTTTTATGAATACAACTAATTAGATGAATTAATTAAAACAGGAAACACTAAATTTGTTAGGTTTTTTATAAATTGTTGTATGATTGTATAACTTTTCTGGTTTCTGTTAGTTAGACATGCTTTGTAATAACCAAAATTTAATTAACCATTAAAATGGAAACCAGAAACTTTTAAATGGAATAAACCGAATCCATAAAATTACAATGCAAAAAAAACTGAATTTGGGTTAAAATGAAACAAATTTCATAGGGCCTTACTTTAACCCTAAGGGCCGGTTCGCACAGAACATGCTTTGGCGTTCCATTGTCCTGCTTTAAAAAAACATTTTCCTGAGTAAACATGCGTAACTTGTCCTTTGTGCATATGACCAGAAATTGTGTACATTTTGAGATTTTGAATAGCGGTTTAATGTGTCAAGCCCTTGCGTTGAGCTGTGTTGTCTTCCTGCAGTTGGCTCTGCAGTGTGTGTGAGCGGCCAGGGAGCATCACCCACCATCAAACACTGTAACATCAGTGACTGCGAGAACGTGGGGCTCTATATCACAGACCATGCGCAGGTAATATGAAGCTCTGTCTGGAATATACCCTCAGATTGGTTTCTGTGGTAGATGAATTGCAGTGTTTAGCGGTCGCTCTCTCTGTTTGCTCTGCAGGGCATTTACGAAGACAACGAGATCTCCAATAATGCTCTAGCAGGGATTTGGGTGAAAAACCACGGCAACCCCATCATCAGACGGAACCACATCCATCACGGCAGAGACGTCGGGGTGTTCACGTTTGACCATGGCATGGTACAAACCTCTCCGTCTCTGCACACCACAATGACACTGTCAGATATGTGTTTGTGTCTACGTTAACAGTTGCGTTTTTTTCCCCTTAAACGTCCACAGACTGACTTTAAAAAGAAAGAGAGAAATTAGGCTAATTATAATGAATTAAATATATATATATATATATTCATTTTTTTATCTAATTTTTATATTTGAAGTTTTGCATCTAAAATTTATATTTTATTTTATTTCAGCTTTATTTTCAATTAACAAAAACTATTTAAAATGTTTCTGTTATTGTAGTATTATTTGTGTACTATAGTATTTATTGTTTTAAATAGTGCTGGGCTGTATACCGGTTCATACCGAATACTGGTGTTTATTTTTCTTGTGATAGGAATTTTTAAAATACCGCAATACCGCTAGTGTCGTTTAAATAACGTTCGCAACTAGGGCTGGGACAATAAATCGATGCATCGTGAATCGAGAAATGATTCCGCATCGATTCTGAGATTTTCCGAAGGCATCGCAATTTTCTCTTGAATCGATTCTGAGCTTAGTTTTTAACAGCAGATGGCGCTGCGTGCTTTAGAAAAAGCCGTATTCTGCTTGCTTCTAGTTCTTTACACATGCACCACTTGAACCTAAAATAATCATTCATAAAGTTTGAAAAGGTTGAAGCGAATTACAAGGATGTTCACAGTGGGCTGTGTTTACATTAATCTCGCATCATAAAAGCTGATGTGCAAGTACATTTAACCACTTACATTACTCAGCCGAACGCACAAGCGCTCTTCTTCGTGAGCATTTGAGTGTGCGGTTAACAACTAGCCTAGAGCGCTATCCGCTGTTAAAAACTAAGCTCAGAATCGAGAGAATCACGATGCATTCCGAAAATCTCAGAATCGATCCACGAATCGCGATGCATCGATTTTTTTTGTCCCAGCCCTAATCGGAACGCGACACTGTTTGAGAGGGGTTTCTTTTCACTGTTGCACTGTGGTGAGGACAGAGCTGTATGTGTTACTAAGCGTGCAAGTTCTGAAACTGAAGCTGTAGATCTAGAAGGATGTGAACTCTGCCACAAATATCCACCTCCCGCTGCCATCAGCTCCCGTGTCTCACAGACTTTCAGACACTTTTAGCAGCTTTTTTCCCATAGAATATACATACTGACAAATCTAGCGACTTTTTTGGATAAACCTTAGCTATGGTTAAGTTGGAAGATGTCACCAGTACTGCCCCCCGAGTGTGAGGTTTGACTCTCCCGGCCGGCACAGTGTCGCCTCTCTCTGTGTCTCTTCTGTGCAGTGAGCGGCAGAGAAGCATCGCTTTCATTTGGCTGTACCGCAGCAGACTCGTCAGTAAATGAGTACAAAGCACCTGTCTCTTACTGACTGTTTGGAATTATAAATATGAGCATAGTTCGTCTGTTAATATTATGCACTTTTTTGTTTGTTGTTGTTTTTTTTAGTTTGTTACTCAGGCAGTGCGCTGCATGAGACAAAAAAGTAATCTAGCCAAAACCACTGCATAGCCGCTCTTTAGTGTAGATGCATGTTGATATTATCAGACGATGTCGCGATTATAAATGAGAGTGACTCCTGTTTTTATGTATTAATGGGTCGTGTTTAGTCACTATTTAGTGTGGAATTTTTCTACAATATTCACTCATCATGACAGTTAAATATGGCATTCTAAGTCAATCTACTACAGTATTTCCTCTCTCAGTCAGTAGAAAATGTGGTTAACACCCGGTCATGCATGAAAAAAATTATAAAAAAATACCGTCATATACCGTGAAACCGGTATAATTTTGAAAAATACCGTGATATAAAATTTTGGTCATTCCGCCCACCACTAGTTTTAAATGAGAAATGTTGCCATGGTAGTATAAATATAATATAATATTTGATAATATATATTAATAGAATGTTGAATATTTAAACTAACTTCAGCTAGCTGAAATAAAATAAAAACAAATTTCAGTTAAAGTTTTTTCAAATAACAATTTTATGGTTTTAGTGGCCAAACGTGACAGCTATCAGCCACATTTGGCCCAAACGTTCTTGCTATCTGGGTAACATCAAACAAAGCGCGCGTCTCTAACAGCGCATCCGGTGAATGAATGTAATTCGCTTCAACCTTCATGAAAGATTATTTTATGGAATGTTCGAGTGGTGTATGTGTGTGAGGAATTGGAAGCAAGCAGAATACGGGTGTTTCTAAAGCGCATGCTGTTAAAAACTAAGCTCAGAATCGAGAGAATCACGATGCATTCCGAAAATCTCAGAATCGATCCACGAATCGCGATGCATCGATTTTTTTTGTCCCAGCCCTATTCGGAACGCGACACTGTTTGAGAGGGGTTTCTTTTCACTGTTGCACTGTGGTGAGGACAGAGCTGTATGTGTTACTAAGCGTGCAAGTTCTGAAACTGAAGCTGTAGATCTAGAAGGATGTGAACTCTGCCACAAATATCCACCTCCCGCTGCCATCAGCTCCCGTGTCTCACAGACTTTCAGACACTTTTAGCAGCTTTTTTCCCATAGAATATACATACTGACAAATCTAGCGACTTTTTTGGATAAACCTTAGCTATGGTTAAGTTGGAAGATGTCACCAGTACTGCCCCCCGAGTGTGAGGTTTGACTCTCCCGGCCGGCACAGTGTCGCCTCTCTCTGCGTCTCTTCTGTGCAGTGAGCGGCAGAGAAGCATCGCTTTCATTTGGCTGTACCGCAGCAGACTCGTCAGTAAATGAGTACAAAGCACCTGTCTCTTACTGACTGTTTGGAATTATAAATATGAGCATAGTTCGTCTGTTAATATTATGCAGTTTTTTGTTTGTTGTTGTTTTTTTTAGTTTGTTACTCAGGCAGTGCGCTGCATGAGACAAAAAAGTAATCTAGCCAAAACCACTGCATAGCCGCTCTTTAGTGTAGATGCATGTTGATATTATCAGACGATGTCGCGATTATAAATGAGAGTGACTCCTGTTTTTATGTATTAATGGGTCGTGTTTAGTCACTATTTAGTGTGGAATTTTTCTACAATATTCACTCATCATGACAGTTAAATATGGCATTCTAAGTCAATCTACTACAGTATTTCCTCTCTCAGTCAGTAGAAAATGTGGTTAACACCCGGTCATGCATGAAAAAAATTATAAAAAAATACCGTCATATACCGTGAAACCGGTATAATTTTGAAAAATACCGTGATATAAAATTTTGGTCATTCCGCCCACCACTAGTTTTAAATGAGAAATGTTGCCATGGTAGTATAAATATAATATAATATTTGATAATATATATTAATAGAATGTTGAATATTTAAACTAACTTCAGCTAGCTGAAATAAAATAAAAACAAATTTCAGTTAAAGTTTTTTCAAATAACAATTTTATGGTTTTAGTTAACTATATTCTGAACTTTGCTAAACCAGACTTAGAAGTGTGTGTTTGGTGACTGTCTGGCTCCCTCTGCAGGGCTACTTTGAAAGCTGCAGCATCCACAGGAACCGGATAGCAGGTTTCGAGGTGAAGGCGTATGCTAACCCTACGGTAGTGCGCTGTGAGATCCATCACGGACAGACGGGTGGCATCTACGTGCACGAGAAGGGCCGAGGCCAGTTCATCGAGAACAAGATCTATGCAAACAATTTTGCGGGCGTGTGGATTACCTCAAACAGCGACCCCACGATCAGGTGAGAGACTCGTCAATAAACACACGTCTAATCATACCATACTGCGATATCTGTACAGTTACACTGTTTGTGCTCAGTTATAACCCCTCTTCTGATCAATCACAGGGGTAATGCCATATTCAATGGCAACCAGGGTGGTGTTTACATATTCGGCGACGGCCGAGGTCTCATTGAAGGGAACGACATCTATGGCAACGCTTTAGCTGGAATCCAGATTCGGACCAACAGCTGCCCGATTGTCCGGCACAACAAGATCCACGACGGACAGCATGGAGGCATTTATGTGGTGAGTGAACAGACAAAAACATCTACCAGTCGTATTTTAGTACAAGGTCTGAAATTAAAGGCATAGTTCAGCCAAAAATTAAAATTTGTTCCAAACCTGTATGAGTTTCTTTCATCTGTTGAACACACAAGAAGATATTTTGAAGAATGTTGTGACCAAACAGTTGAATGTACCCATTGACTTCCATAGTATTTTTTTTATTTATTTTTTTTCATAGTATGGAAGTCAATGGGTTCTGTCAACTGTTTGGTTACCAAAATTTTTCAAAGTATTGTATATTATATATTTGTATATTTTATATAATAGAGTATATTTCTACCTTTTTGTATGAGCAATTTTGAAAAATTACTTTATTAAATGTATCCGTGTTGTCTTATGTCATGCTTATTGAACCATGCACTTTTTATGCATTAGAAAAGCAAGACTTCACATAGGTTATCTTAGTAGGATTAAAAATAATATATATATATATATATATTTTTTTTAAATTGGGAATAAATAATATACTGAAAGCAAGCGAAGAAAGTTCCCCATTATTGAAACATTCAAATTCACCAACTTCTGTGCGCAGTTTTCCAGTTGATTGTGCACTACAACATAGATATTTTTGTATTTTTAATGCAATAAAATATGTACGTTTTTAGATTTATATTATTTATTAGTTTGTCAATATTATTTATTTATGCATTTATTATTATTATTAATTTTATCTTTATTTATTTTAGATTATCATTATTAGTTATTTTTATATTAGATTATTTAGTTTATTATATTTATATTATTGACTAATGTGCTTTTGTGTATAATGTGCTCCCATTATGATCAGTAAAGCTGATTACACTGCATAATGTTTTTACATCATGTATGCAATTTGTTGTTTATGATTAATTTAACCGCAACAGTCATAATTGATTTAGTGTAATTGTGCAGGGGCATGTTTTGCCCCAGTATCTTGAAATTGTGGGGCATTTTTGCCCCTAGCCCATGTTAATTCCCAACCCTGTTCTAGTCCACCAGGTTGCTCTCTAAAGCATTGCTATAGACTGATTGTCCCGTCTCTATGTGGTCTGTTGCAGCATGAGAAGGGTCAGGGAGTGATCGAGGAGAACGAGGTGTACAGTAACACGTTGGCCGGTGTGTGGGTGACCACGGGCAGCACACCTGTACTGCGCAGAAACAGGATACACAGCGGAAAACAGGTGCGTGCGCTTCACTTCCCTCGCTCTGTGTGACCTGATTCCACATGCACGCTCGATATGGACTTATGGTCTCATGCAGAGATTGTGAGGTGTCCCTTTTATGAAGGTAAAACAGTTGCGAAACTCAAGAGCTTGTTGATTTGAATGTGAGAACTTGTCATATTAATATTCATATTTGTAAGTTGAAATTTACACTCACAGCTCTGATGTGAAAAGCTGAGTCTTTCGATTTGCACACACAGACAATAATCAAAACACGAAGTTGCAGATTATTAGTTACAAATGTGTAAAATGACATTCACATAAAGAAAATGACAGACACGCATGTCTACGATATGTTTACTTTTGCACTTTAATTGGGTTAGTTCACCCAAAAATGAAAATGAGTCCATTATTTACTCACCCTCAAGCCATCCTAGGCGTATATGACTTCCTTCTTTCAGATGAATCCAATCGGAGTAATATTAAAAATTGTCTTTAATCTTCCAAGCTGTTTAATGGCAGTCAGACGGTGTTGCAGTGCATCAGTCCAAAAGAAGTTAAATAAAAAGCGCCCATGCATAATAAAAAGTGCCTCACACGGCTCCGGGGGGTAAACAAAGCCCTCCTGTAATGAATTGATGCGTTTTTGTAAGAAAAATATCCATATTCAAAACGTAATAATCACTTTAATCTAGCTTGCGCCAACAGTTGTACACTGAAGCAGCTCCGGAAGGATGACGTATGAGTTCAGCGCTGCGCATGCGCCGGTGAGTCTCGTGAAAACCAATGTTTGTTAACAGGAGCAAAGGAAGCAAAGTTTCCTTACTTTAGCAAAGGAAAACCAGTCTCCTCTTGGCTTAAATCCTCGTTTTGTACTTCTAATTCGTGACCATTGTTTTGTTTTGATCTCTCCCCTGCGCTTCCGCGTTCGTCACTTCTGTGCGCCACATGCGCAACGCCGACGTCTTACGTCACCAGCCCGGTGCTGCTTCCGTGTACAACAGTGAGCGCAAGCTAGATTAAA
>NW_015505186.1:128373-143182 GCF_001515645.1 Sinocyclocheilus grahami | reverse complement strand
GATGCGTTTTTGTAAGAAAAATATCCATATTCAAAACGTAATAATCACTTTAATCTAGCTTGCGCCAACAGTTGTACACTGAAGCAGCTCCGGAAGGATGACGTATGAGTTCAGCGCTGCGCATGCGCCGGTGAGTCTCGTGAAAACCAATGTTTGTTAACAGGAGCAAAGGAAGCAAAGTTTCCTTACTTTAGCAAAGGAAAACCAGTCTCCTCTTGGCTTAAATCCTCGTTTTGTACTTCTAATTCGTGACCATTGTTTTGTTTTGATCTCTCCCCTGCGCTTCCGCGTTCGTCACTTCTGTGCGCCACATGCGCAACGCCGACGTCTTACGTCACCAGCCCGGTGCTGCTTCCGTGTACAACAGTGAGCGCAAGCTAGATTAAAGTGATTAATACGTTTTAAATATGGTTGTTTTTCTTACAAAAACGCATCGATTCGCTACAGGAGGCCTTTGTTCACCCCCTGGTGCCGTGTGAGGCACTTTTTATTATGGATGGACACACTTTATTTAACTTCTTTTGGACTGATGCACTGCAACACCCACTGACTGCCATTAAACAGCTTGGAAGGTCAAAGACAATTTTTAATATAACTTCGACTGGATTCGTCTGAAAGAAGAAAGTCATATACACCTAGGATGCCTTGAGGGTGAGTAATTCATGGGCTAATTTTCATTTTTGGGTGAACTAACCCTTTAAATTTCGCTGTACAACCAGAAGTCGGCACATGCAGCCTCTCAGATCTGACAGTACAACTTCAAATCAGCTACTCCTTTCATGACATTCCTGTAGCAAAACGCACTTGTACACTTGTAAATGCAGATGCGAGAGAGCAGAACCGGGGGTGGGGCTGGGGTGGGAATGAAGCCACTTTATTGGTCGATGCCTGGCCAATAACATCGGATGCTTTCTTTGGTGGATCAGGATACTCCATTCGCATCCTCCCGCCTCCCGCAGCAGACTACACACTCTGCTGTACTGTAGGCCTAATGGTCTGTTTTTATGCAGTGATATCCATTCTAAATATGTAAATCCTTTTATCAACAAATGGTCTGCTTAAAGAGGTGGTTGACTGCTTTTTTTGTAGACTTGATTGTGTTTATGGGGTGCAGTGTATGTTCATGCTTAGTTAAAAAAAAAAAAAACACCTAATTTTTCATATATTTTACCTTTATTCTACTTTGCTGTCTCCATTGTCATTTGAACGGCCGGTTGACTTCCTGTTTCTATGATAACACTAACATTGGTTAGCTGGCCCAGTGTGTTGTGATTCATTAACCGCGTATCGCACATTGTCTGGAAACGTCACACCCCTTACCATCACTGGCAATAGTTGCATGTGCTCAGGTGGAAAAGCCACGCAACATAGCCTCGCCCCCTTTGTTGCGTGCTCCCAGGGGTGGGGTTTATGTAAATTTCAGGGTTTGTGATGTCACCAACCCGGGAAATAGCTTGTTGTAGTCCCTACCAGTCGTAATTGTAGGCATTAAACAGACTTTTCATTAAAAGACAATATCTCCGTTTACATTGAATTTTCAGCGTCGTAACTTCGCAGATATTGTTTACGCTCAAACAGCAACATAACACACTAAATGAAGTTCAAAAAGTGAAATCGCAGTCAACTACCCCTTTAAGGGTTCTTATGGCAAAAAAGCTGCTATTTTTAATTGAATATGAGATCAAATAAATCAACGTATTTATATTTTTATTGACATGAATAATATTACACTGTGAAATACTAACTCTTTTGAAGAGTTAAGCCAGATACAGTGTTAGAGTTTTTAGCGAAAATAAATTTGAAAAACCTAATATCATTTGTTTCTTTTTGGCATGGCGTTAAACACAATCAGACAAACAAATCAATCTCACACTGAAATACTAAGAGTATTAAATGTGGTAGCACTGCTCAGTGTTTTCACTAAAAGCTGTTTGCCTGGAAGCAATGGTGCCAGTTGTGTGATGTCATCATTTAGTTGACAGCATGCACAAAACATGAAATAAACTGTACAGATGTATCTGTGGCCTAATAACATTTTTGTAACCTGTGCCGTTGTGATTGTTGTGTTATCCTCAGTTTCTTGTGTAAATAAATTACAAAGGTAGATTTGAAGTAAAAGACCGTGCAAGAACTTGGGGGGGGAAAAAACCCCAAATGTTGTCTGTTCTTTGACCATGTGATGCACTGTGGACCTGGATAAACATCAGTTTGACACACATCAAACTATTGTGTAACGGTCTTTCAAAACATAATTATTTGTATGATTAAATGTGCTGGCCTAACTAAGTAAAATTTTCATGGGCAAAGTATAAATACAATGGATTATACTGCTGAATACAATAAGCAACCCACTTTCTTATTTATTTTTTTAATTTTTTACAAATGTGCATATTGGAGAACGCTGTTAAATGCATTTTATGTGTTGGTGGCCTTTACTGTTTACTTGATATATTACATTCATATCATCATGCACCATATTGACAAGTTACTCACCTACCTTCATCAGTTTTTAACCTGTTTGATTTTCACTTGTGCCTTAATAGCTTTATATTGGTCTTAATGGTCATTATATAAAGTGGTTAAACAAATTTCCATGCTTTATTTATAAGCAGTTGGTACAGCCATTTTACTCTCTGCAATATGCAGTAGGATATACATATGAAAGATGTTGCATTATCTGTCTACCAGATAATACTTGAATGACAAGATGAATGCATTGTCTTTTAATAAAATCCTGTAAAAGCTAAGGATATTCAATGAAAATAGTTTCCAGCATTTTACAAATAACTGATACATGTGCATATTAATGTTTCTTTTGACCAGTAAAGTGGCTTCATTCGCACCCCAGCCCCACCCCCGGTTCTGCTCTCGCATCTGCATTTTACAAGTGCACAAGTGAGTTTTGCTACAGGAATGTCACGAAAGGAGTAGCACAAGTCTAAGCGCTAGGATTTGAAGTTGTACTGCCAGATCTGAGAGGCTGTAAGTTAAGGGTGCTCCGATTGATCGGTTACCGATGACTATCGGCCGATAATCGCTTTGGGATGTTTGATCGGCGGTCTCGTCTCAGTCTGAAATAATTATAATGCTGAAGGTGAGGTACAGTTCAATGGTACCGTTTCTCTCAATGGTACGTTTTAATTTAGAATGTTTGTGATAATGTAAGAAAAGTAGTTTAAATGTTTTGCCGCTTGCTTAAGCAACTTAATATATAAATCTAGAAGTAAATGCAAAAGTAAAAAGTATTGAATAATGTGTTGCTAATATTTATTGCGTTTAAACACGTCTATGAAAGATTGTATTACTGTACTGTGTAAAAAAAGAATCGCAATGCTGAAAAAGCATTTTCAGTAACAATGTTTGGATTTGAAATCAAAATAATGGATAAATGTTGTGTTTGTAGTAAACAGCCACGGATCAGTAGCGGACTCCTGTGTGAAGCACAATGAGTCCGTGCTGCTTCTGCTCTGCTTACATACCGCACATGGAATGCATATGCACAGCAAACGGAGTATGTGTGAGCCTCACATAAAGCTCACAAAATTGCTGTGTGTAAGCTATTGTGCAACAATTGCACGATTGTAAAAACTAAAATTCACTGCATGATCAAACAATTAGTTGAGATCTATTATTGAAAAAATGTCTAAAAAATGCCCCCCTCCACCCCTCAAATAAAAAAAATGCCCCCTCACAAGAGTCACCTAAGAGGGGAATTTCAGGCCCTGAATAAATGTCTAAAAATCCCGATTGGAGTATCACTATAAATAGTTATAAATTATAAAAAGAAGGCTTTAAAAAGATCGGTATTGGTGATACTGCTTTCTGTGATCGGCCTCAAAAATCCTACTGTAAGTGCAGCGAAACTGAAGAGCAAAAGTTAATGTCGTACACGTGTGTCTGTCATTTTCTTTATGTGAATGTCATTTTACACATTTGTAATTATTAATCTGCAACTTTGAATTCAAAACGAGTGTTTTGATTATTGTCTGTGTGTGCAAATCGAAATTCAGCTTTTCACATCAGAGCTGTGAGTGTAAATTTCAACATACTAATACTAATATTAATATGTCAAGTTCTCACATTCAAATCAACAAGCTCTCGAGTTTTGCAACTGTTTTACTTTCATGCCCTTTTGGCATTTTATGACTCAAAAGATCAAACTTGACACGGGCTCAGAATTGCATTTGGGATGGAGTTATTTTAAAGATAAAATCGAGATCTACAGTCAGGTCCATATATATTTGGACACTGACACAATTTTCATAATTTCGGCTCTGTATGCCACCAGAATAGAATTAAAATGAAACAATCAAGATGAGATCTAAGTGTACACTTTAAGCTTTAATTCAAGGGGTTGAACAAAAATATAACACACGATGCTTAGGAATTACAACCATTTTTATACACAGTCCCCCCATTTTCAGGGGTTCAAATCTAATTGGACAAATAAACAATCATAAATAAAATTTTAATTTTTAATATTTTGTTGAGAAACCTTGTGCAGGCAATGACTGCCTTAAGTCTGGAGCTCATGGACTTCACCAGAGACTGGGTTTCTTCTTTGTGAAGCTTTGCCAGGCCTTTACTGCAGCTGACTTCAGTTGTTGTTTGTTTGTGGGTCTTTCTGCCTTTAGTTTTGTCTATCTTCTCTGATGGATTTTGTTTTTGAAGCCTAATAATCGTCTGTTTCACTTGTATGGAGAGCTCCTTTGACTGCATGATGTGGGTTCAGAGTTCTTCCAAATGCAAATGGCACTCTTAGAATCAACTCCAGACCTTTTACTTGCTTAACTGATGTAGAAATAACGAAGGAATGAGTCAACTGTCCAATTACTTATGATCCCTTGAAAAACTGGGGAGGTACATATTAAAGAGCTGTAATTCCTTAACCTTTCCTCTAATTGTGATGAGAATATCAAAATTAAAGTTAAATTTAAAATTAAAGCTCAGCGTGTGCACTTTAAGCCCATATTCATTATATAACTGTAACTTGAATATGTTTTGGTCAACAGATTAAATAATAGAAATTGTGTCAGTGTCCAAGTACATATGGACTTATATATGTACGTCTAAAGCCTCTAGGATCTCTAGATCTTCTTGGAGTGATTTTGTAAATGTGTTTTTGTCCACAGGTGGGCGTTTATTTCTATGATAACGGTCACGGAGTGCTAGAAGACAACGACATCTATAACCACATGTACTCTGGAGTTCAGATCAGGTCAGTGACTTAACAAGCGTTATCATGTTGGGCTGGGCGATACTTAAATGTTAATTTCAGTTTCAATGATAATGAAACAATGATAGTCAACATGAAAATAGTGTGCCTCATTCCATTTCACAGTGAAGCTCTCACTTTCAACCCTTTTTTCAGTCACTTTTTTTTGTTGAATAAATGCTCAGTGGGTGTGGAAGTGCACTACAGTGTAGTCTCAAATTTTTTAGCTCATTTATTTTATGTATTAGTTTTATTTATTTATTTAATTGATTATTTTTATTAGAATAATAATTATATTGTTGTTGTTTGATTTTATGAATTTTTATAGTAACATTATTTATTTTAAATTGTTTAATATTTTTATTATTTATTACAAAATGTGTTATTTAATTTTTTTAAGTTTAGTTTAATGCAACATAATGTATCTTTTTCAGTTTTATCCATTTTATTTTTATATTATTATTTAATTAACTTGTAAATTATTTTAAATTAATTATTTTTATATTAATATTTTTATATTTATTTAAATGTAAATATTATGATTTATTTTTTTTGCATAAAATATGATTGATTTATTTTAAAAGATGAGTTTATTTTAAAAGTTGAGTAAATGCATGATGTTTCCGAAGTCAGTGAGTAGTCGTGTTAAGTAATCGTGATTATGAGTTTCGCCATAATCGAGCAGCCACAGACTTGTGGAGTTATAACATGAGAAAAAATAAAGAAGTGACATAAAATGTATATTTTTGTTTGGTATTTCTTGTAGAACTGGCAGCAATCCCAAAATTAGGCGGAATAAGATCTGGGGTGGACAGAACGGAGGAATTCTTGTTTACAATTCAGGTAATATTTCCGTCATTGCCTTTTGATGTCTTGCTTGATTTAAAGGCACATGTTTCTATATTTTGATCGGATAGATAAGCATCCTCTGAATCTCTTGTCAGGTTTAGGCTTTATTGAAGACAACGAGATCTTTGACAATGCCATGGCCGGGGTTTGGATCAAGACCGACAGCAACCCCACGCTCCGCAGAAACAAGATCCACGACGGGCGGGACGGGGGAATCTGTATATTCAACGGAGGACGAGGTGATGCTCCTCTTCTCATATGATCTCTCTGTTCTGTGCGCTTCAGCTTCTGATGAGGTTTTTGATGTTGTAGGGTTGCTGGAGGAGAACGATATCTTCAGGAACGCTCAGGCCGGAGTCCTCATCAGTACTAACAGTCACCCTGTGCTGCGCAAGAACAGGATATTCGACGGTTTTGCTGCTGGTGCGTATTTCCGTTTCAGTAATGTAACTCTGACTCGGTATTATAGGCGTTTTCTAAACAAAAATCGAACTTGATTTTATTTTGAAACGTTTATCATGTCTTGCATGTTTTCTTTTGGTAAAAATGGACATGTATTTAAAATGTATTTCAGTTTTTGACATTTTTGTCTTTAGATTATGTGTCAGTGCTGTTACCATCATAAATACCCCTTGAAATGCTTTATTCTGTTTATTTAAAAAAAAGAAAAAAGGATGGCATCATAATGACATTATCCTTTCAGGAAGTGAACAGGAAGCTCATGGATAAACAGATGTTGTGTTTTTGTTAGGATTGTCAATCCTTTCATTGTGGTTTTGTATAGTAAACATTTTCTGTAGATTTGTATTTTAATACATTGATATTTATGGATTTAGCATGACACAGTGCAGTTTATTAACACTTAAAGACATGCTTTTTTAAATCTTAATTAATTCTCTCTCTCTATAATTTTAGTATCAGTGACATGCTATTATAGTTTTCATTACAATTTCCGATTTTTTAAAAATATTTTTATTGAAGTTTTATTTATTTTATTCTTGTCATTTTACGAAATATAAAAAATAAAATATGTATCAAAACAATATATATATATATATATATATATATATATAAATCTATAATCTCATCAACATCAAGTGTATATATATATATATATATATATACATACAGTATATATTAGTGCTGTCAAATGATTAATCGCGATTAATCGCATCCAAAATATACTGTATGTATATATATATATATATATAGACATACAGTATATATTAGTGCTGTCAAATGATTAATCGCGATTAATCGCATCCAAAATAAAAGTTTTTGTTTACATATTTATGTGTACTATGTATATTTACTATGTATCTATAAATAAAAACACATGCATGTATACATTTAAGAAAAATTGTATGTTTATATATTAAATATATAATATATAAATGTATATACATGTAAATATTTTCAAAATATGTACTGTATGTGTGTGTATTTATATATACATAATAAATATACACAGTACTCATACATATATATTATGTAAACAAAAACTTTTATTTTGGATGCGATTAATCGTGATTAATCGTTTGACAGCACTAATATATATATATGTGTGTGTGTATATATATATACACATATATATATATAAATTTGTATATACAGTGGGGAAAATAAGTAAGTGGAGGACAGAGGAGTCTCTTAAAGAAGAAGTTACAGGTCTGTGAGGGCCAGAAATCTTGCTTGTTTGTAGGTGACCAAATACTTATTTTACCGAGGACTTTACCAATTAATTCTTTAAAAATCCTACAATGTGATTTTCTGGATTTTTTTTCTCATTTTGTCTCTCATAGTTGAGGTATACCTATGATGAAAATTACAGGCCTCTCTCATCTTTTTAAGTGGGAGAACTTGCACAATTGGTGGCTGACTAAATACTTTTTTGCCCCACTGTATATATATATATAATTTTTTTTTCTAGAAATGTACTAAACTATACAAATGCATACAACTTTAATTTCTGAAAATGCTACTTTTTTTTTTTTATAGAATCACAGATATGAGATGCATACTAAATATTCATTATAGACAAATAATTGTTAAGCGCCATCTGTTGCAGGTATTGAGATCACGAATCATGCGACGGCGACATTAGAAGGCAATCAGATTTTCAACAACCGCTTCGGTGGGTTGTTTCTCGCGTCTGGCGTCAACGTCACGATGAAAGGTAAAGTGGAAACATCTTCATTTCACTCACTTCATGATCCAGTGGACTTTAAATGAACATTATTCTCATTTAATCCTCTTCACAGACAACAAAATCATGAACAATCAGGATGCCATAGAGAAAGCGGTGAGCAGAGGTCAGTGCTTGTACAAGATTTCCAGTTACACCAGCTATCCAATGCACGATTTTTACAGGTAAAGCTCCTCCTTCTGAAATCGGTGTGACATCGGCGGCTGCTTTCTCACGCCTCTGTTTCTCTGTGCAGGTGTCACACCTGTAACACCACAGACCGCAACGCCATCTGTGTGAACTGCATCAAGAAGTGTCATCAAGGGCACGACGTAGAGTTTATTAGACACGATAGGTCAGTCATTCCCTTCAAGCGTTACTATGAGTTTGCTTTGCATTTACTACTAAAACAAGAATTATTTTGCCTATTTTAGGACCATTAAGATGTTGTTTTTTTTAAACAATTGAGCATGTTTTCTCCTCAAATTTGCATTAATGTGGGGAGAAAATTACGTTACTACGCTGATTTAAAATAAAAATACTACTGCATTTATAGACGTTTTTGCATTATAATTATGACAATTTGGAAGGAAAA
Organism: Sinocyclocheilus grahami; assembly: GCF_001515645.1. NCBI lineage: Eukaryota > Metazoa > Chordata > Actinopteri > Cypriniformes > Cyprinidae > Sinocyclocheilus > Sinocyclocheilus grahami. The sequence goes on along the minus strand of NW_015505186.1, from coordinate 134,338 downwards.
ATGTCATGCAAATAATGTCACAATGTTATTATAATTTATAAATTAACAAATCATCCAAGTGGATGCTGCAGACTGGTGGTGGTTGAGGAGAGTGTACAGCAATACACAATAAAAGCGCTATATAAATGCATCATTCATTCAAATGCAAGAGCACATAAAGAACTCTAAGAAAAATTCATGTATTTGTTAATAAAGGGATAATAGGAGACATTTACAAGCAAAGTGATTATTTATTTGAAAAGTACACTAGGCTTTAAAGGGGTCATATGGTGTTGCTAAAAAGAACATTATTTTGTATATTTGGCGTAATGAAATGTGTTTATGTGGTTTAAGGTAGGACCATGTGATATTTCAGTTTTTCTTTTTTAATAAATCTGCAAAAATGTCAACAATGCTGTGTTTTTCTGTCAATATGGGGTGCTGTGTGTACATTAATGAGGAAAAAAATGAACTTAAATGATTTTAGCAAATGGCTGCAATATAACAAAGAGTGAAAAATTTAAGGGGGTCTGAATACTTTCCGTACCCACTGTATATATATATATATATGATTAGCAGAAAATTACAACATAAACATACACAACACACATTTTCTCTCTCTGTATATAATTAGGATTTTAAAAAAAGTGGGAAATTTTCCGAAAAATTCCCCCAAATTTTTTGGGGAAACTTTCTGAAACATTTTCCACCCCTTTATACACCAACCCTATATATAATTTTGTATTGTTTTGTGTGTGTATATATATATTAGTTTCTTTTAATCCTCATTTCTGCATCTTCAGTGTGTGACTGAATGTGTTTCTGTCTGCAGGTTTTTCTGTGACTGCGGCGCAGGGACTCTGTCGAACCCTTGCACACTAGCCGGAGAGCCGACGCACGACACAGACACGCTGTACGATTCAGCACCTCCTATAGAGTCCAACACGCTGCAGCACAACTGAAGCCGAGCCACTCCATCTGCTCAGATGAGATTACACGCTAGAAATAATTCAATTAGATTCAAACTAACTCTTGGAGAAAGAAAGCATTGCGTAAACGCAGAGAAGAAACATTTCTATTTAACGGACGTTCTGCTGTGGATTCGGTGTGGATCCCGTTTCTCCTTGCCGCTCTTGGGACGACTCCGGATTCGTGGGGTGGAAAATGACGAGAGAAACGGACCCAGAGCGTATAGACTCGATGCTTCCCGTGCAGCCGTCACCGCGCTCTTGTATATGTATGGAAAAAAAAATGACCCAGCACTTCAGTTTTGCTCTTTTTGTTTGTTTTTTAAAGATGTTGAGTTCTTGAGGTTTGATTTTAATGCTTTCTCATGTAGTTTTGTATTTTCAAGCAAAAATCTTAAATGTACTTGAATGTCTTTTTATTTTATTATAAGTATATTAATTTCGGGGTTGTTTATACCTTAGATTGCTGTATTTGTTCTCATGTCGCAGGATGTATATTCTTTCTGTGAAAGAGATTTGAGAAAAAAAAAAAAAAGAGAAAAGAGAGAAACACTAAGTATTCTCCAGCAATGTTTTGAGTGTGAAGTGTGTTCACGAGGCTGGTGGCAACGATTCGGCCCATACGCGTACGTTTGGAAGGCATTTAAATGATTAGCCCCGCCCCCTCACCCTGATTGGTCGACGGCAGGATTTAAAAGCGCGAACCCTTCCGAAAGACACCAGACTTGCAAAAGCATCACGTTCTTGCGCCGCTTCGCTCCGAATGCCGCGAGCGAGGCGACGTGAGCCGAAGTGACATTGCTGGAGATTTTAAACGAGGCTTCGTGCTGATTTGAAGCTCTGATGAATATCTGTACAGCTTTTTTTTGTGCTTTTTCCCCCCCTCCATCCAACTGTATTTGGTGACCGTGGGTTCTCATACAGCCTGAATTGTATGCATGTTCCATGACATCTAGACTTAATATATTGTGAAGTACTCAATAACCATTATGTAGCTGTTAGTAATTAATCAAAAGTTTTAATTTCCTAGTCAAAGAGGAACGTGTTACATTTTTAAAAATAAACTTTATTAGATCATTTCAGTAGTGAGTGCTTGCTTTCTATGTGACAACTAAATAACTGCTGGAATGGTGAACAGAGGAACTTAAAGAAAACACATTTTCCATCACAGGCTGCTGATCATCTGAACCAGTGTCGTGAACTGCTCGCGCTCAGCGGCGGGGTTTTCAGCGAATGAGCACAACTTCCTGTTGAACAAATGAGAACATTGTAAATAAATTAGTACAGGATCTAAACTTGCATTATAAGCAAACATTTTCACTTTTAACAGGTCTGGGAATGCATTTCTGTTCATTTAATTCATCAATTCAATCAAAACTATCATTTATTTTAATGTTGGACACTTTTGTTTGATTGCAAAGCCTCATTTTAAGCAGTCATAACGCCAGTCGACTTTAAAAGCCTTACGTTATATAATGCTTATTATTATTATATGCTCAAATCATTTGTTTTTCCTCAAACGAATATGAGATATTTACAAGCAAAATGATTTAATTAATTTGTACACAATGTATGCTTTGTTCATTTTTGCTTTAAACTGTATTTATTTAGTAAATATAGATTGATTTATATTTTCAACATTTAATCAGATGCATTTAATAAACAGAAAAAAACATGTTCTGCATTGTGCAGCGCTCAGATTTATGTAATTAATCATTGCCTTTTGAAGTTTAATAATCACATTAAGCCATATCGCGAAAACCTCTTGATAATTAAGATGCTTGTTATACCGATTTGATTTCACCCACAAATACATGTGTACGCACGCTATACTGAGACCTGACTGACGGGAGTCTTTTAGGAACGGTTACAATAATACAGCATTAGGGCTGCACGATTATGACAAAAATCATAATTGTCGATTATTCCCTTGAAATTGTAATTACGATTATCACAATTTACTTTGAATGATGTTTATACCATTGTTTGATGCAACTGCATGCCGTATTTTTATATGAAAATAAACAAGCTGAAAACACTAACTGAAAAACTTTGTGCTTTTCAATAGTATTAAGCCTTAAATGTCAACTATACATCGAATTGATTTATTCTTTAAATGATAAAAAAGTAAAAATATGAATGGTATTATAATGTTATACTAAAATTAAAACAACGGAAAAACCCTTAAGATAACATATAGAAAGAAAAAACGCATCTTAAGCGTGCAGAATAACTAAGTGGATTTTGAACGATTAATTGCCGCTTTGAACGATTACGTAATTGTGGCATCCAATTATGACAAAAATCATAATTGTCGATTATTCCCTTGAAATTGTAATTACGATTATCACAATTTACTTTGAATGATGTTTATACCATTGTTTGATGCAACTGCATGCCGTATTTTTATATGAAAATAAACAAGCTGAAAACACTAACTGAAAAACTTTGTGCTTTTCAATAGTATTAAGCCTTAAATGTCAACTATACATCGAATTGATTTATTCTTTAAATGATAAAAAAGTAAAAATATGAATGGTATTATAATGTTATACTAAAATTAAAACAACGGAAAAACCCTTAAGATAACATATAGAAAGAAAAAACGCATCTTAAGCGTGCAGAATAACTAAGTGGATTTTGAACGATTAATTGCAGCTTTGAACGATTACGTAATTGTGGCATCCATAATTGTAATCGCGATTAGAAATTCAATTAATTGTGCAGCCCTATACAGCATTTATTTAAAACAAAGTTATTTGTAACAAAAATATTTTGTCCTTTCGATTAATTTAGATCGGTTTTAGAGCCATTACAGGGTTTCTGCAGGTTTTGTACAGATAAATGTACGTCTTTTTAAGACTTAAAGAACATTTTAAGAGTCTTTTTTAAAAGACTTTAAAAAAACTGAAGGACTAAATGGAAGGGGACGCAAAGAAATTTAACAATAAAATGAAGTGAGAATGTTTGTTTTATGCATAAACGCACTTAATTTTGTTCAATTTCTCAGAAGACAGACGACTTGTCTTCATTTTGCATCTCAAGTAAATGCATCTTGATTTAAGGATGTTTAGATATTTGTACTGGAAGACAAGACAAAAATAGTAAGATTTTTTTTTTTTTTGGCAATGCATGAAACAATGCAACGACTATGAATTGATGAAGAAGACTTTTTGCTCTGGTTTAGGACCTTTATAAGGCCTTAATTTATGGCTGGGCAAATTAACCTTTTTAAGACCCTACAGAAGCCCTGCATTAAGAATTTTGCATGGTGACATTTTCATCAACACATCTGCAACAATACTGCAAGTAAATAAAAATAAAAAGTCAAATAAAGACTCGACGCTAAAATGCACAGATTCCGGTCATTTTGGTGGGAAATGTACTTAATGAAAATGTCACAATGCAAAAAATCGGAACGGTCCAATCAGAACACAGATCGTAAGGTCACTCACTTGAATATCCGGAGAGACACAGTGCTCCTCTCAAACTCACGGGCCTTCTTATGGCCGGACTGGATGACTTCCTCCGGGATGCTCGCCAGGCGAGCCGCGTTGAAGCCGTAACTCTTGGGACACGCGCCACCGATGAACTTGTACAGGAAGGTGATGGTCTCCTGACTGGGGTCCTCGCACTCGTGATCTATGGCATATGACTGGGAAGATTTTATAAGGTTAAATGTGAAAAAGTCAGACTGATTGTAGTTGCCCTTCCCAAACAGACTCTTAATTTATTCATAGTCCTCTTGCTACAAAAGGGGAGGATTGGTTCAATTGCTATCATCATCACCATCAACTATGCCATTTGGAACCAGACTAGCACACTCATTATCATATAAAGGGGAATTCTGAAGAGCAGCTGACTTTTGTTTGTACGAGAAAAAACTAACGGGGGGGGGGGGGGGGGGGGGGGATACAAAAACTTTTGGTTAAACATTACGGATATAATGTATGAAAGCTTTTAAATAGTCATGTCAGAAGCTGAAATCCTGGATATAAAGAAAAGGTTAGTAAACGATTTGTAAATTAATTTTTATTTTTATATTTTCTGATTTCATTTTAATAAAAAAATATGTCTAGTTTTGTGACTACTTTAAAAGTTTTTTTACTTTCAAACATTCATTATTTATGGAGTTAATTTAGTATAATTTATACACCATTACAATTTTTATTACTATTTTGAATTAGCTTTTTTTATATTTTCTGTCTTTGCTTTAATTTTGGTTAATATTTTAGTTTTTTTGGTTGTTGTTTTTTTTGTATTTTAAAAATATGTCTATATTGTTTTATGGCTGTACTTTCAAAGATTATTATTTTTTACATTCAAACTAGGGTTGTGACACATTTCCCACCGGTTAATCGACGTGTGACAACACCGGTAATACCGGTATCACCGCGGGGGCGTTCCCTCTTTTCCTCGCTTTCTTTCGCTTTTAAATAGCTTGTAAAAGCGGCATGCACATTTTACTTTCACTTTCAAATAGCGGCAATTCTGAGTAAAGCAATTGTTAGTTTTTAGTTTGTTTGAATTCTCCCTCTTTTCCTCGCTTTCCTTCGCTTTTAAATAGCTTAAAAGCGCCGTGCGCATTTTACTTTCACTTGAATTAACGGCAGTTCGGCGTCGCTTGAATGCAACAACAAAATACAACGTCAAACTCACTTTAGCGTATATATAAAACATAGAACTTTTATTAACAAAACAAATAAAAATACACCATGCTATAGGGCAGGCTATGCCTAATATAAAATAACAAATAACTTGCATAAAGTTTAATAGGTATACAAAACTGGAAATAAGTAAACATTTATAATATATAACCAAATAAATAAGAAACGTAGAACGTTTGTCAAATAAAATAAATAAACGACAGTTTAAATAAAGTAAAATCAGCAAACAATGTGGACCCAATTAAATAAGAAACGAATGTTTAAAAAAACTTCCAAAATCATCTTAGATAAACGGCAAAAGTCAGCAGGCTTTTCAAAATCCAAAATATTGCCAAACAGGCGCTTTTGCAT
>NW_015505186.1:118787-128037 GCF_001515645.1 Sinocyclocheilus grahami | reverse complement strand
CGCGTTCAGTTTTGAATTGTAGTGTCTGTTCTTTTACTGAACTATTATTTTTATTACTATAAAAAATCAAAACGACGGTGGGGGTCGGTGACGCGGTGGGCAAGTGACGTAACCGGTGTTGCGGCTTAACACCGGTATCACCGTCAGCACCGTCTATCGCGGCAAGCCCAATACAAACATTTCTTACTTACAGAAGTTACACTGCGTGACTGTTATTTTACTATAATTTATTCCCTATTATAGTTTATTAATATTTTGAGTTAGTTTTCATTTTTATACTTTGTTTTCATTTGTTAACGTAATTTTGTTGTTTTTATTTATATTTACATTTACATTTAGTCATTTAGCAGATGCTTTTATCCAAAGCGACTTCCAAATGATGACAACAGAAGCAGTCAAAACTAACAAAAGAGCAATGATATGCAAGTGCTGTGATAAGTCTCGGTTAGCCTAACGCAGTACACGTAGCAAGGGTTTTTTAATAATAAATAAGAAAACAAGTAGATAGAATAGTAAAAAATTGAGAACATTAGAGTTAGAGGGTCTCTCTTTTTTTCTTTTACAAAGAAATAAAAGTTGAAAGAATAGAAAAAGAATTGATAATGTTAGTGTTAGAGGCTCTATGTTTTTTAAATAAAAAGAAAGTATAAAGAGTGCAAGTATTAAAGGATCAAGTGGTTTTTTTTACAAATAAAAAGAAAACGAGTAGAGAATAGAAATAGAATAGACAGTGCTAGTATTAGAGGGTCTGTACTTTTAAAGACTTTTTAATTTTTTTTACTTTTAAACATTTCTTATTTATAGACTTTCCAAGTTACAATGCGTGTGATATTTTAGTATTATTTAGACAATATTACAGTTTTTAATTCATATTTGATTATTTTTTGTTTTTTAATTCATATATACATATTTTAATATTTTCTGTTTACATTTGAATTTTAGTTAATGTTTTTGTCTATATAGGTTTTTTAATCAATATTTTAGTTTGTTATTTTAGTATTTCAAGTTAAGCTAAACAAAAATGAGAAATATTATAAAAGTTTTTTGTATTTTATTTCATTTAACATTATTTCAATTAACAATTGTTTTTAATGGATCTAGTTTGTTAACAATAATAATCCTGATGTGCATTAGTGTAAATGATTTTTGCATGCTTGTACAAACATTTTACATTGTAATCATCGGCAGGCCACAGAATATTACTGAAAATGTTTTTGTTGTAAAATATTTTGGTCAGTTGCGTGATATTTTCAGTATGAAGGTGAAGACGGTGAAACTGACCATGTGTCCGAGTCTGACGGCAGGGTCCTGGACGTGGTCCTCCACCAGTGAGTGGTAATGAGTGGAGAACAGGGTCCGGCAGCAGATCTTCTCTGACAGCTCCTGCACCACAGCGCTGGCGATGGCCGTGCCGTCATACGTGGCTGTACCTCTGCCTGCAGTTCAAGCGAAGGAAAAGGTTAGAACTGACTCAATTTAGAATTTCGCTTTTCATTTAGTGTGTGCAAAGTTTAATGTGTGATGAGCAACTGAATCACCCAGTTCATCCAGCAGGACGAGGGAGTGCTTGGTGGCGTGCAGCAGGATGCTGGCCGTCTCGCTCAGCTCCACAAAGAACGTACTTTCACCTATAAAACCAAACATGGTCTATTAAGTATCCAGAGTGAAGCTCACACATGAGGGTTGAACAGATAAGAAACAAGTGGCAACGTACCTGACATTATACGATCAGAGGCGCCAAGACGAGTGAAGACTCGGTCCACAGGAGTGAGGCGCAGACTCTCAGCAGGTACATAGCAGCCCAGCTGGGCCAAAATCACCACCAGACCACACTGAACAAGACACAGCCACATAAAACACGTTTTATAAGAGAACACAGGGTAACATCTGATAGAACGTGCATATTACTTTATTTCATTTTAACAGGGCATTAACATTTTTACGTCACTTCAATGGTCCTGCGGTAAGAGGAAATATTTTCAAAAGTACAAACATTCCATACAATTAATATGAGGTTAATACATTTGTGTAGTTCTACAATATTTCCCACTCTTTTTGAACAATAAATTCCTTTTCATTTAAAAAAAAAAATATATATATATATACTGTATATATTTTAAATAATATAAAAATGCTAATTTTATGATATTTAAAGATTTTATTAATATTATGTTATTATTATTGTTTTGTTTATTGACAGGATTTCCAGGCCTGAACAACTAAACAGACTAAAAACATGATATAGAAACCTGCAATTCCCATAAATAAGAGCTCAAACCAAATCCTTCTTTCTTTTATTAAAAAAATAAAAATAAAATAAACATTTTAAATAAAAAAAAAAACAAGATCCATGATTTTTATAGATTTAATTAATATTATTATTTTTTTTATGTTCATCAGTAGAATTTACAGGCCTAAACAAAAGCATGATAAAGAAACCTGCATTTCCATAAATATTTACATTTACATTTAGCAGACGCTTTTATCCAAAGCGTGTATATATATATATATACACACAAATATTATACACACACACACAAAGAAAAACAAGTAGATAAAATAGAAAGCTAGTGTTTGTTTGTTTTTAAAATAAAAATAAAAAAAGAAGATAAATATAAAGTAGAATTAAAATAGAATAGAAAGTGTTAAGAGTTAGAGGGTCAAATAAATAAGAGCTCAAACCACATCCTTCCTGCCTGAACAGCTGCGCAACACATTATAGGGTGAAATTTGCCTAAATGTTTCTCAACTACATTCAAAGTCACTATTAAACGATGTAAGGGTATAATTATCTCCTCTGACTTAAGATTAAGATTGGTGGACTGTTGGGGTTTTATACCCCAAAAACAATGATTACTTTCTTAACACACCATGAAGATTGTCTTTGTTGAAAACTGATTAGCAACACTCACCTGTCTCATTAGGGTGGACTTGCCTCCCATGTTTGGCCCGGTGACCAATACACATGGGGCAAGTGCTTTACCATTATCATCATCATCATCTTCACTATCAGGGCAGCCGATGAAGATGTCATTGGGGATGAAGTCATCACCGAAGAAGGTCTTGGTGACGCAAGGGTGACGGGACCCTCTGAGATCCAGGAAGGGGCGTGACTGAGACCCGTCACCCGGGAGAACTATCTCTGGTCTCGCCATGGGCCCGTCGCCGCTCTGACTGTACCGGGACATGCTCAACAGCACGTCTGCAGAGGTGGAGAGAACAAGAACATATCATTGTGCATTCTATTACATATATCAATACTCAATATTTTTTCAGTAAGCGTGGCATTTACAATGATCTTAACCTCAAATTCTGGAAAAAAACTAACTTTTATATTAAACTCAGTTTCCAATAGTAAATGTTATAGACACACTGGACTCAATTTTAAAATAGTGTTAAGAATTTGAATGACTTGGTGTAATTGTGCATACAACCATTCTGTGACCATTTTCAATGCCAAATAATGCAACATGCTGCTAAAACTTTTGAATTAATTAAATTGAATTAATTTACAGTCTTGCATATTACGCTTAAGGCAACAATCTGTAAGGTCATGTAAACACCTCAATATATGTCATGAAAAGATCATTAGCGATTTACATAAACCCTGTATCCTTGATTTTGAATGTGAATGTCTGACTTTTTAAAATGCAGACTTGCAGGGCAATGGAATGTAATTTTTTTTTTTTTTAACATTAACTTTTTAATGCCCAAGATGCTGCAAAAGATCTTGCATTGTCAGCTTATTGATTTACACAAACCTTTAAAACCTCTTTTAACAAGCTGCTTTTTATCAGCATTTTGTTGTGCATGTAAATGCACTGGTAACTAGCTCAAATCAACACTTTGACCACCTATCCATAAAGAAGAGCTACATAAACTATAGCCTAAGTTGAAAAAAACGCTTATTTTCAGATTGGAGTTGAAAAATTATGAATGAATAGAGCATGTTGGCATTTTTGATGTAAAGTATGGTATATATGATGTTCATATGATGCATGTAGTATATTTTGATGAATAGGAAAAGCAATGTGTTCTCTTCTCCTTTTTTTGTGTATCAACACAGTTGAAAGTTTAAACAAACTATAGAGTTGATTTTTCTTACCAAGCACTGCCATGCATTCAACCGCTGTCTGCCAGTCTTTGCAATTCTTGTCGAAATTGTAGAAGAGTCTTCTCATGCAGTCCTTAAGCGCTGCGTCTCGTTTGTCTTCCCAGCTCTGTAGCTCTGAAAACAGCCGTTCAATCTCCTTAGTCCAGTACCGTTTCCAGCCTTTCTTAGTGGACCTCACCTCGTACTCCTCTGGCAAGCTTCTCTCGGAAACACTGTCAGGAACTTCGAGCTGGTAGCGGTTCCTTCCCGTTCCCCAGTAAGACATATTCTTACAGCCCAGTCGCTTCTTCTGTCGGTCCAGGTATTCCTGCAGGCCTCTCTCACAGTCTTTTATCCCATTTAAAGCTTGGTCGAACTCTGGATCGAAGCCGGCCTTTGGCGTGATGACGCCTGAGGTGCGAGCTTTCTGATGGTCAAAAGCTGTATCCCAGCGTTTGAGCTCTGGTGAAAGGTCGGGGAAAAGCCCATCTTTGTTTTCAGTCTTGAGGAGCATCACTTGACGCAGCAGTTTAGATTTGAAGCCTTCCGCAATGGGCTCCATGATCGACGCGATTTCTCTCATAACTTTAAAGCCCTCAAGTGCGGCAAGAAAGTCGGCGATCTTGCGTTTGCTGTAGACGACTTCTTCGTACAGAATGGCTCTGGAGTCCGGATGGTCCTGTCCTTTCAAAGGAGTACCCATGCTGTGGATCTTGCTAAGCAGTCTTTCAAGATCCGGAAGCTTCTTTAGCAGGTCTGTGACTTCGGCCGCTTGGGACGGCGCACCCATCAGGTCCTCCATGGCATCTAAGCGATCTCCAATGGAGGATGGATTGCAAAGAGGGGCACAGAGCCATTGCTTTAGCAAGCGCTTGCCAAAGGGAGTGCAACACATGTCCAGTCGCTCAAGTAGGGTTCCCTCTGGGCCTCCAGTTGAGCTGTTCTGAAGGATCTCAAGGTTAGCAAGGGTCACTCCATCCAAAACCATTCGTTGACGAGTCTGGGCAAAGAAACCCGATGCTCCTCCAGCCTGCTCCATCTCCACATCGACAGGAACATACTCCTCGAAGTTTCCCATTGAAAAAAGCTCCTTATCCACAAGACATTTCTTCAAGTAGAACATGCATCCGCCAAGTGCAGAAAGAGCAAGTTCATAACCCGTTTTTGGAGTGAGACTTAAAGCATCGCATTCGGACGTCATTGCTTTTAGAGTCGAAGGCAACACTGATGCCTTTTCATCATCAGCTTTGCATTCGTTGAAGTAGTCTTCCTCGGCAAGGACCTTGAGGGTCTTCTGCGCATCCCAATACTGCGAACCAGCATTGAGGCCTTCTTGTAGAGTTGAAGACAAGATGGCCTTAAAGATTTTTAGCATCTCAACTGACGGGTTGCCCTTCTCGTAAAGCACCTGGGCTGGAGAATAATGTGCCACCAGAGTACGCAAACGGGAACAATGACGGTCATCCTGGAATTGACCGATATGGAAGCGTCCCACTGAGGTGTCAATGAAACACACCCCGTAGATGTGTCTGTGTCCCGCGCTGTCCTCCTCGCTCTTCTCTTTAATGCTCAACAGATACTTGCTTTGAGTTTCAGAAGGGGCGCCGTCGAGCACGCTGTACGTCTGAGTCCCTCGCGTGATGATTCGGCAAACCTCTCGCTTGACAACGCGGTCGAATTTAGTGGGACGTGCCAACGTCTTGCATCGTGCTTCCATCATCTCAGGGGTCTCGGTCTGTTCCACGCGAGCCACTTTGTAGCCCTTTTGCACGAGCACGTCTGAGAAGCGTCCAAAGCCAATTTCTGGGAAGCCAGAATGGGCCCAAGTACCCTTCATGAAGGTAAGACTGAGTTCATTGACGCCAATCACAGCGTCCATGTGGTAGAGCTCGTAGAACTTACCAACTTTGTAGAACAGAACGGTATCAAACATCTCAGATTTCAGCTGCCACCAACGGCGCATTCCAGGCGTCGTCCGGTTAAGGAAATCTTCGGGTACGTATAGAGTCGTAGGGTCGTAGTTTTCGTCAGACTGACGTTTGCGCTGTGCATCCTTTCTCTTGCAGTCTTGCAGCCACTCGAGCTTCTCGTGGTCCCACACAGTTGCTTCTCCATCCATCCCGTTTGCGCTGCCGCTCTGACTTTCAAAGTTGTCCGGTGCGGAGAAAGCAGAAAGTCGAGATTTGGTGCCCGATGTCACTGGTGAAACCACTGCAGGTGCTCGTTTTGGGGGGTCTGGTTTGCTCTTTGACTTAGCAGGCTTTTCTGAAGGACGTTTGCGCTTCACCTGTTTCACAGGGCTGTCTGGTTCCGTCTCCGGCTCGCGTTCTTCTTCCTCAGCCCCGCTACTCACTCCCTCCTCGTCATCCTCATCACTGCTTCCTCCTGCCTGATCAGGTTTGAACTCTTCACCAGAGTCATCGCTGTCAGACGCCACCACGATTCGGCGACGCTTCGGCTTTTGACCTTTTTCAGCTGCAGCACGAGATGAACGTCGACTGGCCTTCGCCTTTTCTTTAACCTCTTCCTCAGACATTTCTGCATCTGATAAGGTTGATTTATCAACCTACAATAAAATATTACATAATGAAATTAAAATAATGCAAATGTTGTTTTGGAATGCAATAATGCAAGTGATGGTTTATGCAAATTGCAACTGTGAACTCACATTGCTCCTATATTTCTGAGAGAAGTAGAAAGAAGTTATTAGATTTGACTTTTGTAGCTTGCATGCACAACAGAAAAACTTTGACAGATGCTGACAGGCAACTGCTAAAACATGAATGGTCAACAAGTCAATATTTTCTCTTTAGTTCATCCCCCTAAAAACTACTTAAACTTACCCGTGTTGTTGCAAACTGGTATGACTTTATTCTTACAAATGTAAAGAGAACATTTTGGTGAATGCTAATGTTGCTTTTTACATTCCTTGAAAACTTAGTTACAAGTGAAAAAGAAAGAGGCCAGTTTTCAGTAAATAAATTACTTTAATTTCCTGTTCCTCGTGCAAAAATGTTGGAATATAGTACCTAAGTCGTATAAACTACTATGCTGCTTTTCTGTGTTGTTTTTGGCTGTAGACACTATGCACGGTAACATTAAGAAGTCAGTCATACAGATTTGGAAAGACTAAGACAAGTTAATCTCTTCAAACTGAATGCGTCTTTTATGTGAATATTAATTTTCTTTACTCTAGTGTTTGCTCACCTCCATATCCTCATCATCCTCCTCTTCGTCACCTGAAGGATCCATGCACATGGACATCTTCAGTCTCTGCTCAGGACGGTCCTTCATCGCAACATCTGCCAGCTCCATCGCTTTACGGATCACAGGCTTACCGCTGAAGAACACTCCACCTGATTTGGCATCTGTGCTATTAGAGCCTTTAAGGAACAAGTATGTAAGGTCAGAATAAAATATTTTTTCACATTTGAATAATTCTTTATATTTTAACTTGAGAAGAAAGTTGACAAAGACAATGTTCTTTTGGAAATAAAGACCTGCTCACCATGATACTCTCTTATGTATTTTGTGTTAACCCAACCTCGGGTTGGAGGTTCATCAAAGAAGTGAACGTGGAGTCTTTGCTCTCGGCCACGGCCCCTCATCTGCTGTCCGGTGAGAGGCTGAGGAACAATCATACAGGGCCACCAGGGATGGCCTTCCAACTTGGCCCAAACCAGAGTGCCAGCGCTAAATATGGATGATGGTTCTCTGCTGGAGAGAAACAATGAACTTTGTGAGACATTCATTCAAATAAAGCAAGAGCAAAATCACATATCCACCTAAAATATGGTACAAAAATATTATCTGGTTCATTAATAAAAACTCATTAAACAAACTATGTTCAATATTAAGTACAGAAAACTTGAAAATGTTGTTTATAACAAGTTTAGATGCAGTACAACATGTCACACTGCTAATTGATTTGTAAATTAGTATGACATTACTGTACTTTTCATAACTATCATTTTATATATTAACACATTTAAAGCAGTCACAGACCCAACAGATTAAACATTAAATATAGTAATTTAAAGAACACAGAACAAACTATATAAGCTTAATAAAATAAGGAACTGGTAACAGTATATGCCCCGATACTATATAACTACATACTAAATAAATACTATATACACTGTAAATAAAAATACCAATAATGTCATAAAAATAAACAACATGCTTTCAGGGTTCTTACACTCGTTTTCGCCTCATATATATTCATCTATCGCTTATATAGACCAAAAATATCGATACTAAGGTGTGTTTTATTTACCAGTGATTTTGTTAAATAACAATAATAATAATGCGTACAATATGCATTGAATTGGATGGATAACCTTTGTTAGCGAGTAATTGTGTAGAACTATTTTCCTGCTCATCTGAACACACGCAAATGTTGCAAGACAGAACCAATCAATCACAGAAGAGCGTTCACGCACTTCTAAAAGTGCATTCAAACAGGGCTGCGTCTCCCAAAAGTATCATAAGAAAGCATTAAAGCTTTTGGGAACGGCAGCCCTGAACAATGCTTATCAGAGGACAGAAAAAAAACATAAATGTTTGAGTTATTTCACAATAAACAAATTGAAATTGTAGCCTACATAGTTTGTGCAATTACAGTTATTTAAATTGAACGCTGAAAGATAATATTGATCATGTTCTATTCTGTAATGTTAATAGAAATCATACACTGTCAGAATAAAAAGGTTGCATTTTATGCATGCAACAGCCGGTCACTGGCAGTCCCTAATGGCAGTACAAAATATTGCACTAAATCAAAAGTTCAAATGTTACAAATAAGTTAGAATATTAATGTTGTAATACTGGTAGCACTAATATAAAAATGTGATGATATCTGTTACAAAAAAGTAAAAATTTTGAAATACGTTGATGGTTGTATTTTTTTGTATTTGATCGCAGTATTCCTATCAGTGTCGTATAAGGGTTTTTTATACATAATAGTAACCCTAGAATGTGACCAAACTGTTTAAAATAGCTGGGCTAAGATATATAACCATTTTTAAGACTGCAGAAATATGTTAATTCAGTATACACATTATCCCACCGGTTACAATTGTGACTGACCATAACATTTTTCACACACTTTTCCAAAAAAGGGATTTAACGGGTTAAAATGCGTTTTAAACATAAAGT
>NW_015505186.1:116194-118747 GCF_001515645.1 Sinocyclocheilus grahami | reverse complement strand
CAAACAGTTTAAAATAGCTGGGCTAAGATATATAACCATTTTTAAGACTGCAGAAATATGTTAATTCAGTACACACATTATCCCACCGGTTACAATTGTGACTGACCATTAAATTAAAATTTTCACACACTTTAAAAAAAAGAAATAAAAAAAATTATTGATTATTTCAAAGGGTTACTAACGACACATCATTTGGATATTTTAATGTCTGGGGAAAATTTGGGATTAAACGGGTTAAAATGCATTTTAAACAAAGTTAAGTGGTTTTCATTACCCATTTTACTCTTAGTAATTTAATAATTTAATACATTTCATCATTTAAAAGTTTAGTGCAGAAGTATCGAATCGGTATCGCCGATACTGCCTTGAAAAATATCGGTATCGTATCGAAAACAAAATAAGGGGTATCGCCCATCCCTAGTAACGGCAAACGTTACTGTAGTAGCGGATTTTAACGGAACGTATGGTTGCTATGGAGATTTTTTTGTAACGGACGCTCCTATTGGTCAAAACTGGCTAGAAAAAAAAATCGCTGGGAAACTTGACTTCCACTTCCACAAAGTCTCCCGCCAAACACCCAGAAGTAAGTAGCACGTGCAGTCACATTTTAGACGCAATCCTCCGGTAAATTTTCATAATGAAATCTCTTGACCGTGCCGATAATCTACAAAAATTCAAATTATTCAACTAATACAATGTCCAAAGCCCATGCAAGTTACTTCTCCGTTACTGCTATTAAATAATGCATGCATTTCATTTACACCTAAAAATGTAACATTATATTCTAGGAAATGCCTTGCAATAAAATACTTAAATGTAAATTTCACAAAACAGTAACGGTACTGTAACAGTACATTAGGTAACGTTACTTGAAGAATACCATTTCACTTACTTGTAAACTCAATGTTAGTGCTCTTGCATATATCAAAGTACTGTTAAAGTATATTACTGTACCGTACAAAAGCTTTACTATTGCACATAGAAATGCATTTACTGTAACGTTACCTCTCTTTTGCATTGACTGCTTTCTCTCCGAATAGCTTCGCATGTCCAGCTACAGTTTGAGACTTGACGGGTTTTGGTGGCGTTTTCTTGCTGTTGACTCTGGCTTCTTCTTCGGGTGATGTGTTGGATCTGCTCACTGCGTCTGCCTCCGCTGGAGACGGGTCAGATTTGGCCTTCACCGCCAGAGGCGGCGACTTTGTGAAGAAATTAAAAAGAGAACTTTGCTTCGCCATGTCTCCAAAAGGGTGCTGCGCGCGCAATATAGAGTTGAAGTATTCAAAAACACGCAGCACTGTCCAGCTCGACTGAGTTATTGTGGAGCTGAGAGTTCGCGGGAAAACGCTGCTGCTGCGCGGAAAAGGAAGAGGAGGGTCGTTTTGACGCCACGAGACTAATGTGGACCAATTGGGAGCTCTGTGTATCCTTTTACACAACCCACATGGCTGACATGACCTGCTTTCGTTTCTCTTTAGGTCTTGTAGAGGGGATGTAGGTATTGTAGTTGTTAGAAGATGCGTGCGCGCTGCTTTCCTATTGTTTAATACATACATAAACAAGCGCTAGACCGTTGCGTTCGCGTCACGTTTTAAAAACGCGACGCTGAAGTTACGCATGCCTTCTGTGTGAACCCTCCCCCTCTCAAAAAAAAAAAGAAATGCAAAATAATGATAACAAAAAGACAGAAATTTGGCATTTAAGAGGGCACTAGCCAGCCAATCTTCAAATACATCTGGGATTAATTAATTTATTTATTGGAGATATTTTCGCACTGTAACGTGTAATTGTTTATATCTATTAGTTAGCTTGGCATTGAAAATGGTCAACACGTGACCGAAACGTTTGCCTTGTTTCATTCAGTAAATTGCATTTTTTTGGTCCACACACTTCAGTTGGATTTTTCTGAAGGCTTGTGAGTCTCTGGCTGCTTCTTTATATCTATTAATACCATGCAATCACATCGAATCGCTATATTGTTATCACCGCGATACTATATTATGTCTATTATATACAGTGTTGCCAACTAGCTTTCAGAGAAAGTTGCTGAAGGAAGGTCGATTTGTTGTGACGTCATTGCTCAATGACGTCATTGCGTAATCACGACGCAAAATTGTCACGTCATCAAACCTCAGCAAAAAAAATATATTTTAGATGTTCCTTTAGATTTGATTTTAAAATGATATGCATGATATACTATTAAAATATAAATAACTGTATTTTAAATGCATTGAATTATTGAAAACGTACGCATTTTTAAATTATTTCAATTTAAGTTTTTTTAGTAGCTAGTAAACGCTACACATTCTCAACTAATATGCTTTAAGCAGTGTATTAGTAGTTAGCTAGTATGCTACACTCTAAGAAAAGTCTGTAAAAATAAGGCACAATCTACTGTTAATATGAAAGTATTTTCCGTAATGGTTTTTTTTACCTGTATTTTAAATTACGCATTGTGTTTTCAGGTTACAGGGTTACAAAGGATGATGGATAATGTCCTGAAAGATTTTCCATTTTTCTTACAGTGTACTAACTGATCAACAATCGCAGGTA
>NW_015505186.1:110836-113551 GCF_001515645.1 Sinocyclocheilus grahami | reverse complement strand
CAAACTGTTTAAAATAGCTGGGCTAAGATATATAACCATTTTTAAGACTGCAGAAATATGTTAATTCAGTACACACATTATCCCACCGGTTACAATTGTGACTGACCATTAAATTAAAATTTTCACACACTTTAAAAAAAAGAAATAAAAAAAATTATTGATTATTTCAAAGGGTTACTAACGACACATCATTTGGATATTTTAATGTCTGGGGAAAATTTGGGATTAAACGGGTTAAAATGCATTTTAAACAAAGTTAAGTGGTTTTCATTACCCATTTTACTCTTAGTAATTTAATAATTTAATACATTTCATCATTTAAAAGTTTAGTGCAGAAGTATCGAATCGGTATCGCCGATACTGCCTTGAAAAATATCGGTATCGTATCGAAAACAAAATAAGGGGTATCGCCCATCCCTAGTAACAGCAAACGTTACTGTAGTAGCGGATTTTAACGGAACGTATGGTTGCTATGGAGATTTTTTTGTAACGGACGCTCCTATTGGTCAAAACTGGCTAGAAAAAAAAATCGCTGGGAAACTTGACTTCCACTTCCACAAAGTCTCCCGCCAAACACCCAGAAGTAAGTAGCACGTGCAGTCACATTTTAGACGCAATCCTCCGGTAAATTTTCATAATGAAATCTCTTGACCGTGCCGATAATCTACAAAAATTCAAATTATTCAACTAATACAATGTCCAAAGCCCATGCAAGTTACTTCTCCGTTACTGCTATTAAATAATGCATGCATTTCATTTACACCTAAAAATGTAACATTATATTCTAGGAAATGCCTTGCAATAAAATACTTAAATGTAAATTTCACAAAACAGTAACGGTACTGTAACAGTACATTAGGTAACGTTACTTGAAGAATACCATTTCACTTACTTGTAAACTCAATGTTAGTGCTCTTGCATATATCAAAGTACTGTTAAAGTATATTACTGTACCGTACAAAAGCTTTACTATTGCACATAGAAATGCATTTACTGTAACGTTACCTCTCTTTTGCATTGACTGCTTTCTCTCCGAATAGCTTCGCATGTCCAGCTACAGTTTGAGACTTGACGGGTTTTGGTGGCGTTTTCTTGCTGTTGACTCTGGCTTCTTCTTCGGGTGATGTGTTGGATCTGCTCACTGCGTCTGCCTCCGCTGGAGACGGGTCAGATTTGGCCTTCACCGCCAGAGGCGGCGACTTTGTGAAGAAATTAAAAAGAGAACTTTGCTTCGCCATGTCTCCAAAAGGGTGCTGCGCGCGCAATATAGAGTTGAAGTATTCAAAAACACGCAGCACTGTCCAGCTCGACTGAGTTATTGTGGAGCTGAGAGTTCGCGGGAAAACGCTGCTGCTGCGCGGAAAAGGAAGAGGAGGGTCGTTTTGACGCCACGAGACTAATGTGGACCAATTGGGAGCTCTGTGTATCCTTTTACACAACCCACATGGCTGACATGACCTGCTTTCATTTCTCTTTAGGTCTTGTAGAGGGGATGTAGGTATTGTAGTTGTTAGAAGATGCGTGCGCGCTGCTTTCCTATTGTTTAATACATACATAAACAAGCGCTAGACCGTTGCGTTCGCGTCACGTTTTAAAAACGCGACGCTGAAGTTACGCATGCCTTCTGTGTGAACCCTCCCCCTCTCAAAAAAAAAAAGAAATGCAAAATAATGATAACAAAAAGACAGAAATTTGGCATTTAAGAGGGCACTAGCCAGCCAATCTTCAAATACATCTGGGATTAATTAATTTATTTATTGGAGATATTTTCGCACTGTAACGTGTAATTGTTTATATCTATTAGTTAGCTTGGCATTGAAAATGGTCAACACGTGACCGAAACGTTTGCCTTGTTTCATTCAGTAAATTGCATTTTTTTGGTCCACACACTTCAGTTGGATTTTTCTGAAGGCTTGTGAGTCTCTGGCTGCTTCTTTATATCTATTAATACCATGCAATCACATCGAATCGCTATATTGTTATCACCGCGATACTATATTATGTCTATTATATACAGTGTTGCCAACTAGCTTTCAGAGAAAGTTGCTGAAGGAAGGTCGATTTGTTGTGACGTCATTGCTCAATGACGTCATTGCGTAATCACGACGCAAAATTGTCACGTCATCAAACCTCAGCAAAAAAAATATATTTTAGATATGTTCATTTAGATTTGTTTTTAAAATGATATGCATGATATACTATTAAAATATAAATAACTGTATTTTAAATGCATTGAATTATTGAAAACGTACGCATTTTTAAATTATTTCAATTTAAGTTTTTTTAGTAGCTAGTAAACGCTACACATTCTCAACTAATATGCTTTAAGCAGTGTATTAGTAGTTAGCTAGTATGCTACACTCTAAGAAAAGTCTGTAAAAATAAGGCACAATCTACTGTTAATATGAAAGTATTTTCCGTAATGGTTTTTTTTACCTGTATTTTAAATTACGCATTGTGTTTTCAGGTTACAGGGTTACAAAGGATGATGGATAATGTCCTGAAAGATTTTCCATTTTTCTTACAGTGTACTAACTGATCAACAATCGCAGGTAAAGCTAACAAAGTGTATCATAAATGAACAATTATTCAATTATCAAATTATTCAATTATTATTATTAAATTGAACAATTGCAAATAGCAGCTAATTCGATTCTCGTGATGTGTGTACTGCTAGGCATCTGTGGTTTCCTCTTTTTGTGTAATTTGGATGGA
>NW_015505186.1:101955-109602 GCF_001515645.1 Sinocyclocheilus grahami | reverse complement strand
CTACACATTCTCAACTAATATGCTTTAAGCAGTGTATTAGTAGTTAGCTAGTATGCTACACTCTAAGAAAAGTCTGTAAAAATAAGGCACAATCTACTGTTAATATGAAAGTATTTTCCGTAATGGTTTTTTTTACCTGTATTTTAAATTACGCATTGTGTTTTCAGGTTACAGGGTTACAAAGGATGATGGATAATGTCCTGAAAGATTTTCCATTTTTCTTACAGTGTACTAACTGATCAACAATCGCAGGTAAAGCTAACAAAGTGTATCATAAATGAACAATTATTCAATTATCAAATTATTCAATTATTATTATTAAATTGAACAATTGCAAATAGCAGCTAATTCGATTCTCGTGATGTGTGTACTGCTAGGCATCTGTGGTTTCCTCTTTTTGTGTAATTTGGATGGACAATGTGTGCCTTTTATTGTCTGAGTCCTTATCAAAAGTTGCTAAAAGTTGCCAAATAAATGTTTAAAATTGCTCAATTTGTTGCTAGGTGCTTTTGGGTCGTCTGAAAAGTTGCTAAATTTAGCAACAAGATTGCCAAGATGGCAACACTGATTATATAACAAGCGCGGAGAAAAGTAACAGTAAGGATGTAAGGATGGACCAATCACAGTCGTTTGTCGTGATCAAATCAGAAGCGGTCGTTGAGCGTTGCGCTCGCGTCTTTTGCAGCGTCTCGCGACGTTCTAAAAACGCGACGCTCAAGTTAAGAACGCATGCGTTCTGTGTAAGCACCCGCTAATAGAACACAAACAAAAGCGAACAATAAATACATATGTAAAGTAATGAAAAGTGACAAAAATGACTGTTACTTAGATAATTATTTACAGCTGATAGAGACCATTTTTTTACACATTTAATCAAAAATACACCATGAAGACTTAAAATAAGAGATTTATTAAATAGACACGCCGCATTGAGATCCGCTGTAAGAATGTATTTGATGTAATATGTGAGAGAAGGCAGCATATTTGTTTGAAAATGATGTGATGGACTAGAAAGATTATGTTTTATTTAATTTTCCTTTTGCGGCAGCAGGGTGCAGTGTTGGCATATTTAACATCCCCTCAACAAATTGACACGACCTCACGCAGTAGATGGTCATATTTGTAATATTGTGATCCAGTGATACTTAGACCACATTGAAAATCATTATTTCAACGGAACTGAAAGTTTTAGGATATAGAAACATTTAAAAAAAATAAATGTTTTAAAAGCTTGTAATATTAATGTAAAATTATAATATTAAAATTTATAGGATTATTTTAGTATCATTGAGATAATATTGCAGTTTTAATATTTTGAATTCATTTTTATTTTTGTATATTCTGTTTTAATTTTAATTTTAGTTAAAGTTTTAGTAATTTTGTGTTTCGTTTTTATTAGTTATTGTTTTATCAAATATTTTATTAAAACGTTTTATTAAAGTTTATAAAATATTTCAATATGTTAACATTTTACATTTTAGAGTAAGTCAAAATGACAAAATATAAATATGTTTTTACTATATGATTATAAATATACATATGTTAAACTAAATATAGTTAAAATGTTAAAATGAATAAAAACTATATAAATATCAAATATAATAAAATAAGTTTTAATTATTTTTAGTAAATCAAGTAACTAGCTTTGGCAACTTGCTGAAATCAAAATAAGTTATAATAAAATAAGTTTGAAATAAGTAAATATTTGATTTTATCATCATTTATGTCTTTTTTTACTTTTACACTTTTACATTTTGTTTAATTCTGATTCTGATTACTTTTTTATAGCTTTAATTAACTATAATAACCCTGATGCAAGATATGATATAAATGCATATCTCTCTTTTTATATATTCTGCAGCATTTCTAGTTGACTAATAAAAAACATTATCTTGTCAAGTCAAGTCAAGTCAAGTCACCTTTATTTATATAGCGCTTTTAACAATACAGATTGTGACAAAGCAACTGAACAACTGAACTGAATCTTGTTTAGGTCATTATCAGCTAACCTCCTGCACCTGTGTTGCCCTCATCAGTTCCTCATTTAAGCTCAGTGCGCCGTTTGTTATTGCTGTTGTGAGCCTGTCTTCTTCATCTTGGCGTACTATTAAATCTTAGTGAGGTTATCTTTGTCTTCGTGTGCCTTTCCTCGACCTGAGCGTGACAGTTGTGTCTGATATGAGTGACTATTTAATGGTTTTCTTTGTTGTTTTTAAGCTGTTTGTTGCATCTGATTTTAGAAGCGATGAATGCAATGTGATTGTGTGCATTTGTTTCAGGATTGCTATTGTAAAATTGAAACTCCTTTAAAAATAAGTTTTCATTGCTAAAATAAATATAAGTATTAGATAAAAAATAGAAATTTAGAAATGCCGCCTTCGCAACTAACTGAAATGACGTTTTTTAAATACTAAACTCACTAATAAAAATAAATGAAAGCAAAATAGAAAACGTTTAAATAAAGCCATTATAAAAAATTTTGAAATGTTAGCTGAAATAAACCAAGTTTAAGTACTAAAATCATTCAAACTGAAATAAATGAAATATATATTTAAAAAAAATTACAATAGCACATGGCAAAATTACTAAAACTTAAACTAACATTAAAATAAAAGCTGGAAGAATGAAAGCAAATTGAAAATATTAATGAATACTATAATAGTGTTTATATATAATATTAAAATAACAATGTGTTTTCCAGCTCAACATAATGTCATTATATTGTGCATTAAATTATGTTTTTATTAGGTGATTATTCGCCACTATACCTTGCCTTTCAGCGATGATGTTATAGTGTTTTCTTTGTATTCTGCCAACAGTAGTAATAACTCACTTTTATGAGGGAGTGTTTAATTTGACCTTGCTTTATAATACTCTTCCTTCTCAAATGGATTTGTTTGGCATCATTGAAGCTTAATTGCTGTTTGTTTAATAGGTTTCCCTGTAGCAGTCAAAATGACACCCAGCGTCTGGCCAGGCTTGTGCGTGTATGAGTGAGAGAGATTTCCCGTCGTCCTCGAGATCGTTCTGGTTCTCAGCCTTTGGCAGATGCTTCAGCCGGAATGACTTCCAGTGCACTAATTGCAGGGAATGTAATTATGGAGCAAACTGTAGTTAAGTACTTAACTCTGGGGTTCAGTCATGACGGAGTATTGCAGCCTTCTCAGTAACTCTAGTTTCTGGGTGATTTCACCACCTTTGTGTTTGTGACCCAGATCATAAATCACTGCAACATAATTTCTGAAGTCATACATTTTATTGAATGATGACTTTCTGGGCTGTTTTGTTCTGTTCTGGCACAAAGTGTCTTAAAGAGCCTGGCTTGCACATACCGTTTGTTATTTTAATATCATATGAGATACCATTATCATTTTTATTTATGTTTTTATTTGTTTATTTATTTATGGTTGTTTTATATATGTTTATTTATGTTTTGAATTCGTTTTTATTTTTATATTTTACATTTTCATTTTTGTTCAAAGTTTATTTTGTTGTGTGTTTTTGTCATTTTATTAGATTTTTGTGTATGTCTATATAGTTTTTGTTTTTAGTCAAAATTGTAGTTTTTATTTCAAATCTAATAAAAATATTTTTACTAGATTTTTTTGTATGTCTATATAGTTTTGTTTTGATTAATTTTATATTAGTTTTAGTTTGAATGATTTTGATACATCAAGGTAAACTAAATGAAAATGAGAAATGTTTCCTAGATAGAATTTTATCTATCTATAAGTAACAAAAATTTATAATTTTTTTATTTTATTAATTTTTTTATCTTTATTTATTTTTAGTTAACTATATAATAACCCATATCGTTCTATATTTCTATACTGTATATCTTATTATATTATATTATATATTGTATTGTATATTATTATTTTATATTTTTATTTTATCAAGTTAAATGAAAATAAAGAGAAATTTATCTCATAATTATTATTTTATTTCAAGTTTTTGAAAAAGTTTGGCTTTTGTGTAGCACAATTTTAGTCACACCTTAGCCTGCATTTGCTGCTGATAAACTTCCTTTTTTTTTTTTTTTTTTTTTTTTTTTTGTACTTTTGTCATCATATTTTTTTTAATTTTTTGGTTTTGTTGTATATGACATTAACGTCTTTAGACACCACATAAGAAAGTAACTCTTACAACTTTGGAACGGCTGAGTAAATGAGCAAACTCATCTTTAAGGAGCTTATCTTAAAGTCTCCGTAATTAATTCTAATTAAGTGTTCAGAGTTTCAGTAGCATTCAGAGTTAACTAAGTGTGGCTGTGCGAGTCTCAGACAGCTTCATCGTCTCACTGTCTGGAGTGTAAACATCTCCCGCACCACTGCCTGCTGGGAAGAAATATCAAAGAAAGAAAGGTCGGATGGATCGAGAGCTAATCTGAGCGTTAATTGGAGATCTGAGAATAAGACGTCTCAGCAGAAAGGAGATAATTAGGAGTCAGTACCTGTGGACGAGGCTCTTTTAACCTGCTTCAGCATCATGCTGACCTTCAGCGCCACTGAATTAATCTTCGCTGAGTTTATATAGCAGGTTTAGCTCATAGTTCATGGGTTTGCTTTTATTGGATTTGCTTTATAGTTGATATTTAATAAGTGCTTTCTTTCGAGGTGACTTGTAGTACGCTAATTTCAGGGACAGAGCTCTTGGAGGGACCTGAGGTTAAGTGCTTTGCTCAAGGGCACTGGCGGCCGTTATCTCGATTACTCAGTTTCTAGGTCACCCCGGTTTGTGATTAACATTGCAACCTTTGTGTTAACAAAAAACTGACAATGTTGTCTGCACACTGAATAAAGATTTAGACTAAAAAGGTCTGGAAAAGATGCTTTATTTTTTAATTTGCATAGTGAAAAAAGCCAGATACACATGAAAATGTTCAGTACATTACTTTCTTCAGATCGCTGAAGTATTCCTTACTGGATGGTTTCTTATAGGTTGCTTGTTAGGTCTTGGACTTATCTTTTTGTTAGATGATTAATGGCAATTATTATAGTAATTTCTGTGGAACAAAAAAATTGATTGGTACTTTTCTTTGGAAGAAAAAGTGAGTGAAGCTTGCAAGTGAAAAACTTGTTGCTAGGGTTTTCTGTGTTTGGTTGGTAGGGTGTTTTGGATGGATGGTTACTGGCAAAAGTGATATTTTTTAAATTTGCATACAAATTTATTTTTGTATCAGTGTTATTTTAGAGTCACTGAGATACTATTATAATTTTTATTTGAACAATTTCACATTTTTATTTGATTTGTTTGAATTTTTTAATTTTATTTGATCTAATTTTATTTTAATAATTTCAATAATTGTATTTGATCTGTCTTTAATGAAGTTTTATATTGCAATTATCAAATTACATTTTTTTTTTTTTTTTTTTACAATTTTTGTCTTTGATATAATTTATTTTAAGTACTTTTTTAAAAATAGTTTTTGTTTTAGTTAACTATAATAACCCTGGTGCAAAGTCCAGTGAAGTAAAAACAGACAGATGCAAACAACATTTCAGCACATAGCTTTCTTCAGAGCGATGAAATAATATACAAAATACTCTTTATTTTACATGAACTTTTGTGTTAAACCAGACAGGCATTTGTTAGTGTAGATCTTGCAATTTCTGTTATCTTCTTGTTTTACATCATTAAAGATGAAGCTTGGTAATATGTGCACCACCAAACAGAAGATTTGTGTGGTGTTTCATAAAAAACTCGCTATCATGATGGGTGGTTGCTTACTTTGCTCGAATCCCTCCTTAAATGTCAATCTGTGGGATTTTATGACCCATCTAATCATCCAGCAGGTGAAAGTATAATTTCTTACTGAAGGAGCAGCACATCTCATGAGAATGTATTTTAATCAAAAAAATTACACAATTCACCTTCAGGCTACACCTGAATCTGCTCCATTAAAACGGTGAGAGAATTGATGATGTGCTCGTTAGGGATTCATTCTAATGTCCTTTTCTCCATCAGCATGTTCAATGCAGAAACACGCTCTAGGACTCGCATCGTAACCACTTGATCTGGTAAATGACTCCCTGTAGGAGTGCTGGATTATATGGTTATCACTGCAGTAAATCCCCGGGCTTAACCTGCGCTTTGCTCTGACACCCTCCATCAAGAGTCAGCGGATAATCAGCTGTTTCAACTAAACCGCACTTCTGACTTCAGCATGAATTACACGCTCTGTCACAATAGTCATAAAATGGCAAGCGGGGAGTAATATACCTCCCAATTAAGAGAAAGCATCAGTGATATAGTGTGCTGCTTGTACACTGTAAAAAGTGGAAACCTGCATTTGTTGCCTTAAAGGAATAGTTCAACCAAAAATGAAAATTTGCTGAAAATATACCCAGCTTTAGGACATCCAAGATATAGATGAGTTTGTTTCTTCATCAGATTTGGAGAAATGTAGCATTCCATCACTTGTTCACTAGTGGATCCTCTGCAGTGAATGGGTGCCGTCAGAATGAGAGTCCAAACAGCTGATAAAAACATTACAATAATCCACACCACTCCAGCCCATAAGTTAACATCCTGTGAAGCAAAAAGCTGTGTGTAAGAAACAAATCCACCATTAAGATGCTTTTAACTTCAAACCTTTGTACGGCTAAAATATGAGTCCTCTATCCGTAATATTAGTCATCTGAATTAGGAGCGAAATATGCACGGATCAAGCACCATTTACAAGCTAAAACGGTTATAAACAAATATGTGGTTGGATTTTGATGTGAGAGCACAACAGAGGATGACTTTAGGAAGTGTTATTATGGATTATGGACCCATATTTTGGCAAGAAGGAACATGTTGAAGTTAAAACGCCTTAATAATGCATTTGTTTGTTACAAACACGCAGCTTTTGTCTTCACAAGATGTTAACTGATGGACTGGAGGTGGTGTGGATTAATGTGATGTTTTTATCAGCTGTTTGGACTCTCATTCTGACGGCACCCATTCACTGCAGAGCATCCATTGGTGAGCAAGTGATGGAATGCTACATTTCTCCAAATCCAAGAAAAAAGCTTAGAAGCTTAGATGTTCAGTATTTTTTTTTTTTTAGAATGTTCAGTATTAATTTAGATATTACCATTTTTTCAGTGTAGACACTGAACAGGTCTTTTCCACAGATTTTATTTTATTAGGGCCCAAGCCAGAAAGGCGCAGAGTGGGAGTGAGAGAAGGGGAGGGTGAGAGAGAGAGAGAGAGAGAGAGAGAGAGAGAGAGAGTTTTAAACATCTCTGAAAAAAATCAGTAATTTTTAGTTTTTGTTGGTTTTTTTCCAACAGTTCAGATCACAGATGAAGACTAAGCTATAATGAAGGCACAAATATTATAGATAAATAAAATAGTTAAAAAATGCTTATAAATCATTAAAGGTTTTGGTAATACTTTAAAATAAGGTCTCATTTGTTAACATTAGTAAATGCATTTACTAACATGAACTAACAATGAACAATATATTTGCACAACATTTATTAATGTTTGTTGATGTCAGTTAATCAAAATGTTCATGTGAATTTACAGTGCGTTATCTAATGTTAACAGATAAAAGAGTGTGGGTGAGTGAAGCGGTGGATGAGAGAGAGAGAGAGAGAGAGAGAGAGAGAGAGAGACTTTTAAACATCTCTTTAATCAACAGAAAATAAATAATCA
>NW_015505186.1:92390-101700 GCF_001515645.1 Sinocyclocheilus grahami | reverse complement strand
GAGAGAGAGAGAGAGAGAGAGAGAGAGAGAGAGAGTTTTAAACATCTCTGAAAAAAATCAGTAATTTTTAGTTTTTGTTGGTTTTTTTCCAACAGTTCAGATCACAGATGAAGACTAAGCTATAATGAAGGCACAAATATTATAGATAAATAAAATAGTTAAAAAATGCTTATAAATCATTAAAGGTTTTGGTAATACTTTAAAATAAGGTCTCATTTGTTAACATTAGTAAATGCATTTACTAACATGAACTAACAATGAACAATATATTTGCACAACATTTATTAATGTTTGTTGATGTCAGTTAATCAAAATGTTCATGTGAATTTACAGTGCGTTATCTAATGTTAACAGATAAAAGAGTGTGGGTGAGTGAAGCGGTGGATGAGAGAGAGAGAGAGAGAGAGAGAGAGAGAGAGAGACTTTTAAACATCTCTTTAATCACCAGAAAATAAATAATCAGTAATTTTCTGATTCAGAAATCCTGATACCACTTAATTTGTAGGGCACTGACAACATAATTTGGTAACACTTTATAATAACTGCATGCTATGAATCATTAGGTAAGCATTAGTAAATAGTCAGTTAATCCTTTCTAAAGCATTGTCCCAACATTAATAGTCATTCGTAAACAGTTTATAAATACAGCTATAAATGCCTTGTTCTTGGTTTATAAGCATATCTATTACAAAGGAGATTTAAAGGCTCAGTTATCTTCCTAACAGAAAAAATAAACAAACACAAGACAGAGGGATACATAACTCAGAAATATTTATTTCAAGATACAAAAAAAAAAAAATTGAACTTTACACTTGATTTTTTTTTTCTATGAAATTACAGAGGTTTCTTTTTCTTTCTTTTTCATCAAGTGAACAGTTGTACAGTTTCATTTTTTCAATCTTGAAAAAATATTTTTGTGTTCTGTATCCCTCTGTATTGTTAACTTTTCTGTTTGGAAGATTAACAGAAAAAATAAACAAACACAACACAGAGAGATACAGAACTCAGAATATTTATTTCAAGATGCAAAAAAAAAAGAAACTGTACACTTTATTTGTTTTCTATGAAACTGCAGAGGTTTATTTTTCTTTTTTTTTTATCAAGTGAACAGTTGTACAGTTTCATTTTTTCAATCTTGAAAAAATATTTTTGTGTTCTGTATCCCTCTGTATTGTTAACTTTTCTGTTTGGAAGATTAATGAGCTTTTAAATCTCCTTTGTAAATGCTTTACAAGGTATAAACAGTCCTCACCTTAGATGAGCTCACAAAAATAGATGGCTGGCAACTACTAAATGTTTTATAACTACCTGACCTAATCATGAATTACAGCAGGAATGTGTGTTAATAAAGCATTTATTAACACACTGAGCAACTATTATCATGTGTTTAAATAATAAGATTTATAAATGTACATTTAAATAGTTTAATAAATGATTAATAAACTTTCTAAATGATCTTATGAACTCCTAAATAACTGGTTTGTAAATAACGTAATAAATTAAAAATGAGAAATTGATCAATAATAAAGTATGAAAATACAATTATTAAACATTATAGATATGCTCAAGAACAAAACATTTATAGCTTTATTTATAAACTGCTTACTAATGCCTATTAATGTTGGAACAATGCTTTATAAAGGATGAATTGACTATTTACTAATGCTTAACTAATGATTCATAGTGTGCAGTTATTATAAAGTTTTACCAATTTTTTTTAATGTTTGTTTTGAATAATATCTGACATTAATACACGCTATATAATTATTGTTCATGTTAATTAATATAGTTAATGTTAATAACTGAAACCTTATTGTAAAGTGTTACTAAAGTTTTATATATTGTTCTGTGTATGTGTGTTTCACAGTCTTGATGGTTTGGATTAACCCTTTAATTGCTGTATCCCTAAAAACCAGACTGCCAGAGGGTTACTGTAAATGCTTGTGCCCGCTGTGCACCGTTCTCCTGATGCCACCGGTGTGGCATTTGCACTGATGGCTTGGGCCCGCCATCGCTGCTTGCAGCTATATTTTTTGTTTGGTTTTATTATTTATACACGTTAATTTGTGCTTGCCTTTATTGCTTGTACTCAAGGTTAGTGATTTGAGCAAGCCTCCAAACCTAAGTATTAAACATCGGCACATAACTCATCCTGCTACTACAGATGTGAATGATTCCTTAAATCATACAGCTTGTTGAGGAGAGGTGCGCTGTTACTTTAATAAGAAATCAGATATGGGATCCCTGCCTGCAGTGTGATAGGTTATACAATCCATAAACTGTAGGTTTACATAAAAGGAGAAGAGTTCCCATGATGCAACCTGAGGTCAAGAGCTTTATTCAAGGACACTGAAAGAGGCTGCCAGTACTTATCCATTTCATGAGGTTAGAATCAGTGAATGTTTTATTAAAATCACTTAATCACTAGCACATTTTTAATGATTTTTCATAGAATGTGTTTAGACAGTATAAAGATTTGTGTATTATGCATTGTGTTCTGTGTGAACATTTGGAAATCCATCGATTTTTTAAATGAAATGAATTCAAAGTCCTTTTAAAGCCATTGGAGACATTTTGCTTGGAGACCTGCTAGCTTTGGTCATACATAGTCTGAATAAACATCTGGGTCGTGTGTAGCTGCATGCATAACATTTTCTGAAGAAATCATGTCTGATTTAAAAATGTGCATTCTACAGAATATTCCTGTACATGATTATTCCCAAAAAGATATACTCATTGTTTCTCCACTTTTCTTTTCTGTACTGGAGGTGCTTGCTCGCATAATTCTAAACAGTAACTTAATCATTTTTAATAACATTGTTAATATATGTGCAAACAAAACCAGCCTCAATTGTATTTCACCTTGCTTAGAGATTTATGCTCTTTTAATGTTTGCAAAAACTACACTATAACAAAAGATTTTATTAAATTGTAAATTATGATTTTTGGAGTAGCTATGTTTTACAAGAAAATACTATTTCAGTAATTGTAATTGTGACGTAATTGTAAAATTTAATAGGAATTTTTCAGGGAAAATTCTACCATTTTTTTTCGGTGTATATGTCTCGTAACTCCATAATTACTTTTTTAGATGCACAGATATAAACACATTTTCAGTTAGAATGGATATCGATGGCTAAAAAATAGTGAAATAACAGGAGAATCCGAGTATTTAGTAATTTTATTCTAATTTATATGTCTTGTGAAGTGTACATCTGCATATTTGTAAGAAAGAAATCCATCAAGTCGTTTTAACCATTGCTTCCAGCTAAAATATGAGACCTCTGTCCATAATATTGCTTCCTCCAGTGAAAAAAGTCGTCTTGTTTGAATCAGGAGAGAAATATGCACAGATGTGAACTTAAGCACACTCGAATGATTCCTCAAATCTTGTGTGTCTTGTTGAAGAGAGGTGTGCTGTTACTTGAACACCCTGGCAACCATTTAACATCCTGCTAAAAAAAACACCTTAGCAACACCTTGCCAACCGCTAACATTGAAGTGATCAGTTTTACAAGGCAAAACCACTCAAACGACTGTGTTTGGAATAGCATTCTAGCATACTGCTCGTAGTATTTCCATTATATTTCATTATAAATGTAGCTGTTGACTTTGTGGAAGTGTTGCCTATTAAAAATGTGTCTGTATGACACATTCAGTCTGCCTTTGTAAGCAAACCATATTGATTAATCTGGTGGTATTTCAATTAAGGCTGTCCATCGATAGCGTTTGTAAAAGCACAGGTATTAAATTGTGCAGCTTGTGTCATGTGTTATCGACTCTGAGCACATTTGCATTGATCCACTGAGTGACTCTGACTCACCTTTAGATCAATGCATTTCATTAAACATGTTAGTGACACTGTAGTGAGAAAAAACACTCTGACAAGCCAAACACCACACTGTGAAGAACATTTTTGAAAACAGAATCAGCAACTTCCTTGAAGCTCTTAAAGGAATAGGTCACCAAAAAAATGAAAACGTCACCCTCAGGCCCTCCAAGATTAGGATGAGTTTGTTTCTTCATCAGATTTGGAGAAATGTAGCATTACATCACTTGCTCGCCAATGAATCCTCTGCAGTGAATGGGTGCCGTCAGAATGAGAGTCCAAACAACTGATAAAAACACCACAATAATCCACAAGTAATCCACACCACTCCAGTCCACCAGTTAACATCTGGAGGAGCTAAAAGCTGCGTGTTTGTAAGACTTCAAACAGTGTTTTTAACTTCAAACTGTTGCTTCCGGCTAAAATACGAGTCCTCATATCCATAATATTGCTTTTGGCATTGAAAAAGTAATCTCATCTGAATCAGGAGAGAAATCTGCACAGATCAAGCACCAAAACAAGCCAAAACAGTTCAAAACCGCTCTAAACAAATATGTGACCCTGGACCACAAAACCAGTCTTAAGTGTCAATTTTTCAAAATTGAGATTTATTCATCACCTGATCGAGAATATTTGGTCGAGATACAACTATTTGAAAATCTGGAATCTGAGGGTGCAAAAAAATCTAAATATTGAGAAAATCGCCTTTAAATTTATCCAAATGAAGTCCTTAGCAATGCATATTACTAATCAAAAATTAAGTTTTGATATATTTATGGTAGGAAATTTACAAAATATCTTCATGGAACATGATCTTTACTTAATATCCTAATGATTTTTCGCATAAAATAAAAATCTATAATTTTGACCCATACATTATATTTTTGGCTATTGTTACAAACATACCCCAGCCACTTAAGACTGCTTTTGTGCTCCGGGGTCCCATATGTGGGTGGATTTTGATGTGAGAGACAACAGGAGATAGAATTTTTCACTGGAGGAAGTATTATTATGGATTATGGACCCATATTTTGGCCAAAAGCAACAGTTTAAAGTTGAATCTTAATGATGGATTTGTATTTTTACAAACACGCAGCTTTTCACTTCTTAAGACGTTAATTGATGGACTGGAGTGGTGTGGATATGTATTGTGATGTTTTTATCAGCTGTTTGGACTCTCATTCTGACGGCACCCATTCACTGCAGAGCATCCATTGGTGAGCAAGTGATGGAATACTACATTTCTCCAAATCTGATGAAGAAACAAACTCATCTACATCTTGGATGGCCTGAGGGTGAGTACATTTTCAGCAAATTTTCATTTTTTAGTGATTTATTCCTTTAATGATTAACATAATGTAACAAATAACACTTTTTCTTTCAAATCAAAACTTGTATTAACTGAAAAGACAGTCAAACTCATTAAGACGCATACAGTTCCCCTGGAACAGAGTGAATTATGTTGAACGTGTTCTCTCATAGTTAGCAGTCTCACTTCAGTAATCCCAGGCAGATATTAGTGGATTATCACAGCGCTGTCTTCGTGATAATCCTCCGCTGACGGACTGCTCATTTTCACTTGTTTCTTATTGACAGAATGAGCAAAATGTATTTAACATGAACTTAGAACCAGTAATAGGTGTAAGGTGCCATTTTAGAGAGACATTTTCACAGACCACGATTCCGGTTCCAGGAGACTCGAGTCGATAGAAATGGGGAGCTCAATAGACTGAGGTCAGTTTGTATTAGTCAGCTGTTCTTTTACCGCCTAAAGTAATAAATGATTCTTAGAATGATCTCATCAGGTATATGACGTAAATAAGAGACTATGTGTAATCGCTTTAAGTCTGCCAATAGACTAATGTAGCCCCTTTTAGCATCAGAGAATTGTGAGAGTTGCACCACTGCAGTTGCACATATACATATACTATAAGTATATGTATATATATATATATATATATATATATATATACATGTGTGTGTGTGTGTGTATGCACTTGCTTATGTGAATACACACACACAAAATCATGGACATGATTCGAAAAGGTTAAATGGTCCTGGGAAAAAAATAGTCACACTTGTATTGTTCGTGGTTAAAAACTGCATTGGGAATGAATGGAAAGCGAATTTCGTCTAGTAGAAACATTTGGTATTTTGCACTCAAACAAAATATTACTGAAAGCTCATTTTTTAAGATATCAAACTCAAATTTGGAGCACAACTTGTTTAGATGTATGGCCCAATGTTCTTGATTTTCTAGAGTAAAACATGTTTTGGAAATTTTAAAATAGTTTTTGTGAATTTTTCATAATAATAAACCTTTCTTTTTAGTTTTTTTAGTTTTTAAACTTTTTTTTCTCTTGTTATATTTTCACAATAATCTGCCGAGTGTATTCTTTAAAATGAGATCAAACTTAAGTCTGTGCTCTAAAGTATTTAAGATTTATGACCGTTTAATTTGGAAATTCCATTTTCTGTTCTATGCTCAAAATGTGGTTAACAGGTAATAAATGGATCATAACTGTTACATAAATATGATTTAGTACCATAAAATCCCCTAAAAATGCTAAATATTAAATTAAAACATTATCAAACTATAACATAGTACATTCATTTCATTGAAATAAATAAGTAATAGTTAAATAGTTTGACTTGTACTATATTTATTTTTTTATTTTTTATTAAAAAAAATTCTCCACTCATCTACCACCTTGAATGATTTTCCCTCCATAAACATGCCACGTCACAAGTTGTGTAGGTAGGCATGCCACTCACTAGGTTTTGGAACACAACAGTCTGTGTGTGTGAATATGTCCTGTTTAAACCTTTCTCTCCACACCTTTTAAGGTGCTTATGTTCTTTAATCATTTTTCATTAATGAAACAACTGCAAAGGGGAAGGATTTGAAGACTTTAATGCCTTAATCTGTGTGTTTTGGCTTTCACCATTCTGCCTTCCCCAAGAATTAGCTACAACATTTAAATCAATGCACATTCCTGCATAAAGCACTTCAGGACAATGCTTTGATTTGTTCATTCTCTCAGTAGTCGTCTTTCGCTAACAGAGCTGTTGTTTTGCAATCTCAAATCAAGTCTTCATGGCTTAAAGGGTTAGTTCACCCACAAATGAAAATTAGGCTGCGTTTTACTCACCCCGGAGGCGTCCTAGGTGTATATGACTTTCTTCTTTCAGACGAATCCAGTCGGAGTTATATAAAAAATTGTCTTTGATCTTTCAAGCTCTATCATTGCACTCAGCAGGTGTTGCATGCATCAGTCTAAAAGAAGTTAAATAAAAAGCGCCCATGCATAAAACAAAGTGTCTCACACGGCTCCGGGGGGTGAATAAAGACCTCCTGTAGCGAATCGATGCGTTTTTGTAAGAAAAATATCCATATTCAAAATGTAATAATCACTTTAATGTAGCTTGCGCCAACAGTTGTACACGGAAGCAGCTCCGGGAGGATGACGTATGAGTTCAGCGCTGCGCATGCGCCGGTGAGTCTCGTGAAAACTAACGTTTGTTAACAGGAGCAAAGGAAGCAACGTTTCCTTACTTTAGCAAAGGAAAACCAGTCTCCTCTTGGCTTATATCGAAATCCTTTACAAATCCTCTTTTTGTACTTCTAATTCTTGACCGCTGTTTTGTTTTGATCTCTCTGCTGTGTTTCCGCGTTCGTCACTTCTGAGCGGCACATGCGCAAAGCTGACCTCATGCGTCATTCCCCCGGAGCTGCTTCCGTGTACAACAGTGAGAGCAAGCTACATTAAAGTGATTATTACATTTTTAATATGGAGATTTTTCTTACAAAAAATCGATTCGCTACAGGAGGCCTTTGTTCACCCCCCACAGTCGTGTGAGACACTTTTTTTTTTATGGATGGGTGCTTTTTATTTAACTTCTTTTGGACTGAAGCAATGCAACACCCGCTGACTGCAATGATAGAGCTTGAAAGATCAAAGACAATTTTTAATATAACTCCGACTGGATTCGTCTGAAAGAAGAAAGTCATATACACCTAGGATGCCTCGGGGGTGAGTAAAACGCAGCCTAATTTTCATTTTTGGGTGAACTAACCCTTTAAATATTCATAGATGGGAAATACACAGAAGAATAGCAGACCAATTTTCATTTTAATTGTCGCCACCTCTTTAGAAATCACCGCTGTGGCCCCCAGACTTCATTTTAATTTCCACACTTGTTTGTGTATTTGTTGTGCAGGTTTCAAGAGGCCAATCCCTAATGGAGTCGTAAAAGCGCTCTGTCCCATCCCTTTCTAACCAATTTATGGGTCACTGAAATTCACAGACTGAAAGATTTAGATGCAATGTGCAAACAATGTTCCATCTGTTCTAGTTATCTGATGAAACATTAAAATCAGCTCAAATCAATCCTGAGCATCGACAGTCCCACTTAAATCAGTGTGAAATGTCTTTTGCAATACATTTTGCTTCAATAATGTGATGCAATTCTGTTTGAATCAAGATATTCAGTGTTTTGCTCCCGTCAGGGCATGCTTTGTTTTCTGTTGACTTGAAGTGGTATCTGTCTTAATTCGAGTCTGTACGGTCTGTACTTCCACAGAAAGTTGCGAAAGCTGGATTAACCACTCCAATTTACAGATAATATGGTATCTCTTCTCACTAAATTGTCTTGGAATTACTTTAGTCAAATTCTAATTTGTGCTTGGAGAAGCTTTGGGAAAAAGTGCTTTGTGAAGCTTTTGTTTGCAGAGAAACATAAGCTCTGTTCCAAATGTGCTGCCTATCTATACAGCATTTTAAGGCATCATAGACAAACTGCTAATGCATAATTATGCTGCCTTAGATACTTTCTTTTGGCCAAATTTGGAGAAAGAAATTGCATGTGAAAAAATGCACCCAAGATGGCAGATGAGTTCTAAATATATGCAAATACTACACAATATAAGTACATTTACAAAATGGTATTGATTAACAATCTCATCTAATTAAAAAAAATATATATAAAGATAAATATTTATTTATTAGAATTTATAATGAGATTTTTAAATAAAATTTGTTTTTATTTGTATGCATATCAACAATATTAAGTGCATAAATGCTTATTAAAGATTTATTTTAAATATTGTATTTTATGCACTTATATGCTGTATTATATATATTACATATATATATCGCTTATATCCTTTAACATTAAAGTTTATGTGTGTGTGTGTGTGTGTGTGTGTGTGTGTGTGTATGTGTGCGTGTACCTACTTAACCATATTTTTGGGACAAATTTGTACCCAAAAGTGAGCTAAACCTGACAAAATCTCCAAAAACCTCCCTTTGGGGATGTCCTCATTTGTAAAACTGGTATAAAAATAAAGTAAACAACAATTTTTTTTAAATTGTAAAAATGCAGAAAGTTTCCTGTGAGGGGTAGGTTTAGGTGTAGGGTGATAGAAAATACAGTTTGTACAGTATAAAAACCATTATGCCTATGGAATGTCCCCATTTA
>NW_015505186.1:81576-92372 GCF_001515645.1 Sinocyclocheilus grahami | reverse complement strand
TGTGTGTATATATATATATATATATATATATATATATATATATATATATATAATTAATGTATTATAATTATATATAATAATATTAATTAAAATAAAAAAATAAATGCATCAAATATTATTATATTAACAATATAATATATTGCATATTGAAAATATCAAATGCATATATGCTTATTAAAGATAAGTTAGTTTTTTAAAAATGTTATTATATGCACTAATATATTTATATATTTTTATTTTATTTTTATATTTATTTTATACCTATTAACAATATTAACTGCTTGTATGCTTTTAAGATTAAAGTTTGTTTACACACACACACACACACACACACACACACACACACACACACACACACACACACACACACACACACACACACACACACACACACACACACACACACACACACACACACACACACACACACACACATACAGTATATATTTTGAAAATATTCGTATAATTTATATTCTATATAAATTTAATATATAAACATAACTTTAAACAAAAAAAAATTCTTAAATATGTACATGCATGTGTGTGTATTTATATATACATAATAAATATACACAGTACACATATATATAATAATAATTAAAATAATAATTGCATAAAAATAGTATTGATTATTTCTTTATTTGTTTATTTTTAAACGTATCATCATGTGATAGAAACTATTAGTCAAGTCTCTTGAGCTCTCTGTTCATGTTTTATTCAAACAGCTAAGCCTAAGCAGCCTAAAACAGCTCCTTATGTAAACTGTAGACATCCAGGTATACCTACAAGGTATTGGAACAGATGTAATTTTTATGTGTTTGCGTTGACATCTGAAGTGCGTTTAGAAACCCATATAAATTATAGATGGCTAGTGAATCTATTAAGGCAGCAGTGGTTCTGCAGGCTCATTGAGTCTGATTAACAACAGGCCTTTATAAACATAATGGCAATGCTGCTGTTTGGTCTTATGAGAGGTTTATAGTGTTGTTTTTATAGTGTTTACCTCACGTTCAGCAAATTAATTTCCGCTCAAAAGGAGACACGTGAGAATACTGAAGTCTCTTTCTCAGGAGAAACCTCTGAGAACTGCAGCAAGGTCTCCATTTAATCAAACAATTGAGATATTAAAGATATTTCCTTAGTTCATTTTCTTTCACGGAGACTATTATCAAATGCCTCCAAACCATGAGAGATCCAGTCTACAGTCTAAAGCTCTAATTTGAGATAATGAGTGCAAAAATATGTCATTTGAAAAGGTAATATGTTCTGATTGCTCAGTTGTGACACATTATTGTTCTTCAATTTAACAGTCACAATATAGTGAGTCATAAAAGCATATTTCTGTCATGACAACTCTCTGAGGGATTGGCATGGTAATGTACATGACAATGTTAATGTATTTGGTCTTGGCGGAATAGATCTGCTACGCTGCTGCTGCTGTGGCAGTGCAAGAACCGAGACTTTTACTTACACTTATGCCAATACAACATGCTGCTGTGAGCATGTAAGAAATATTGCTGCTGCAAATATAATATACATGAAATAACCCCCATATAGCATACATGAATCACCTCGTAGTAGATCTATACAGGTGGAGCTGGGGAAGGTGGAGGATTTCTGAAGCAAGCTGCACTGCTACGGCAAGCACTAGTCATATATTTGAATGTTGAGCAGCGAGCTGATTGGCTACCGATAC
Organism: Sinocyclocheilus grahami; assembly: GCF_001515645.1. Lineage (NCBI taxonomy): Eukaryota > Metazoa > Chordata > Actinopteri > Cypriniformes > Cyprinidae > Sinocyclocheilus > Sinocyclocheilus grahami. Next base: position 90,676 of record NW_015505186.1, on the reverse strand, counting down.
AGGAGAGAACCAATCAGATGTGCCATGTGATAATGATGTCATTAGGTCAGATTGAGTTAGACCTATCGGACTGCACCATCTAGAGTTTCATGCCAGAACTCTGTATTTATCTTGAAGCGCGTTTCCACCACAAGATATAAAAAAGGTCATTGCAGTTTTTATATTACAATTTGTACTTTTTTTTCCCTCACAATTCTGTTTTTATATTGTAACAAAGTTCATAAGTCGGGAAGAAGGAGGCGGGAACCGGCGAACATTTACACAAACTTTAATAATAAAATAAACTCAAAACAGCGCGACAGCCCCTCGCGGACGACTGTCGCGCACAAACAAAACCAAAATAAACTCCAGGCCTGGTCCTCTCTCGTCTTTCCCTGTCGTCCCTCCTCCTTTGTATCCTTCCGGAGCTCCTCCGTGAGACTCGAGACCGGTGAGTGGCGCAGGTGTCGCTCATTATCACTTACTCCACCGGCCTCGCTCTGTTCCCACGGCTCTCGGCCCCGCCCCTCTCGTCACATATATATACAGTGCTGCAATATAGCGCTTTATTGTGTATTGTTGTACACCCAAAGCGCTTTACACATCATGTGGGGGAGGGGTTTTTCCTCAACCACCGCCAGTGTGCAGCATCCACTTGGATGATGCGACGGCAGCCACAGGACAAAAGCGCCAGTGCGCTCACCACACACCAGCTACAGGTGGAGAGGAGAGAGAGTCATAGAGCCAATCAAGTGGTTGGGGATTATTAGGATTATTCATATATATTTATGCCAGAAATCATTAGGATATTAAGTAAAGATCATGTTCCATGAAGATATTTTGTAAATGTCCTACTGTAAATATATTAAAACCTAATTTTTGATTAGTAATATGCATTGCTAAGAACTTCATTTGGACAACTTTAAAGATGATTTTCTCAATATTTCGATTTTTTTGCACCCTCAGATTCCAGATTGTCAAATAGTTGTATCTCGGCCAAATATTGTCCTATCCTAACAAACCATACATCAATGGAAAGCTTATTTATCCAGCGTTCAGATTATGTATAAATCTCAATTTCGAAAAATTGACCCTTATGACTGGTTTTGTGGTCCAGGGTCACATTTGTTTGTGCCATGACACACTTCCACAAACATGACCAAATTTGATAGATCCCTGTTCTTTAAATAAAACAGGGCACACACTGACACTTGATAGTCATCTCACTGATTAAAAACACCTCTGAACAGATGGACTCTAATTTCACCTTCAAATTAATAGCTAATCCTAGAGATTCACATACTTTTACCACTCACAGATATGTAATATTGGGTCATTTTCCTGAATAAATAAATGACAAAGTATATATTTTCATCTCTTTTGTTTCATTGGGTTCTCTTTGTCAACTTTCAGGACATATTTATGCAGAAATATAGACAATTCTAATTTTACTTTATTTCATTCAGACAGTTTTCACTATCCATGTCTTTTCCAAATCATGTTCTGCCCTACTTTTTCTTGTTTAATAACATGTTTTATTCAGAAATGTCATATTATGGAAGTAATATGGGTTGTTTCATGATGAATTTTAAGCATATTATTTTAAGATTAATTCGTTTATATATATATATATATATATATATATATATATATATATATGCATTATTATTATTATTTTAGTGTTTACATGTTGACAATATTAATAACTAACCATATTAAATTCGTATGCTTATCAAAGATTAAAACTTTTTTTTTTTTTTTGTAGAATATTTCTGGTGTGTGAATAATTTTTTTTAGCTACATGCTAAACTGTGTCAAGTCTCTTGTGCTTTTTTAATCTACTTTTTTACATTTAGTAATAAAGTACTCTAATTCAGTTCAATTCAATTCAAGTTTGTTTGTATAGCTTTTCACGATACATAATCTTGTAATCTTGCAGTACAAGATTATGACAAAGAGATGGGTCTTTAACCTTTGCATGGTGTTCGGGTCTGTGGGACCCGTTTTCACTTTTTATCAAAAGAAAAATTAAGTAAAAAATTAAATTGTTTTTGTTAATTTATTTTGCATATTTCTGGTTTAATCACGATCAGATTTTTTCTAGATCCTGCATTAAATTAATATTTTGACCTCGCCTATTCGGCGAACAGACACAGTCTTTATAGATTGGACAGCACAAGTACTTCTATCATTTAAGCGGGTATAACAAAAGTCATCAGGGCAGTTATTTGAGAATTGGCTTACTAGTCACATGGAGCGTAGCGTCCCGGAGATGTTGTCCGACATGAGCTCCGCTCCGACTCTGCTGGGGTGCAGGCCATCAGCGCGAAAAAGCCTAGGACGCTCCCAGAAAAGATTCCAATTATTAACAAAGAGCAGTTTCTGTTCTTTACACCATGACAGTAACCATTAATTTAAAGCAAAAAGTCTACTGAACTTTTCGTGTCCTCGTCGATACGTGGGAAGCGGTCCTGACACGATGATCGTCGACGCGGGCGATGTGCTGCGATCAGGCTCCTGAAGTCTCTCTTCAGTGTCTCCGTCTGCCGCAGCTTGGTGTTGTTAACCCCGGCATGAAGCACGACCGCTCAGGTGCTCTCGTCACCATTCAGGATCACAGGTATCTGCGCAGAAACATCGAGAACACGAGCACCAGGGAAACAGTGAGTGTGCACTTTACCCTCAGCTAACCTAGCATGGACGTGCCGGACGATGGAGTCTCCGACGATCACAGCGTCGCGTTCCGTCTGGCGAGTATTACATACTCTAATGAGGAGGTGATGAGAATTACAAAAGACTAATTTATGGTAATGAGATATTCTTCTTGACTCTTAATTGTCACCATGTAATCAATACCAAATAGGCTTTCTTTACTTAAAATGTTTTTAGGATGAAATGTGACCTGCATATGTTTTCATGAGATTCACTCAGTGAGCTTTCGTCTGTAGAGATACAGAAGAACATCCTGCTAATTCGATACGATTTAAAGCTTTAGTCACTGCAAGAAAAAGGGCAGATTCTGTGCATTCGCAGGCATTGGAGTGTCACCGGTAGTGAGGAAGAGGGCCGCTGGCGTGCTGCGGGCTGAGCGCGTCAAGTGCCAACAGAGCCAGACATTATGGACTAAATCAGTCCACTGCGGCCCAACTGGCTTCAGCAGAGCTGATGACCTTCCAAGATCTGATCAGCCTCCAGTTACCACAGCAGATCTCAGAACAGCATTCCTCACTGCTGCTGGTTTAGCTGGTTAGCTGTGGTAGTTAGTCCCTGCTGGCACATGCTGTAACATTATGACAGATAGCATAACATTTTTGCAAGCAACAACACAAGTCACAAATATTTCATTACAGGTAGATGATAGATAGTAAGGTAACACTTTATTTCGATAGTCCACTTTAGACATTCTATTAACAGTAAGTAACTTTGCAACTACATGTCAACTAGCAGTTAGTAGAGTATTAGTAGACTGTCTGCTTAATATCTTCTAACACTTTCTTTGTCAACTTATTCTACTAACCCTAAACCTACCCTAACAGTCTACTCTGAGAGTTAGTAGACATGTAGTTGCAAATGAATGAGAATTAGTTGACATGTAGTTGACATGTAGTTACAAAGTTACTTATAGTTAGTAGAATGTCTAAAGTGGACTATCGAAATAAAGTGTAACCGATAGTAATTTTAGCTCATACTGTCATTATATATATATATATATATATATTGTGAGAGATGCTTTTTCAAAGTTTTTATTTACTGACAAATACAACTGAGTTTTATTAAAAAAGACTATGGCAGCAATAATTAATCAAATGCACATTAAATTATGAAAAGTCATTAAATAATATCCAGCATACACTGAAAAAAAGGTTAAATTTACAGTTAAAGTAAATTTTAGTTACAGCCAAATGTATTATTTTTTCTCAAATTATATTTAGGGTTTCAATTATAATTGAGTGTTCATCCAAACCAAACCAAATAAATCGATAAATCAATCAATAAATAAATCATTCAAAGTAAAAAAAAAAATTATAAAGATTTACATGTGTTGGATTTAATCATGTAAATTAGATTCAAATTAATCAATTAAGTAACAAAAACATAATTTGTTCACGTAACTTCAACATCAAAAATAGATTAGCTAATATGAATGTAGAATTTCACTTTTTAAAAAAATTCAGTTAATGTTTAATTTTACTTACTATAAAGACAACTAAAAAATGTTGATGTCTTTTTGAAATGTATAATATTTTCTGTTATATGCAAAATAACACTACTACTACTACTACTAATAATAATAATACAAATAAAACCCTCAATATTTTCTGCAGTTCTTTTATTTATTTATTTATGGTGAGTTTTTTTCTTTTTTGCTTTTAGACTGAACAAAGCGGGTTTAAACAAGAAACCATGATTTTCAAATAGATTTATGGATCTATATATGATATTATGGTGTTATATTAACATGAATATATTCAAAACATTAATATAAATTGATTTTACAGTATCATGTAGTTCACCTTATTTTATCATCTCCCATAGCCTCATAACTTTATCCCAACAGATACTGACATTGCTTTACTTTTCATATTTACACATACAGGCATATAGAAGCCTTGTGGCCTCTGCTGAAAACTTTACTGTCTGGTAAAATGCAGACGCTCTCTTGCAGGAACACCGGGGCAGAGAGGAAATCGGGGAAGGAAGCTATCATCAAATATAGACAATAATCTGAGAATGTGTTATGCATAACTCACCCAGCGCATCTGTCTGAGAGATGGATGGTTTGTTTGTGTTCGTGTGATTTTCACAAACTGACAGAACTTCTAATGCATCTACTACATTTCTGTCAGCGATTGTTGCCAAATATATTTAATTACTGATGATGAATCTACTGTAAATGATGGAGCTGTCAGAGAGAGGTGTTTGTAATTCTATAAAACAGATTCATTCTGCCTCATTAGTGCTGTTTGCTAATGCAACCATCACTGTTACTGTTGCTCAGTGATTCGTTCTACAGATGTCAGTGATGTCTCAAACCGTGTGACTTGTTCCCATCCTGTTTTTTTTTAATTATATGTTTAATCTTAAAGTATCTGTAAGCACACAGCTCACTATAATCATAGTGCTTTATTCCCAACTGTCCTCTTAGAGATTAAATTATATCCAGTGAGACTCTCTGTACAGATATCTGAGAGAAGGTATATACATTTATGCATATTTTCATGCATTATTTATGTATTACAGCAGGGAGTAGAGAGAGGTACAGTGTGAAGGTGACACATGAATGGAGATGCTCTATCTATCTATCTGTCTATCTATCTATCTATCTATACGTCTGTGTCTGTCTATCTATCTATCTATCTATCTATCTATCTATCTATCTATCTATCTATCAATCTATCTATCTATCTATACGTCTGTGTCTGTCTATCTATCTATCTATCTATCTATCTATCTATCTATCTATCCGTCTGTCTGTCTGTCTGTCTGTCTGTCTGTCTGTATGTCCGTCCGTCCGTCAGTCTCTCTGTCTGTCTGTCTGTCTGTCTGTCTGTCTGTCTGTCTATCTATCTATCTATCCGTCTGTCTGTCTGTCTGTCTGTATGTCCGTCCGTCCGTCAGTCTCTCTGTCTGTCTGTCTGTCTGTCTGTCTGTCTGTCTGTCTGTCTATCTATCTATCTATCTATCTATCTATCTATCTATCTATCTATCTATCTATCTATCTATCTATCTATCTATCTATCTATCTATCTTTTTTGTTCGTTCTATCTATCTTCCTATCGTTCTATCTATCTTCCTATCGTTCTATCTATCTATCAAGCACGTGGTGCAACAAAACCAGTTAGTCAAGGGCAGATGCTGGTGCAAACTTGGAGCCGGTTATGTAGTTTCACAGTAGTCAGAGATCTTTGAAAGCATCTCATCTCAACTCTTTACTCCAGTCCAGTGTTTCAAAGGAACACGAAGAGCTATTGAACTGAATCTCAGGCTTCTTTGTTCTTCTTCTGCCCTTCTTACACCTCAACACACATGCTTTCATTTCCAGCTCCTCTACGTCTTTTCTTTTTTCACCCAAACAAAATCTATAAATAATGGATCAAATAAGTAAATATGTGTTGTCGAACATTACCATGAATGTGGCGTGAAAGCATCAAATCTTCAATCGTCACATGACTTTATACTCATGAATAATCCATCAGACATTCTGCCATAGCAGCTCTGCATTCGTTTATATGCACATACTCTTACACAGCACTATTGTATAAGTGCAAATATTGCTGATGCCCACTGTCCTCTGCTTATATTTATCCAGTTTTACTCAGTTCTGTCTTTCCACTTTCACTACAGCTGAGCATCATGATTTTCTCCACAAGATGTGTGCTGCAAGTCTGTGATATGTTGGTCTCTAGATGAACTTTTTAAGCTGTTTTGTTGTCTGAAAGTCAAATATTATAAGTTTGTCTGTGTAAACAACTAAGGGCACACCTCTCCTCATGATTTGAAGTATTTTTATTTTTAAGCTTGTTCAAATAATCCCTATCCTTAAGGGTAAGCAACAGTAATAGTGATGTTTGACTCAGAAAGCAGCACTAATTATGGATCAGACCCTCAAAGGTAATTTGCATTGGTGCAACACATCTTCCTGATTTATTAATAGACTCCAGTTACTTTGCCCTATTTTCTTCTTGAGCTGTAAACTTTTGTGTGCCATTTCCAATCTGAGATGTCAGTTTTGCTTTGAGGTCGGTGATGTTTTGCGGTTTGTTCTGAGCGATGAAGAATTGACGCATGCTGTAGTGCTACAGAACACAGAGCCAAAATGCTAGTGTTAATACAGTCTACATTTAATCTTACCATTATGATATACATTTAACGTTCATGCCTTTGGCAGATGCTTTTAATCAAAACAACTTGCATTGCATTTAAGGTAGACACTTTATCAGTTCATGCATTCGCTGGGAATCAAACCCATGATTGATTGAAAAGAAGGTGGAGGTTTTGCCATTAGTGATATTAGTGATATTTGTCTGTGTAAAGGCTGATAAAAGTGAGAGACTGTTTGTCTTTGTGCAGCCTTTGGTGAAGGTCATAGAGGATGAGGAATCAGCAAAGCAGAACGCAGTGTGGATGACAGTAATTGTGTACAAGCTAGAAGAGCAGAGATGAATTTGTTTGAGCAGCGAAGGGTGTCTATTATCAGTAAAGCATCCATTCCCACCACTGCATCTCTGCAATACTTCTGTAATATTTTGCTAGTAGCTGGTTATTTTGGACAGGCTTGTTTTGAATAGACTGTATCATGATGGCACTCAAAAACATAACTGTTATTCTCTGGATGTGCTTTTACGTGAGGAGATGTGAGACTATAATCAGCTAGCACCTCAGTGATCTTGTTTTCTCTCTTTGCCTCGTTTAATTCCTACCATGATGGAAGCAGATGGTTATACCATGGCTTTCTGATTTATGCTATAATGAATGATGTTTATTTTCACATACACGTTATTTACATGATCCAAAATGCACTTGGAGGTGTCCATTACCAGAGATTTTTCTTACCCAATTGCACAATTTACAGGTGTAAACATATATAATTTCACCTACACTGATGAAAATTACAGGCCTCTCTCATCTTTTAAAGTGGGAGAACTTGCACAATTGGTGGCTGACTAAATACTTTTTTCCCCACTGTATGTATGTATGCATGTATTTATTTATTTATTTTTACACACACTTATTTTATACACTATTTATTTATTTTCACCTACTTATTTATATAAATAATATTATTTATTTGTTTATTTGGCTATTCATTTAATTATTTTCTACACTTATTTTACAAAATATGTATTTATTTTTTATACGGTATTATTTATTCATTTGTACCTACATTTATTTTATTTATTTACTTATTATTATTATTTATTAATTATTAGAACTACACTTATTTTATACACTATTTTTGTAATTAATTTTCACCTACACTTATTTATTTATTTTTTCACTTGGAATTTTTTTATATATTATTATTTATTTATTTGTACCAATACTTATTTTATACATTATCATTTATTTATTTACTTAAACCAACACTCATTTTATACACTATTTATTTTTGTATTTATTTTCACTTACACTTATTTATGTATTTATTTATTATTTTCTAAAATGTGATTGTTATGCTTTCAGAAGAAGAAGAAGAAAAATAAAATGGATATCTCACAAGATCTGTCCCAAAACCTAGTGAGCTGCCTCTTTGGCCAAATCAATGGCAGCATCTCATGTATCTTTATTGTATTTACTTGTTGTTTTGTTAGTTTTAAATCAACATGAGTTGATTCTCTGCTTTTCACATGAGCAGTGGTATTTGAGTTGTTGTCTTGTTCCAAATCACACATGATCTTTAGGGGAAAATCTGTGTAATGTATTTAAGCATGTTAAAATGAATGAGCGTATTCCAGATCTGTCGGAATCTGAGGAGTTTTTGAGGGTACATCATCTCTGTGATGAGGTTTCTTTTCAGTCAGGATCCCGTCTCAGTTTGGAACGGCGCTATAAAGTTGTCGTTTATAGTCAAACAGCATTTACCCTGTCAGGAAGTAATGTGTTTGTTCTGCAGGTCTTGTTGGAGCTCCCCTTGGGCTGATGGGATTGCTGCTGAACAGATTGTGCAGGTGTAAGAGGAGCGCTCCTCAACGACGTGGCACCTGTCCAAAGCACTCAACAGCGACACACGGGCCTCCGAGACACGACTGAATGCTAAGAGAACTGCTGCTGCTACGAAACACCATCACATCTGAAGTGAGACACATGCCTGGGGTGGAGAAATATTTTTCACTGACCCTTGAGAGATGCTGTTGCCATTATATCGGTGACGGAGCGATTACTGCAGGATCACATCGAGCCAACAAGCTAATCAGTGTTGATTTCATGCCTACATTTATTTTTGAAGATGGGCTAATGTCGCATTTGTTTTAGGAGTACATTTGTGTCCATAGCATATGGCACTATTCAAGTAATATATGCAATTTCACTTTTTAATTTCTATTGATATAATAATAATAATGCAAACATATTAAACACACACACACACACACACACACATATATATATATATATATATATA
>NW_015505186.1:81119-81532 GCF_001515645.1 Sinocyclocheilus grahami | reverse complement strand
ATATATATACACTGCCGTTCAAAAGTTTGGGATCAGTAAGACTTGTAATTTTTTTAAAGAAGTCTCTTATGCTCATCAAGGCTGCATTTATTTGATCAAAAATACAGTAAAAAATAGTAATCTTGCAAAATGTTATTACAATATAAAATAACGGTTTCTATTTTAATATCATTTAAAATATAATTTATTTCTGTGATGCAAAGCTGAATTTCCATCATCATTACTCCAGTATAAAGTGTCACATGATCCTTCAGAAATCGTTCTAATATGCTGATTATTACTAGAATTATCAATGTTGGCAACTGTTGTGATGCGAAATATTTTTTTGGAAACTGCGATACTTTTTCAGGATTCTTTGATGAATAAAAAGTTCAAAAGAACAGCATTTATTCAAAATATAAATCTTTTCTAAC
>NW_015505186.1:74769-81033 GCF_001515645.1 Sinocyclocheilus grahami | reverse complement strand
AATGATTTCTGAAGATCATGTGACACTGAAGATTGGAGTAATGATGCTGAAAATTCAGCTTTGATCACAGCAATAAACTACATTTGAATGTATATTAAAATAGAAAAAAGTTATTTTACATCATAAAAATATTTCACAATATTAATATATATATATATAACCGTCTAATATTGTAATCTCATTTATATAAAAATGTTTATTAATTATATTATTATAAATATATTATTATTAACTGATGTATTATTATGTTTTGCTGTGAATTTTGATTCCCCGTCACTGCTTGTTTACCTCTACATAACAGTGCACTTTGCTTAAAAACATTTGTCATGTCATTCATCCTGTCATACTAAATATTAGAACAATTAAACACTTTTTCTCTGTTTTATGAAAGTAACTTTATTGAATGCTATGGCAGGAGGAGGAAGAGCAGCAGCGTTCTAGTTCAGAAAATATCAGCATGTTAATTAGTTTATTAACTTTCTTTGATTTGGCAAAATGCAATTTATAAATGCATAAAGTCATTCTTTGGTCTATTTTTACAGTAATTGACTTACAAAGCCAATTTTCTAAATGGAAAAGGCACCTGTTTTATAGATCACTCTAGAACGGTTTTAATTGAACTGTTTTTTATTATTATTTTTCTTTTTCATTGTTTAGTTCCTAAATGATTTTAAACTTCACTTTTATATGTCGTTTCCTCTCCACTTCTCTTCATATGAAGCACTTAGAATTACCGTGAAATGTGCTATATCATTAAACTGGCCTCGCCGTGCTACCTGGAAATGAAAGTCTGATGTAAGTACTAGAATATTTTCTTTGTTTCCATCTTTTTTTTATTGCTTTCCCAATATGATTATTTTATGAAAGATATGATTTATGCAGCGTTGATTTATTGTAGAGGACCCACCCGAATGACGCTCTATGATCACAGCTCTGTGTTTTCCTCAGTAGTTCCTTCTGCAATGAGTAGCATTTACACAGAGACATTCGCTACAACAAGAAACCTCTGCTTATTACCCGATAATGATGATTATTGTTCTTTTGTGGTTATATGCAGCCAGCAGAGCATCCATTTCTACAGGGCCACATGGTTTATGGCTGATACAAGCAAACTTATGGCAATTTTCCCCAAAGGACACCAAGTAATCACTGCTCAATTTTATTAACTGAGGTAAAGTAAAGTGCACATGCTACATGCAGCTACTTCTTTATAGAATTAAAGGTTATTTTGCCCCATGATATAGAGACCAAAGGACCATAGTGCATTGATGCAAGGTCACATGGTTTATTTGACTGCTTTGATGAAACTTAAATCAGTTTTATATGGTGGTAATGTCATGTATTACCCTGTCGATGGCCTTGATTTTATAACCATATAATTTTAATACATCTCTTCTAGGAGATCTCTGAGTAAGCAGAACCTCATTTTTGAGCCTAACCCAGTTTTCGACTCATACAGCGTTCTGATGGGGATCTTTTCCTCGAATTTAGCTTAGGGCACTTAAAATGTCTCATAAGTTTCATATCTGATTGAATTGCGTTTCTCATTTGGAGGAGGGTCTTTCCTGCTGCTTCACATTTTTGCATAAGAGTTTGAGGTTGCTAAGATGTTTTTAAAAGAAGCCTCTTCAGCTCAGCAGGGCTGCATTTGTTTGATTAAAAATACAGTAAAATTGTGAAATATTATTACAGTTTAAAAATAAGTGTTTTCTTTGTGAATGTATTTTAAAATGTAATTTATTCCTGTGTATTTTCAGCATCATTACTCCAGTCTTCAGTGTCACATGATCCTTCAGAAATCATTCTTATATGCTGATTTGCTGCTCAAGAAACATTTCTCGTTATTATCAATGTTGAAAACTGCTTAATATTTTTGTGCATTTTTTTCAGGATTCTTTGATGAATAGAAAGATCAAAAGAACAGCATTTATTTGAAATACTGTATATATGTTTTTTGTAACAAAGTAAAGGTCTTTACTCTCACTTTTGATGAATTTAATGCGTCCTTGCTGAATAAAAGGAGCAATTTCTTTAAAAAATCACACTAATCTCAAACTTTTGAATGGCATCTCTTAATATGACGTTTTTAAAGATAGAAATCAGTCTGCAATTAAATGAACACAAGGCTAGTTTTAAAGTTAAAATGATAGGTTTATCTGATGTTCTCGAATAAATAAACTGATATCAAAATCTGTCAAAACCTCATCCACCAAACTACTGTAAATCCCAATTCTTGGATCATTTTCAAATCTCAATTTCAAAGGCCTTGATTCAGATTAGAGGAAACAAACTGTTCATCATCTCTGGATGAGGAATGCTATGACGCTTTTTTGCCTCCTCTTTATCTGTTTTTGATGTTGAGATGGTCAGTGGTGAGTTTAATTGGCTCCTCAGAGATCGTCTTTCTCTCCCACAGCTACTGTATAAAATGAAGACCCATGAAAAGGACACAGTCAATGGATTTCTGCCAAACCAATTCAATTAGACATAAAATAATGAGTTGAGTTCCACATCCCATAGATGAATTCGTAGGCGTTTGCTGGTGTAAAGAAACTCTGTGAACCACAACTACAAGATATCGAACCCTGGAGGGAAGTAAATGGTTATCAACATATGTTTCAGCCAATATAATGGATTGATCATCTGATAACACACTGTGGCATTTAAGTGAAATGTTTTACTGTGAAAATTATTAATTAATCCCTTAATGAGAGACACTGTCAAGTGATTCCCAACTGCTTAGCTCGTTATAATTAGCTCAATATTGTGTTCATTTTGCACTGTAGAAAAGACATTTTCATTTTATACAGCATACGGGACCTTTTGAGTCACCAAGAAATGTGAAGTACTTTATTTTTAGTGACTCTGCATGTGAATCTTTATTAAAACACGTTAGACCCACATGTTGTCCTTTCAACTATTGCCCCAGAGCTGTATGAAAAAATAATTTCATATTAAACAATGTTGCTGATTTAGCATGCATTGCAGCATGAATAAATTATGCAGTTGCTATTATTATAGGATATTATTTTGCTGACTTTATTTATGCAGCTGTTGTTGTTTTTGCCGTCACTGTTAGTATTTGTTGTGTGGTGATGTTCACAGATCAACTTTTTATTAAATTTTTATTTATTGTCACTGTTTTTGAGGTTTACACGTTAATTTTTTTAGGTCTATGTGCAACTACACTCTTAAAACTAAAAGTGCTTCAAAAGGTTCTTCAAGCGATGCCATAGAAGAACCGTTTTTAGTTCCACAAAGAACCATTCAGTCAAAGTTTCTTTAAAGAAACATCTCTTTCTCCATTTTTTTATAATCTGAAGAACCTTTTTTCGCCACAAAGAAGCTTTTGTGAAACAGAAAGGTTCTTCAGATGTTAAAGGTTCTTTATGGAACCATTTAGACAAAAAGGTGAAGCACCTTTATTTTTAAGAGTGTACTGTCCTCAAGCCTTAATTCGCAAAATAAGACCTTAAAAAGGTCTTCAATCAGCAGAAAGTCTTAAATTCATAATCATGGCATTAAATGTTGCATGCACTTGCCATCCATGCAACCAGTACATCCTTAAATCAAGTTGCATTTACTTGAGATGTATAATGAAGATAGTTGAAGCCTTGTTTTCTGAGAAATTGAGCAAAATGAAGTGTTTATACTTAAAGCATGAACAAATATTTGTCAATGTGGTATGAAAACTTGTTTATCTTCTGAGTTGGATATTCACTGTAAAAACAAAAAACAAACAAACAAACAAAAAAAAAACAGAAAAGTTCCTGGTAATTTTCTGCCAGGATATTTATTATATGTTAAGTTTAAGGACATTTCTGTAATCCTAAAATACAACACAACACAATGCAATGCATTATTTAAAATACAGATAAAACACCTGAAAATTGGTACGAAAAATTCCCGTTCTCGGAAAACGACTTTATATCTTGCGTCACTTTGCTTCTTAATGTATCTTGATTATTTAGATAAATTGCACATTGAAGACAACAAGACAAAAATACTGAGGAAGAGGATCTCTTTTTTGCAATGTGATCAGAAGGTACAGTAATAGTTCCATATTCTTTTTTTTTGTAACTTTGTGTGTGAAATGAAGTTTAAAAAAAAGTATCAAACACGCTAAATGCTTCAGTAATCCTACACTGTAAAAAACAATCTGTAGTTTTTACAAAATAATTTTGGCAGCTGTGGTTGCCAGAATAAGTTTGTAAAAAATACAGAAAAACAGTAAACACATTCACGGCCAAAAACTGTACATTTTACAGTATAAAACTGTAATTTGCAAACAAGAAAATTTGGATGTAAACCAGTAAATTCAACAATGCACACTGCTATTAAAATCTGTTTTGTACCTTTAACATACTGACAACCACCATAATAATGCAGTCGGTAAAAGAGAAAGCCACATGAAGAATCAAAGCTCATCACAAGTAGCTTCGCCACAAGAAGGAGATATACTAATATATAGAAGGTGCACAGAGTCATTCATGCAAACACAAAACACCATCATGGTAACACACATGATATTTAAATAATGCATTAAACTTTCATTAAACAATAGAAGATGTAACATAAAGCCCAAATATACATAACTAATAACAAAAACTATTTAAAAAACATGATTATTTAAACAAAATTCTTTCAAATGTGGAGTGTCATGCAGGGAATTCTGGGAATATCAGTTGACAGTTTTTGACTGTAAATTATACATTGATTTGTTATTTTTACTTCTAAAAACTGTCAAATTGACAGCATTTTACTGTAAAATTACATGAGATGTCTGGTTAGATATTTTACAGTTTTTCCCTGTATATAGTACGGGAACTTACTGTTAACATATTAACAGTTTTTTTCCGTTTTTACAAACTTTTACAGTTAAAATTACACTTATTTTTTTACAGTGTATCCTTGCGCACCAACTCCCATCTGCAGATGTGCAGCAGGTTTGCTCAGTCAGATAGATGCATATGTGTGTGTGCTGATGATAGGTGAACATACTGTACCTCTAGATCAGAGCTGACTCTGCTGCTTGTTCTTTACAGAATGACACTGGATCAATAGTCTTCCCCAATGCCAACCCCTCCACAGATCTAACTCAGCCCTCCACGGCTGTCAGCCCCCAAAGAGGCACTGTCATTTAATCACTCAGGTAATTATAAACAGCAATTTTCAGGGTGAATCTTGACAAGTTAGTGATAGATGCAACCATATGTTCTCTGCCTGTGCTGCCTAAGCAGCGTTAGTAGAGAGAGATTTTGTCATTAGCTAGACTCTTCTTGTCTCATCAGCAATTCTCTTTTTGTTCCCCGGCCAAGTTGAAGTATATATGCATGACGATATTGGAGCATGCCGCGAGCAAATTAGTACCAAATGAAATTAAAATTAGCTTTGGTGAGTGAAATGGAGCATGCATTCGACATTTTGTTTTTTTAATACATGATTCTTGTCGTATTACGAATTATTAAAGTTGTACTTTAACCCAAAAATGAAAATTTGCAAAAATGTTACTCATCCTCAGGCCATCTAAGATGTAGATGAGTTTGTTTCTTCATCAGATTTGGAGAAATGCAGCATTCCATCACTTGCTCACCCATGGATCCTCTGCAGTGAATGGGTGCCGTCACAATGAGAGTCCAAACAGCTGATAAAAACACCACAATAATAATCCACAACACTCCAGTCCATCAATTGATGTCTTGTGAAGCGAAAAAAGCTGTTTGTAAGAAACAAATCTATCATTACAACAATTTTAACATCAAACTGTTGCTTCCAGCTAAAATGCAAGTCCTCTATCCATATTCCTCCAGTAAAAAAGTCAACCTTTTAAAGTTCAAATGTCTTAATGGATTTGTTTCTTACAAACATACAACTTTTCTCTTTACAAGATGTTAACTGGTGGACTGGAGTGTTGTGGATTACTTGTGGATTATTGTGATGTTTTTATCAGCTGTTTGGACTCTCAATCTGACGGCACCCATTCACTGCAGAAGATGGTAAATACTAGTACTCACTGAGGGTCAGCAAAATTTCATTTTTGGGTGAACTATTCCTTTAAAATGTAAGTTTAACCCTACATTTTTGTCTAATTGAATGCTGTTAACTGGTAAATAAGTCGGATTATGCAAGTACAATGGGTTGTGAATGCTGTTTTGTGTTTGTTTTTAGGAACTGCAACGTAATATATTTAAGTTGCAGAGAACTCCACGTGGTGACACATTTCTGCTGTTGAGACACCAAAAGGAACAACATAATGATGAGTCT
>NW_015505186.1:68793-72164 GCF_001515645.1 Sinocyclocheilus grahami | reverse complement strand
AAAAAAAAATCTGTAGTTTTTACAAAATAATTTTGGCAGCTGTGGTTGCCAGAATAATTTTGTAAAAAATACAGAAAAACTGTAAACACATTTACGGCCAAAAACTGTAAATTTTACAGTATAAAACTGTAATTTGCAAACAAGAAAATTTGGATGTAAACCAGTAAATTCAACAATGCACACTGCTATTAAAATCTGTTTTGTACCTTTAGCATACTGACAACCACCATAATAATGCAGGCGGTAAAAGAGAAAGCCACATGAAGAATCAAAGCTCATCACAAGTAGCTTCGCCACAAGAAGTAGATATACTAATATATAGAAGGTGCACAGAGTCATTCATGCAAACACAAAACACCATCATGGTAACACACATGATATTTAAATAATGCATTAAACTTTCATTAAACAATAGAAGATGTAACATAAAGCCCAAATATACATAACTAATAACAAAAACTATTTAAAAAACATGATTATTTAAACAAAATTCTTTCAAATGTGGAGTGTCATGCAGGGAATTCTGGGAATATCAGTTTACAGTTTTTGACTGTAAATTATACATTGATCTGTTAGTTTTACTTCTAAAAACTGTAAAATGAACAGCATTTTACTGTAAAATTACATGAAATGTCTGGTTAGATATTTTACAGTTTTTCCCTGTATATAGTACGGGAACTTACTGTTAACATATTAACAGTTTTTTTCCGTTTTTACAAACTTTTACAGTTAAAATTACACTTATTTTTTTACAGTGTATCCTTGCGCACCAACTCCCATCTGCAGATGTGAAGCAGGTTTGCTCAGTCAGATAGATGCATATGTGTGTGTGCTGATGATAGGTGAACATACTGTACCTCTAGATCAGAGCTGACTCTGCTGCTTGTTCTTTACAGAATGACACTGGATCAATAGTCTTCCCCAATGCCAACCCCTCCACAGATCTAACTCAGCCCTCCACGGCTGTCAGCCCCCAAAGAGGCACTGTCATTTAATCACTCAGGTAATTATAAACAGCAATTTTCAGGGTGAATCTTGACAAGTTAGTGATAGATGCAACCATATGTTCTCTGCCTGTGCTGCCTAAGCAGCGTTAGTAGAGAGAGATTTTGTCATTAGCTAGACTCTTCTTGTCTCATCAGCAATTCTCTTTTTGTTCCCCGGCCAAGTTGAAGTATATATGCATGACGATATTGGAGCATGCCGCGAGCAAATTAGTACCAAATGAAATTAAAATTAGCTTTGGTGAGTGAAATGGAGCATGCATTCGACATTTTGTTTTTTTAATACATGATTCTTGTCGTATTACGAATTATTAAAGTTGTACTTTAACCCAAAAATGAAAATTTGCAAAAATGTTACTCATCCTCAGGCCATCTAAGATGTAGATGAGTTTGTTTCTTCATCAGATTTGGAGAAATGCAGCATTCCATCACTTGCTCACCCATGGATCCTCTGCAGTGAATGGGTGCCGTCACAATGAGAGTCCAAACAGCTGATAAAAACACCACAATAATAATCCACAACACTCCAGTCCATCAATTGATGTCTTGTGAAGCGAAAAAAGCTGTTTGTAAGAAACAAATCTATCATTACAACAATTTTAACATCAAACTGTTGCTTCCAGCTAAAATGCAAGTCCTCTATCCATATTCCTCCAGTAAAAAAGTCAACCTTTTAAAGTTCAAATGTCTTAATGGATTTGTTTCTTACAAACATACAACTTTTCTCTTTACAAGATGTTAACTGGTGGACTGGAGTGTTGTGGATTACTTGTGGATTATTGTGATGTTTTTATCAGCTGTTTGGACTCTCAATCTGACGGCACCCATTCACTGCAGAAGATGGTAAATACTAGTACTCACTGAGGGTCAGCAAAATTTCATTTTTGGGTGAACTATTCCTTTAAAATGTAAGTTTAACCCTACATTTTTGTCTAATTGAATGCTGTTAACTGGTAAATAAGTCGGATTATGCAAGTACAATGGGTTGTGAATGCTGTTTTGTGTTTGTTTTTAGGAACTGCAACGTAATATATTTAAGTTGCAGAGAACTCCACGTGGTGACACATTTCTGCTGTTGAGACACCAAAAGGAACAACATAATGATGAGTCTGTGTTTTTGTGACAAAAGCCATTTCAGCAATTAAACGTGTGCATTTATGCATTTAACATAGAACAAAACAGTGCAGGAAACATATTTATGGCCAATTAAGTCATGATATATAGATAATATGAACATAAAATGTTTGCTTTATATTAAAACAGAGGCCTTGTTTATCCCTATTGTTACTATCATCAACGTCATCATCTTGGTCTTGATCTACATTATTAGCAGTAGAGTGTGTGTGAAAGGAGAGGGTTGGTTGATTTGGCCATTGTCAGGGTTAATAACCCAGTATATTGGGCACTTGTTGAATAATGACATTCTCAAAACAAGTAAATATTGCATTTTGGACACACTTTTTAAAGTCAATTGGCTTGAGAACTCATCAGTGAAAAGGCTGTTTACAGCCAGTTTGATCTGGGAACAACTGCATGCACTGTAAAAAGTAATGAGTTGAACTTACTTGAAAAACCTGTGGAAACTGATTGCCTCAAATTTCTCAAGCAAATTAGTTTATCATTTTTGAGTTAATAAAACTTACTGTAACTTTGTATAGGTAACTTGTGTATATGTATATGACGGAGTGTTGCCAACTCAATTTGACAAGTTCAGCCAACTTAGAGATGCAAGTTAAGCTTAGTGCACAGAACTCAAACAAAACAGTTCTCTTAACAAGTCTGCTTTGTTCACATTACTAGACAAATGTGTGGAAACAGATTGCCTTAAATTTCTCAAGTAAGCTGTACTCAAAACTTAAAGTTGTTAATATAAAGACAGAAAACAGATTGTTAGCACAACAATAGGGCATTTATTTGTTTAAAACAATGTTACTTCAAGTCATTATTTTTTAGGCATGCTATCAAATCAACAATTTAACACTGTAAGAAAAATTGCCCATACTGCACTCAGGAAATAAATAGAAAAAACAAACATCCCTTTTATGACACCTTTTAAATCTAGATTTACCATTTTCTAGAATTACCTTTTTCTAAATCAATAATGATCAATCAAGAACAATTACACTGAAAAATGCTCCATCACGCCACAATGACATCTTTCTTCAACAAAAGATTTTTCAGAGATTGCATTCTAGGTTCAGCCATTGAATGAAATCAAAGGTGTACTTCAGTACTGGAGGATACTATAATTTCATAGCATAAATCCAAGTCCAAAGAGCAGGCATATCTTGGGGAGGATTTTCCAGATCATCCAATACAATTGTACCTTCCAAAATGATTGCAGTAGATGTGGCATTAAATGCAGTG
>NW_015505186.1:64279-68536 GCF_001515645.1 Sinocyclocheilus grahami | reverse complement strand
TCAATAGGCCGACTGACATCTCTTCTTCATCATAGTCCTAGAAACAGGAGTACAATATGACAAAAATAAGTAATTACAATTTAAGAGTACATATTCGGGTTAAACATTTGCAAACAAATTAATATTTGTGTATTATGTTTAGATATAAAGGCCTTTTCAAACTGAGCATAGCAATGGATCCCAGAAATAAAATAAAACAGACATTCAATCTGTTGTACAAAAAGACAAGACAAACTGAACAGTATGACAGCTATACAATAATCTATTCTGAAACTGCTGCTTTGACATTTGAAAAGTGTAAAAAAAACGCATTTTGGTTCAATACTGACATATATATTCTCTAAAGACTGACCAGAAAACCATGATCAAGAGAGCACGCTCATAGGCCATGTCTTAAACGAGTGGTTTTCACGTCTCTATCACTCATATATTAGACTCTTTGTTTTTGTTCTCTTGCTTATCTGATTTCTTTATTTCTTTCAAACCTCCTTTTTGATTTTTATATTTCTTTCACTTATTTACCTTTATTCTTTCTGTCCTTGCTTTCTGACTTCTTTCCTCTTTGTGTTGTTTCCTTTATTCTTCCTTCATCTAAATTGTCAGACTCCTTGTTACCTAATTTCTATTTTCTTTCTTCACATTATTTTTCTTACTCTTATTTAAAAAGGGTTCACCCAAAAATGAAAATTCTGTCATTCATTACTCTCTCGTGTCGTTCCAAACCAGTAAGACCTTAATTCATCTTCGGGACACAAATGAAGATATTTGTGATGAAATCTGAGAATGCTTGTAAACAAGGCACAGTGCATGCGTGTTCTCCGTCAGAACGCCGGCTCCTGCGTCAGCAGCATCACACGTGGTACTCTCGTGAACGATGTCCTTTCTTTCTTTCTGGGTCTTGATCGGGTAGTTGTGTTGCTGTCTATGCAGAAAGCTCTTGGATTTCATCAGAAATATCTCAAATTGTGTTCCGAAAATTAACAAAAGTCTTATAGGTTTGGAACGACATGAGGGTGAGTAATTAATGACAGACTTTTCATTTTTGAGTGAACTAACCCTTTAAGTATTTTTTTCTCTTCTTTCCAACTCTGTTCTTTTATTATACATTCCCTTTCCTTTTTTCTTAGAAGTTTTTTTTTTCACTTTCTTTATTCCTTTCTATCTTATATTGTTTCTGTGTCCTGATTTTTTTCTTGCCAGGTCTCAAAAATGGTCTGCATTACACTAAATAACCAGAATATAACAGACAAAATTACTTACAAAACATGTCTTGTAAAATCAGTAAGGTCCTTTTCAAGGACGAGTGGAAGGCCGTGGAGAACTGCTGTTCATCGCTAGACAACATTTCCTTGCTCTCTGCGGAGACTTCACTTTTCCATTGGCATTTCCCCAGCATAAGTCCTCTGAAGACCAATAAACACCCCCTAGTGTTGACGCTCTCATGGGTACCAGGCTGAGGCCAAGCCAAGCCAACTCCCTGCATTCAGGACCAAGCCTCAGGCTTGCAGTTTGCTGTGGGGCTCATGTCCCAAAAACCAAATATGCTGATGCCCACATGTCCTGGATAACATTTACCCTGTTATAGGTCGCTAAAGTGCAAGTATTCCTCTGAGTCGGCCCTCTGGTTATTGTGTGTATTTGCTTCCTACGGACCTTGGCTCTTGTTTTACACTTTCCATCTGCAGTGAATAATCAATAGCCGTGCACTTTGTAGTTCTGAGTCATGTATTCAGCAGTATTGTCACTGAAGCGGCTTCACGCAACCTCGCATGCTCTATGGATAGCCAGTGGTCGCCTTCGCAAATGAAAAATAGGGTGTAGACTGAGTGTTGAGTTTAAATGCTATCCTCCTCCGCTTGCTCAAAAGCTTCAGGATTGGGTGTGGAGATGTGTGCATGCATTTATTTCCTATTCAAAAAATGAATGCTGGGTTGCAAAGAATGTGATGTTCTCTGCTTTATTTGCAAACAGCACACAAAATTTAGTCTCAACTTCAGATATCATTTACTGACCATTTCATGCATATTATACACAAAAAGGCCAGAGATGGCTGAAAATTGGCAGTTTTTTAGTCTGATTGACTGGCTTTATGCTATTTCCGGGAGTCAGAGTGCACTAGTATGCCAGGAAATGAAGTTGTTATTTTAGATACACTCTTATAGTTCTTGTCAGTATTTTGAATTAGATTTTTGTTTTGTTTTTACTTTAAATTTAGTTAAAGCTTTAGTAATTTTGTTGTATGTTTTTGTCATTTTTAATGTTTGTATAGTTTATGTATATACTGTATACATACATTAAATATATATATATATATATATGCAGTATATGTATGTGTGTGTGTGTGTATATATATACACACACACACACTGTATATATTTTTATTTATTAGTTTGATATTTTAGTACTTCAAGTTAAAAAAATAAAATATTTGTTATATTATTTTTATATATATTTTATTTCAATACATTTTTAATATTTCAAGTACTGAACTTTTTTATGGATTTAGTTAATGATAATGTTACTATTATAGTTAGTATAGCCTACTATTATAGTTTTTGTTAAAAAAAATGTTTTCTGTTTTTACTTTAAATTTAAAATTTGAGTAATTTTGTTGTTTGTTTTTGCGAAACCACAAGGCAGACTATAAAATGTGCTAAGGCAGTATGAATGTACTCAACATGAGACACATTGTTCCCAAATGTTGATAACGTTTGTGCACCACAAAAGAAAACTAAATGCATGTGGTGCTCGCTTTATCACAATTGACAGCAGCCAAATTTAAGACGCATCATTTAAATTAGACAGGATAACCAAATTGAATAAAGCACTTTGTTCATTCTATTTCTGATTGTCTGTTAGCAGAAGTATTTTAGTTTTTCTAGTCATGCTGGATCTGAACAGCAGTGCGGCTTCAACTCAAAGGGTGAGAGGCTTCAAAGGGTGAGAGGAAACTTTGTGTAGGACAGGTGGTTAGTAACATGCTCTCAGAAATTGTCTGATGCAGAGCTCTGGAGACGTTTCTGCAGGCTACAACCATCACTCATCACTCAACAACAACTAAGAATCCTGAGCAATGCATGAACAGGTCCACTATTAATAGAAACATTTTATGAATTACAAATTTTACTTGGCTGTTTCTGTTAACTTTTTCATTTATTTCATTAAGGAAGCAGCCTTCATAGCTTAATGCGGAGCTAATTATATATATATATATATATATATATATATATATATATATATATATATATATATATATATATATATATATATATATATATATATTAGGGCTAGGCGATATAGCTAAAAATATATCAACGATATAATGTTTCATATTGTTCGGTATCGATAATTATTTAATTTTTTTTATAACCTTTTTTAAAACAAAGAGCAACAGAATTTTTTTTTTTTAATTTAACCACTGTATTTTTTAATTAACCCAATTTATTGAGACAAACAACAATTTTTATTTTTTTTTACAATCAAACACAATAAAAATTCAACAAATATCTAATTTCGAATGTTTTATATGCAAGTTAAATAGGTCTTAAGGAAACTTTTGGCTTGTCTCACGAGGCCACAGGAGGGCGCAATGAGCAAAACAATGCAGCACATTTAAATTGTCAATGCAAGGAAATAAATGTCTATAAAAAAAACCTGCATTACGTCTAAATGAACTCATATAAATCAAATATAATTTTGTAAATTGCATAAACAATTATGAACAAAACTGCGTTATATATTTATGCATTGCTTAATCCAAAGAGCCGAATCGCCCATCACACAGACTGCAGGAAAAGGAATAAACCTCCACAAATTCGCGACGTGTTTTCTAAAAGTTTAAACTGTTTTAACTTTTCATGGCTACATCTCTTGTGTGAGACGCGAGTGCAGCAGTCATATTTGCCCGTCTAAAAATTTGCTGAATATGCGTTCTGTGTGAATGGCTTGGTTTCGGTTTTAACCCATTCAAGATCTTCTCCGCATTGGGCTTCTATTATATTTCTCTAATATTTTGAATGCATGACACAGCAGTGGCAATCTCGTGGGCTAGACTAACAAAACATTCAAATGCAACAACGTCACTTTCATCATCATCACCGCATCTCGTGCACCACTGATGACGCTCCCTGACGCACTCCTAACATTCAAATACAAATGTTTATTTTAAATTTGACTAATATGAATTTTTTTTATTCACAATCTCCGCATCATAGGCAGGCACAGCACTCAATTCAGCATGTGTTCGTGTTTGTGTGT
>NW_015505186.1:54672-63963 GCF_001515645.1 Sinocyclocheilus grahami | reverse complement strand
TTTTTTTTTACAATCAAACACAATAAAAATTCAACAAATATCTAATTTCGAATGTTTTATATGCAAGTTAAATAGGTCTTAAGGAAACTTTTGGCTTGTCTCACGAGGCCACAGGAGGGCGCAATGAGCAAAACAATGCAGCACATTTAAATTGTCAATGCAAGGAAATAAATGTCTATAAAAAAAACCTGCATTACGTCTAAATGAACTCATATAAATCAAATATAATTTTGTAAATTGCATAAACAATTATGAACAAAACTGCGTTATATATTTATGCATTGCTTAATCCAAAGAGCCGAATCGCCCATCACACAGACTGCAGGAAAAGGAATAAACCTCCACAAATTCGCGACGTGTTTTCTAAAAGTTTAAACTGTTTTAACTTTTCATGGCTACATCTCTTGTGTGAGACGCGAGTGCAGCAGTCATATTTGCCCGTCTAAAAATTTGCTGAATATGCGTTCTGTGTGAATGGCTTGGTTTCGGTTTTAACCCATTCAAGATCTTCTCCGCATTGGGCTTCTATTATATTTCTCTAATATTTTGAATGCATGACACAGCAGTGGCAATCTCGTGGGCTAGACTAACAAAACATTCAAATGCAACAACGTCACTTTCATCATCATCACCGCATCTCGTGCACCACTGATGACGCTCCCTGACGCACTCCTAACATTCAAATACAAATGTTTATTTTAAATTTGACTAATATGAATTTTTTTTATTCACAATCTCCGCATCATAGGCAGGCACAGCACTCAATTCAGCATGTGTTCGTGTTTGTGTGTGCTGTCTGCATCACTCATAGCATGTGCCTATATCATGCACTATATCGAACATTTCTTATATCGTTATCAAGGAAGGTGTACCATCGATAAATATCGATACTGTTTTATCGCCCAGGCCTAATGTATATATATATATATACTATATATAATGTGTGTGTGTTTGTGTCACTGTTTTTCTATAAACTTTTCTCTAGCACTCCCTTGTGCAGATTGAAACCACTCGTTTTGTAAGATGTTTATTATAAATGTGTTTCATTTTGAGAACAGCATGAGAATTAAAGGCTTACAAGTCATAAAAGTATCAAATTGGTCTCAGATGTTTCTCCTAAAATGCTTTAGGAGAAATAAAAAGTTGCTGCTGAGTCAAATTATTTGCATTGTTGTTTATAGCAAAGTAATGTTACACAGTTCTGTGTTTAATAATGTTTTAGAATCAATGGCTGTCTGAATGATGAATTATCAGTGTATACTTGTGCCAGTCTGGGCTTTGCAGGCTTCTGGAGGAGAACTGTATTGCTCAGGAGACATAATAGAGTTCTTAATTATACATACCAACTTCATCTTTGATGTGCTTCCTAAAATCCCACAGGAGAGATAAAAACAGAAATGAGTCAATTGTTAGCATAAAAGTAAGAGAACAGAGCTTTAAAAATAATGTACAGTGCTGCTTGAAAGTTTGTGAACCCTTTAGAATTTTCTATATTTCTGCATAAATATGACCCAAAAAATTATTAGATTTTCACACAAATCCTGAAAGTAGATAAAGAGAATCCAATCAAACAAAGGAGACAAAAATATATACTTTGTCATTTATTTATTGAGAAAAATGATCCGGTGTTAAATATTTGTGAGTGGCAAAGTATGTGAATCTTTGCTTTCAGTATCTGGTCTGACCCCCTTTTGCAGCAATAACTGCAGGTAAAGTTTCTTGTAACTGCTGATCAGTCCTGCACAACAGCTTGTAGGAATTGTAGCCCATTCCTCAGTACAGAACCACTTCAACTCTGTGATCCTTCTATGAACTGCTTGCTTCAGGTCCTTCCACAAAATTTCAATTGAATTAAGGTCCGGAATTTGAGTCATTCCAAAACATTAACTTTGTTCTTCTTTAACCATTCTTTGGTAGAACGACTTGTGTGCTTGGGGTCGTTGTCTTGCTGCATGACCCACTTTCTCTTGAGATTCAGTTCTCGGACAGATGTCCTGACATTTTCCTTCAGAATTTGCTGGTATAATTCAGAATTCATTGTTCCATCAATGATGGCAAGCCGTCCTGGACCAGATGCAGGAAAACAGGCCCAAACCATGATACTACCCCCACCATTTTTCACAGATGGGATAAGGTTCTTATGCTGGGATGCAGTGTTTTCTTTCTCCAAACATAACACTGCTCATTTAAACCAAAATGTCTCATCCATCCACAAAACATTCATCCAGTATTCCTCTGGCTTGTCCACGTGATCTTTAGCAGACTGCAGATGGGCAGCAATGTTCTTTTTGGAGAGCAGTGGCTTTCTTCTTGCGACTCTGCCATGGACACCGTGGTTGTTCAGTGTTCTCCTGATGATGGGCTCATAAACATTAACATTAGCCAATGTGAGAAAGGCCTTTTAAAAGTTAGCCTGCAGTCCTTTGAAACCTAGTGGACTTTTACACGTCTTGCTTTTAGAGGGATCTTTGTTGGTGGAGCACTTCTGGGGAGGGTAACAGTGGTCTTGAATTTCCTCCATTTGTACACAATCTGTCTGCACCTGACTGTGGATTGGTGGAGTCCAAACTCTTTAGAGATATTTTTGAAACCTTTTCTAGCCTGATGAGCAACACCAACTCTTTTTCTGAGGTCCTCAATGATCTCCTTTGTTCTTGCCATGATACACTTCCACAAACATGATCAGGCTTTGAAAGATCCCTGTTCTTTAAATAAAACAGGGCACGCACTGACACCTGATAGTCATCTCACTGATTAAAAACAACACTGAAAAATGAATGGACTCTAATTTCACCTTCAAATTAACTGCCAATCCTTGAGAGTCACATACTTTTGCCACTTACATATATGTAATATTGTATAATTTTCCTGAATAAATAAATGAAAAAGAACATATTTTTGTCTCACTTGTTTGTTTGGGTTCTCTTTGTCTACTTGTGTGAAATTTTGATTATGTTTTGTGTCATATTTATGCAGAAATATAAACAATTCTACAGGGTTCACAAACTTTCAAGCGGCACTGTATATAGCAGTTCATATCATGGTCTTGGAAGAATTTAATAAGAAATGTTGAGTTCATATTGGGATTTTTTATATTTGATTGCAGACTTTGTCGAATGAGCAACGCTTGAGACATTGCTGAGACCTAGGAGAAACATGAGCATATTTTTCTCAGTAGAAACATCGCAGCCTGCACTTTTGCTGAAGCTCTTCACTTAAGCTTACTGTCATGTGGGAGCCATTGTGATTTTAAGGAAGATCTCAATTATGATTTTTAGGTTACACTTTACTTGAAGGGGTGTGCATAAGACTGACATGACACCTTCATAATCATGACATGACACATACATAATCATGACATGACTCATGTCATGAATATGAAGTTTTTTATGCATGTTTATGACAACTGTCATTAAGTGTCATTCGCTCAGTTATGTAATTTTTAATGCAACGATGACATTGTTTGAGATGTCTTTGTAATGGGCTATGGTTAGGGGTAAGGGTAGGGGTAGGGTTAGGTTAGGGTTAGGTCAAATAATGTCATATTTGCATTACAAATTACATAACTGAGCGAATGACACATAATGACAGTTGTCATAAACATGCATAAAACCTCCTTCATATTCATGACATGTGTCATGTGTGCGGCAGTTGTCCGCTAGGGGCTGCCGCTTTACTTTCACTTTGTGTTTGTTTATTTTATTAAAGTTTTCTTTAAATGTTCCCCGGTTCCTGCCTCCTTCTTCCCGTGACTACGAACTGTGTTACATTGGTGCCGAAACCCGGGAGGAAGGAGGGACACTCTGTCGGAGAGCCCTCGCTGCTGAGGGGGATCACGGTGCTAAGGAGATCGTGGAACAATTGGAGAGACCGCTGGTGGCTGCCCGAGGTGGTGGTGCTGGAACTATGGAAGACGAGGTGGGACGGAGAGCTCGCTGCCGCGCTCCTGGGTCGAGGAGGGGTGGCTGCCATCCGAGAGGGAGCGGAGGAGTCGGCCCCGTTCGACAGGAGGCTGGAGCCTGCTGCCGTCCGCCATGATTGGGGACTCGCAGGGAATGGGGGACTCGCTGCCAGCTGCCCTCAACAGGAGGAGCAATCGCCGTCCGCCAGGAGGCGGAGGAGTGGTGGGCCGTCCACCAAAGATGTCCAGTACCATCGCATGGTACCGCGAGTGAGAGCCTCTCAGCTGGTTGTGGACCAAGCCGCAGTGTGTCCGGGAACTGGACCGATAATTTATGTCCAGTACCATCGCATGGTACCGCGAGTGAGAGCCTCTCAGCCGGTTGTGGACCAAGCCGCAGTGTGTCCGGGAACTGGACCGATAATTTTTTTTTTCCTTTTCCTCAAAGGAGGAGCTACGACAGTGAACGACGAGAGAGGACCAGGCCTGGATTGTGTTTTGTGTTTTGTGTGCGGCAGTCGTCCGCGAGGGGCTGCTGCTTTAATTTCATTTTGTGTTTGTTCATTTTATTAAAGTCTTTAAATGTTCGCCGGTTCCCGCCTCTTTCTTCCCGTGACTACGAACTGTGTTACAGAACAAAAGGAAAATTTTTTGGCCTAATTTAAAATTGGCATCAATGTTGAACTGTTGAAACATTTTCTCAGACTCTAACAGTAGTGTAAAAGTCAAAAGGCATGGGGGCAAAAGCTGATTTTGGCCTAATTTAAAATTGGCATCAATGTTGAACTGTTGAAACATTTTCTCAGACTCTAACAGTAGTGTAAAAGTCAAAAGGCATGGGGGCAAAAGCTGAAAATGAGTTGACGAAGCAGTTTTAAATGAGTCTAGATCTGGCCATCTCCTCCTTTTGACCTGTGTGGTGACGGAGCGGATCTGTTGGGTTTGGTTGGAGGATGCTGATAGAACAGAAGTGCATACAGTAGTTGTGCGAGCTCAGCCTATTACACGCCTGTCTGAACAGAAAGTGATTTCTGGAGACTCTCGGGAGAGACGAACTCTGAATCCCACCACCGTCGACTCCACAAGCAGAGGCGTGTTCCAGATTCTCACAGTTTCTTCTTGCTCTGTGTTACTTGAGGGTTTAGAATGGCTGTCATCCAGACCTTCTTGTCTGGCTTTACTCTGTGTTGTTGCCCTGCAAGAATATAACAGTTATAATATGTAGTTTTTGCGTTTTTGTTCTTCACAATCCCCAGTGTTAATAGTGAAAATGTCTCTTTTTTGTGTTCCATAGAAAAAGATCATGCAAAAAAGCATGCACTCCAAAAATTAGGCCTAAATTGAAGATTTATGTATTTTAATTACACATGAAATTTCCATCCATTTGGATTTTAACAAACTAATAAACTTAATGTGATGCATATTTGTCAGTCATACATAAATGAGTTGGCTAAAGATTCCTGTATTAGTACTAATAAACTGAATGCGTTTTAAAAACAATAAGCAGGTTTACTGAATAACTGAATCAATTAAATTTTTTCATAAATGTTTTATACTTATTCTAAGCAGTTTGAATTAATGTTTTTATATTAGTATAATATTAAATATTATTACAATTTGTATTATTATATATTATTATATTTTTTTAATGCAAAGTCGTACCTGTTTTTAGTTTTTTCATTTATGTATGGCTGTCAAATATGCATCGCATGAAGTTTAGTAGGTTGGTGGAACAAGCAATATTCAAATAGTTAAAGATTTTACAAGTTTTTACACATTGACGATAAATATACTGTATAAATCTGGTTTATGTATATTTAAAAATTCACTTTATTAGCACTGTTACAGAAATCTGGCCTGTTTCATTGATGTATGACTGACATATATGCATCACATTAAGTTGATTTCTTTTTGTTAAAACTGTGCAATCCAAATGAATGGAAATTGTAAATGCAATTCAAATACATAAGTCTTAAATTTAGGCCCAAATATTTTGTTATGATGACTGTATGTTGTTGTATTTTCTAGGTGAGCTGTAAAGTTGGTTGACGTAGGTCAAATAGACAGTAGTGTGAGTAAACCTCGGGGATTCCCGTTGCAGCACTCGTCTTTCTCTCATCGCTCTCTCCCGTGTCGTAGTAATCAGTGCAGTTGGCTCCGGTTGCTCCACAGTGAGCCGCGCGTTTGATTGGATCATGCATCATTGTCTCCTCAGTGATATTCTCTTCCTCCTCAGACTCATCTATCAATATAACCTGCTCAGCTAATGCAGAGGAATGGATTCCCTCTCTTCCCCGTCCCTCTTATCTCGCTCTCACTCCTTTAATTTCATTGTGTTCCATCACACGCTGTTTGCACTGATGGACTTGACTTCACATTGCAAGTCAGGGAATTATGATACATTGATTCGCCAAAGTTATGCATTAAAACATCATCTGGGTCAATGAAATGCAGTGTTTCATTCAGAAGGGCCAATGTGGTTACCAAGCTATCAGATTCACAGCGGCTGTTTTGAGAATGGGATAGTAGTGTACTGCGTACTGTATTCACTTTATTGTGCAATGTGGAAGTAAGCAATTTTTTGTGAATGGTGAATGCACGAGACTTCTGTTTCATTAGTTGCTGTAGAACTGGAAGAATAACAAAATGCAACGATAAAACTATTTGCAATACAAACCAGTGCGCTTAAGATTACGACAATGAATTCAAATAATATGATAACAAATACCGCTAACTAGAAGTGGAACATTCAAGTTACAAATGGCCAGACCTTCTCTTACATCAAAAATAAGGTGGATAAAGTGCATATGAAGAACACGTCTGTGTCGTGTTTCATCCCAAACTCAAAAAGAAGATGTAATTAATTTTTTGCATGAAGAAAATTAAGCCCGAGCACCCCTACAATTCTAATTACTGTTCTGCATAAAAAACACATGATCTGATTTTAATGAATATCATTGTTTTACAGTACTGAGAATCTAATGAGAATCATCTGAGAATAGTGCAGTTACAGAAAAACTAATTTAAAATAAGTTTCCACATGCATTTCAATAATGAAAGTTTGGGGGGAAATGGGCCTAATTGTCATTTAAAAAAAGTAATGTCACATTTCAAAATCATATTATGTCCTAAAATAGGCTTCATTTTCTTTTATGCATAGCATTTATCATTCTAACAATGATTTCTAATTTTGTTCTTTTGATTTTGAGGTGAATGTGACGTGATCATGTTTTATCATGTTTTTAATACACTGTGATACACTGTGACTTTTAAAATGATATTTTGCTGTTACATGACTTTGTATTTTGCCATTTTTATTCCAATTTTGCATAAAATCATGTGCTGAAAAGAAAATCATGTGCTGCAGGAACTTCAGTTGAATTGTCCTGACTCCATTGGGTATTTTTGAATGGATTTTTGGTCTAAAATAAGGTCTGTTTTTAACACAAGCTCAAGATATTTTTCACATCTTATTGTACAAGTAAGAGATAATGTACATCCAGCCAGTTGTTATCTCAGAATAAACCCTGACAGGGTGATCAGGATCTTGTATCAGCCTGAAGGGGGTTATTCTGAGATAACATCCGGCTGGATGTACATTATCCCGCTTGTTTCACGGCTACATGACAACTAAGTAAATAATTAGAAGCGAAATATTGATTTGAGTTGAAATATTTGAACGCAAAGCTTCCGTGAAGACAGCAGAACAGGTAACTTAATCTACTTACTAGCCTCATCATTTTCATAATTGCGCTTTTGCAAACTACTCAAACTTTCCAATATCAGCATTCAAATATCATCCATCCAGGTATTCCAAGCATAGAAAATGGGCATATTGTGCATAATAAACGTGCTGCATGCTGCAAAAATAGTAAGATTAGGATGATAGCATGCTATTCTGAGACTCCTGATAGACATTTATAGCTGTGCTTATCATCAGATTTCCTGGAGCAGAGAGCAGCACCTTGTCCCTCATTGTGTTTTCAGTGTCTCACTCTCTCTCTCTCTCTCTCTCTCTCTCCCTCCGATCTCCTGGGTTGCTCTGTAAAAACAGAGGGCTGGAAAATGTCAAAGTTAAAAATGGAAGAGGGCGTGTAGCCACATAAAAGGCATGTGTGCTGTTCTCACCAGTGTGTACTCAAGCACAGATACTGAATGAGATGGGACCAGACAGAATGTGATTAAAGACGTGTCAAAGGAGTTTTTTATATTTTTTATTGTTATTTTTTTATTTAGGTCCATTCTGGTTAGGTGGATCTTATGCCTGGGTCATATATTATACCCCAAAATAAAAAAAAGACTGAATGATCATAAAGATTTTCAAAGTGAAATGATGTAGAGAATCATTTCACCTTTTTATTGTGAATAAACTACATGGGCATTCTTATCATGCTATTTTCTGGAAATACTGAAAATTCTTTTAATGGTGTTTTCTTAACAAAGTTCAGGAGGAGCACGTTCAGATAATGAACCTAATTAACACGAGAGGAGCACAATCAGTAATCAACCCAATTAAAAAGATAAGAGGTGTGTACATATACACAGCAGACTTACCTCTGTTCCTTGACAGTTTTCCAGCGTCTCTTCACCACCTCATCTCCTCACAACTAAGTGGGGGGGTTTACTCTGGGTTCGGGCCAAAATTTCAAGTTCGGAGCCCTCCCCTCGGACAGCACGCCAAATATGCATAACCTTTACTCTGTTTATTATATATAAGTGTGAACTTGTGAACCGTATTTTAGTCATTCTGAACACTAATTTAATTTTGCTCATTAATTCTGCATAAAAAGGACACAAGCACCATAAATTTAGATCATGAGACTGTTATAATGCTTTTACCCCTCTGTATCTTGTTTTACATTAATTTACATTAATGTTTGTAAAATTGATTGGAATTGAATTGACCTTTTAAAGCTGTCTACCATGTAGACTAGGGATGGGCAACTTTGATAGTGACGAGGGCCAGCATTTTTTCTCCTTTACAACTTTTACAACCTTTTTATTGAAGGAAATTAAAGTATAACTAATGTCATTTGTTTTTAAAGATTTTATTATGTATAAAACTTGTGCAGTTCTGCTAATTCAGAAGGAAAACTTTGTTGTCAGTGGACCGACATATTCCCCTGACTAGCCAATGTAAACATTTCAATTGCATTGTCTGTAAATTTGCAACAAACAAATATACAGAGGTCCTTTTTTATCAGTAGCCTACAGAACATTCTCAAAACAACCTAAAAGGACAGTTAAAAAGGGCTTAATTAAAAAAAAAAAGTTATTCCAAATGTTATCTGCAGGATTTTTAAAATCTAATTTAAGACCTTTAAAGACCTTTTTAAGATCTGCACTTCACATTTCAGCCTTTAAACAATTTTTAAGAAAAGGGATGAGTC
>NW_015505186.1:22244-53625 GCF_001515645.1 Sinocyclocheilus grahami | reverse complement strand
GAAGGAGGGACTTTGTAGAAAACTAAGCGTTTGAGAGAGGCGGGGCATAGAGGACCTACAATAATGTACAGTATTTGAAAAATAATGTGTTTTTTGAACATTAAAGCATGTCAACATATTCTGTTAGAACAAATAATGATCTTTAAAAAAGCATCATATGACCCCTTTAAACAATTATTATCAATTAATTATTATATTAAATAACATATAAATATATCTTAGTGTCTTAATTGTTTAGATTTTTATAATGCATTAGCTTTTTGTCGATCCACTGGTTCACATTTAAAAATATGTAGCAAAAATAGCAGACGGGCTTACTGAAAAAGCAGATTCGTTCTCTGCAAGCAGGTTTCACTTTCGGAACTGCGCATATAGTGGTTTCCCCGGTATCCGCCGTACACCAAGCTGACGTGCAGCGCTCAAGTTTATTCAGTGAAATCGTAGCCTTTTGAAGTTTAATCGTCATATTAATCCATATAGCAATTCTTGACTTTCTGTCCCCAAAGACCTCTTATAATTGAGACTTTTTGTACCATTTAAGAGTTTGCATGGCCTTAAATGTAAACAATTTAACTGAAGATGTTTTAAGGACCCGCGGAAACCCTAATAAGAACATAGTCCAGTGCAAACATTTCTGTCATGCATTTGGCAAAAAGCTTTTGTTGACTATGAATTTTACCTTTGAAATTTGAGGCAAGTGCAACTCTGGCGTGTGAGCAGTGGTGTGATGGTGATTTAAATAAAATATAGATTTCCAGACTGTGACGAGTGGGGGCGGGCCGAGAGCCGTGGGAACGGAACGGGCCGGTGGAGTAATTAATAATGAGCGACACCTGCACCACTCACCGATCTCGAGTCCCACGGAGGAGCTCCGGAAGGATAAAAGGAGGAGTGACGACCGCTAGGGGCTGCCGCTTTACTTTCATTTTGTGTTTGTTTATTTTATTAAAGTCTTAAATGTTTGCCGGCTCCCGCCTCCTTCTTCCCGTGACTACGAACTGTGTTACACTGGTGCCGAAACCCGGGAGGAAGAAGGAACACGCTGTCAGAGAGCCCTCGCTGCTGAGGGGGATCGCGGTGCTGAGTAGATCGGGCAGCAGGAACAAGCGGAGAGACTGCCGGTGGCTGCCCGAGGCGGTGGTGCTGGAACTATGGAAGACGAGGTGGGACGGAGAGCTCGCTGCCGTGCTCCTGGGTCGAGGAGGGGTGGCTGCCGTCCGTGAGGGAGCGGAGGAGTCTGCCCCGTTCGCCAGGAGGCCGGAGCCTGCTGCCATACGCCATGATTGGGGACTCACAGGGAACGGGGGACTCGCTGCCCTCAATAGGAGGAGCCATCGCCGTCCACCAGGAGGCGGAGGAGCGGTGGGCCATCCACCAAAGATGTCCAGTACCGTCGCATGGCACCGTGAGTAAGAGCCTCTCAGCCGGTTGAGGACCAAGCGACAGTGGGGGCGGGGCCGAGAGCCGTGGGAACGGAGCGAGGCCGGTGGAGTAATTAATAATGAGCGACACCTGCACCACTCACCGGTCTCGAGTCCCACGGGGGAGCTCTGGAAGGATAAAAGGAGGAGCTACGACAGTGAAAGAGGACCAGGCCTGGATTTTATTTTGTGTTTTGTGTGTGGCAGTCGTCCGCGAGGGGCTGCCGCTTTACTTTCATTTTGTGTTTGTTTATTTTATTAAAGTTTTCTTTAAATGATCGCCTCCTTCTTCCCGTGACTACGAACTTTGTTACACAAACATATGGGTATCCCCTTGAACTTGGTTAAAAGATAATCTGTTTACCATCTTGACTTGAAAATACTGTTTTCATGGTCAGTTTTTAATTTATTATTTGCTAATGTTAGTGAATGTTTACATTAGAGTGCACTTCCTACTACGCTGAAATTAATAGGGGAGCGGCTGGAAACTAGCGACCTCTCCTGGTTGGAGATAGTATCAACATCATAAACTGAAAGCAATCTTTACGTGACTTGCTTTTCAAATGTTTTCAAATTGATCATCCGAGTCTAATATGTATATGGCCCACGGGCCGCCAGTTGCCCATCCCTGATGTAGACTTAAAAATGAAGGTTCTTTATTGGCACTGATGGTTCCATAAAGAAATTAACATCCATGGAAACTTTCCATTCCACAAAAGGTTGTTGATAGTGGAAAAAGTTTCTTTAGGTTTCTTTAGCTTTCCCTGAAAGCCAAAAATGATTCTTCTTTGCGCTTCACTGCGAAAAGCTAATGCTTATTTACAAAAAGCCCCCTTTGGAACGTTTAATTGTGAAAAGCCCCCTTTGGAATGCTTATTTGCAAAAAGCCCTTTTTGGAATGTTTATTTGCGAAAAGCCCCCATTGGAACACTTATTTGCGAAAATACATTTTTGGAACATTTAATTGTAAGGTCACTTTTTTTTGGAATGCTTATTTGCAAAAAGCCCTTTTTGGAACCTTCATTTGCAAAAAATATTTTTTGATTAATTGAATGATTAATTATGAAAAGCCACTTTTGGAACAATTATTTTTTAAAAACCCTTTTTGGAGTGTTTATTTTTAATAGTGTAGTAAGATTGACTTGTTTTGTGCAGATATATTCCATTACAGTGGCTGAGAAACTGAGTATAGGGATTAAAATCTCTACTGTTTAAATAAGAGGATTTTACATGGCACAGTGGCCAAGACTGATTGTAAAACAGTTGTTTTTGCATCTTTTATCCTGTAAATGATTAATACAAAAGAGGAACTGACAGCTGATCATCAGTGAATTTAAGATTAACTGGATTTTGACATTTTTAAATAAATGTGATTGGTTTGCCTTTTCAAAACCTGCCACAACAATGCTCAGATGTTTTGGGTGGTTGCAATGCAGATGCTGAGTTGGTTTTTAGTTATTTAGGCATTAATATGTGGTTGCTAGGGTGTACCGGCTATTGCTAGGTTGTTGTCGCAAATATCGCTAATGAGTAGCACTACAAAACATGTATTCTTTATAGTGATCTTTGCATTTATAGCTACACGGCAGTTGAGACAGACAGATACACCCACACAGTGACAAATCAGTGTCAGGAAAAACTGCCTGTCCCATTTGGACATTTATCTCTGGCCTGCATCCTCTCTGTCACCCCTGCGCTCGCCCTTGATCCATGTACGTGATCTGACCCGGCAAACACACAAAGGCTGTAAATAAATCTCAATGCGGAGCATTCCCATCTGAGGATGGCGTCTGCATACACAGAGGATCAATAACACACAGCAAAGCATACACGCTTTGGAGCAGACAGCTATTGTTTTAAGTAAAACCACAGATTTGTTGCTGTCACGGCCTTATCTACAGACCACAATAACCTCATAAACGTCCCTCACCGAATGTACATACATACTCCTCATGCTTTTTCATTTCAGAAACTGAAGTGAATCACAAATCTCATCAGTATCCAAGATATTGGTTTGATCGCAAAGGTCAGATGCGTTTTTACACAAAACAAATATTCTGAGTGGCAAGCCAACAATCCATCATTAAAGGGACAGTTCACCCAGAAAAGTAATTTCTGCCATCATTCACTCACCCTCATGTCATTCCAAACCTGTTTAACTTTCTTTCGTTGAGCACAAAGGTGAAATTCTGAATAATGTATAAGAAAGAGCAGGACGATCAATGACAGCATAAAGTAAAAAAGAGCCGCTGACCTCCAAAAAAGGACAAGAAAGCACTATAACAGGAGTTCATATGACTAGATAGGTTAGAAACAGACTAAAATAAAGTGCACAAATATGGAATTTTTTTTTCATTTTGAATCAAGACATGAATCAAAAAATGACATGGAATGGGAATGAATGCGTTATATGAAGTCAATGCTATTATGAATAAAAGATTCTTCACTTTTTTTCTTTTGAAAATGTGTGTACAAGATATCATTTCGGTCATTCAAGACTTAACACAATTTTTTTTTAAAGCATGTGATCTGTCATTTATATCATTTAAACAAATCTTTGAATGAACATTTCATTTCACAAACCTTGCAAACTTAGTCGAATCCAGTTGTGAGATCTTGTGAAGTGTGCATTTGACCTGCATGATTGCGTGTTCTCTGCGTGACTTTCGATGCAAATTGAATGCTTTAAACATTAAATTCGTGATTTCAAATTATGCTGCACTTTATGCATTTGCCCACTGTCATATTCATGTCATTTTCACTGTGTGCTGTATAATGAGTGTTACCTAGATATATATATCTAATAACTTTATTTATATATTAACTTTATATATATCTAATAACTGTTTTTTTCCAAAAAGTTTTCATAAACAATAAAAACATTTTATTTTCAAACATTAAATATATACTGTTTTTACATTATATGATTTTATATTACTAAATAAATATATTTGCTTTCATATTTAGTTTCATATTTATATTAACTAGATATAGTCCTGCCCCCCTCCCCCCCCGGCAATATCGATACCGAGTCGATACTTCTGAACTAAACTTTTAAATTATGAAATTTATTAAATTATTTCAGAGTAAAATGGGTAATGATAAGCACTTAACTTTATGTTTAAAACGCATTTTAACATTCAATACGCCTTAATTGTAACTTATTAGGTTATATTTTTGTTTACACATGATTCAAATCTACAAATACTACAGTTGAACTATGGTCACTTTAGTAAAACCATAGTTCATTATTATAAGGGACTGCCAGTGACCGGCTGTTGCATGCATAAAATGCAACCTTTTTATTCTGACACTGTATGATTTTTATTAACATTACAGAATAGAACATGATCAATATTATCTTTCAACGTTCAATTTAAATAACTGTAATTGTACAAACTATGTAGGCTACAATTTCAGTTTGTTTATTGTGAAATAACTCTGTCCTTCTGTCCTCTGATAAGCATTGTTCAGGGCTGCCGTTCCCAAAAGCTTTAATGCTTTCTTATGATACTTTTGGGAAAAGCAGCCCTGTTTGAATGCACTGTCAGCAGTGAGTGAACGCTCTCTGTGATGGATTAGTTCTTGCAACATTTGCGTGTGTTCAGATGAGCAGGAAAATAGTTCTATCCTACACAATTACTCGCTAACAAAGGTTATCCATCCAATTCAATGCATATTGTACGCATTATTATTTTTTTGTTAAATAAACAATCACTGGTAAATAAAACACACCTTAGTATCGATATTTTTTGTTCGAGTATCGATACTTTCGATACTCGCATCAGTATCGATACTTTCGATACTCGCATCAGTATCGATATATCGATACTTCGATATATATCGATACTTCGTACTTCATACTACACCCATCCCTAACACACACACACACGTGCACACACACACAAGTGAGCACACTCCCACTCCCACTCCCACTAGTTTTTGTAAATATTAAGCCACAAAACGACTATTTGAATATGAATTCTGCGTGTCTCTCTGTTAATGAAGGACAAATCAGAATTTGGTAACAATAAAACATAAGGTTGGAAAAAAGAAAACATTTCATAGGGCCCTAAACATGTAATATTTGTTAAACTTTTAATAAATTGATGTTAAACTGTTTAAGTTTCATGATTGATACAATTTAATTTAACCATTAAAAAGGAGTCCAGAAACCCCCCCAACCCCCCCCCCCCTGACATGAGGGTCGGTCATTTTCATTTTTGGGTCAACCACCATTTAATGAGAGAGGCTGCAGCATGAAATATTTCCAGGAAAGCTAACGCTCCTTGTTATGTTTTTGAAGAACTTAAAATTGTAGCTTGGTAACTAAACATTTACCTTTTTCATTGGAAGAAACTCAACCTACATGAGCTAAATGAGAGGACAATTATACTGAGGTTTAGTGCTTTGATTAACCTGTACGACCTTGCCTTTGTAGTCTGTCATTACTAAAAGTGGTTAAAGCTTTTCTATGTGTGTGTATGTGTGTGTGTGTGTGTGTGTGTGTGTGTGTGTGTGTCGGATCCTTGATTGAATTAGTGATAAGAGCGCAGTATTGCCGGGCTGCACCTGCCCTCGTTCTGTAATATGGTATGGGGTCATTACTAAAGCGGTCAGGAGCTTTGCAGATCCTGCACTTCTGAGCATTATTGAAACTTTTTACTATCTTTTCATCCAATTTAAAACGGTCAGGAGATCCAGCCTGAGAACTCTGCAGTGCATCAGCATTATTCTTCAGATTATGGACATGGCGTTCCCTCCCATGTGCCGGTGTAAATTTAGACGCCTGTTTCTACACAGCATCAAAGAGCTTTTGTATCTCATCTGTGCAAAGTTAGTCTCAGCTGGCAGACCTACAGACCCGTCACAAACCGCTCACTGACCGTCTGATGTGTATTGCACACAAAACTAGCAAAATCAAAAGCTTCAGCTTTACCTCAAGCTTTACCTTACTGCAAAGCAACTTTAAGCAACACAGGTTTTTGTCCAAGGAAAGTAAATTGTATTTAATGTTATTTGGTTCATATTACACTCTGTAGGATTTAGTTTTAAACAAATTTGAAATTGAAATTGCTAGTAAATTAAATAATTGCAAAGAAACAACAAGTAACACATCGAAATAAACATTCTCAAGTAGAAAAACTGAAATAGTATTTCCTGGTAAAACATACTCCAATATTTTATTTACAACTTTTAAACAGTGTATAAATGTGCTTATGAGAAAGAGTGAGTTGATTTACTAAAGTTTGCCAGGCTTTTTTTAGATATTTTATTTATTAAAAGATATTACAAAAAAAATATTGTCTTGTAAAACATACTCCAATATTTTTTATTTATAACTTTGGGGGGAAAAAGGTCACGTTATGTACAGTATCTCATCTTGTCTTAGTAGATGATTCTCGGCCAGGATAAGCTTAAGATGCCCTAAGAACAATTCTGAAAATCAAATGCACCACCATGACATCAGCTGAAAGGGTCAGAGTTTATCTATAATATGAATTAACTAGTGATGGATAGACACATTTTTCTAAAATGCAAGAATTATATCTGTGGTTTTAGCCATTAGTTTTGACCTTTTCTGGACTCTCCCTCTCTCTGTTTCACTTTCACGTGAACTCAAGCATGTCTCTGTGCTAATATCTCCAGCGCTTCTTCATTTACGGACAGCGTCGTAGATCGAGTGCTCTCCACTTTCGGAGTGTGTCATGAGCGCTTTCAGAGTATGAATGACTGTAATTGGTTCTTGCCAACGCATGATGTGTTTTGTATGCTGTGCTCATTGAATCATATAACAGATTTTATGCAGATATAAGTGCTTTTGTTCAGCCTTTAGAAAATGCCCAGAGGGACAGGTTTGTTTGCTCGGGGAAAGTGCTGTGCTTTGTGCAGTTTTGCTGAGGCTTTGTTTAAACAGATTTTTGTATATAAAATGCCATGCAGACAAGAATGGACAGCACAGACTACTCTCACAAAATACAACTGTGCTGTGCACCAGGTTTTTAACAGGCTCTGTATACTTGTAGTGATGAAAAAAGACATGCAGACAGTAATGTCCCGAGTTCGAGTCTCGACCTTTCCTGATCCTTTTCCAGATAAATGTAATTTATTCCTGTGATGCAAAGCTGAATTTTCAGCACAAGAGCATAGGTTTTATTTTGACATTATTTTGATTTATGATAGACTTTTGACCACAGTTTCATGTCATCTAAAATGTATTGCTGTGGTAGCGAACATACATTTATAGGTATCGGTAAACATAAAAGGTAAAGGTAGGTATAGGTGAATTTATAGATTTATAGGTATAGCATTCTGACAGTGCAAGCTTCATGCTTTCTAACCATATCTCCACTTTTTTGCCTTTATGTTGCAATCATTCTGCTTATTGTACATATAAAATATAAGAAATTGACATCGGTAGTCCCATATTCTACCAATGTATTTATACAGTATGTGCAGATTTATACTTAGAGAGTGTATCATATATATGTATACACACACACACACAAACACACACATTACTTTTACTCTCTGCACAAGTCTGTATTGATTTTAATTACTTTAATGTAGGCCTACTTGAATTGTGCATAAAACACTAGGAATATACAAGTATCGGATCAGGACTCGGTATCGGCAGATACTCAATATTCAGTGACTCGGA
This sequence comes from Sinocyclocheilus grahami, assembly GCF_001515645.1. Taxonomy (NCBI): domain Eukaryota; kingdom Metazoa; phylum Chordata; class Actinopteri; order Cypriniformes; family Cyprinidae; genus Sinocyclocheilus; species Sinocyclocheilus grahami. Next base: position 45,543 of record NW_015505186.1, on the reverse strand, counting down.
TCGGGGGCACAAAAAAAACCTGATCAGGACATCCCTAATGGTAACTATGGTAAAAACTGTCAGTTTAAAAAAAATTTTTTTGTGTGGTGTAGTGCTCATGCTATTTCTGTAGAGTGCAGAATGTGCAAAGTTTGCTAATTTTCTGTATGCATAAAATACATGCATGACCTACCACATTTCCCAATTTGTGCATTGCAAGACAATACAAGACAGTCTGGAGCTTTGTGTCACAAACATAAATCAAGAAAGGGCAATGAACTTCTTTTGTAGTATGTACTGTGCTTAAAAAGACAAGAACCTTTGCAGTAACATAGGCTTCATAACTTTACTTCTACAGCTGAGATGAATGCTGTCTCAGCCAGCCGTTCTTTCATGATGTATAAAAATCTGTCATACACCTAAATAATCTTTTCACAGCATACTGCACAAACAACTGTAAGTGTCTGTGGCAGACTGTGAAAACAAGTCTGGGTCGATAAGGAAATAAATGCAGAGGGAGAGGCAGCGCTGCTCAGTTTCTCAACAATAAATCAATGAAGAAACAGACGAGATGTTGAGCTCTCTTCTGTACTGCTGAAATTAAAATTAAATACTGACAGACACTCGAACAAACCAGACTGTGTTCAGGTCTTATGACCACTGACTCTATTAATTTGCCAACAGTACATAACAGAAAGCAAACAGTGCTGTGTTTGTGCTTCTTTGTAATGTCATGTTAATGATTAGTTGCCATTTATTAACCATTTGTTACCAGAGAACGATGGGAATTGTAGTTTTGAAAATGTACTCACCCTCAGGCCATCCAAGATGTAGATGAGTTTGTTTCTTCATCAGATTTGGAGAAATGTAGCATTACATCACTTGCTCAGCAATGGATCCTCTGCAGTGAATGGGTGCCGTCAGAATGAGAGTCCAAACAGCTGATAAAAACACCACAATAATCCACAAGTAATTCACACCACTCCAGTCCATCAGTTAACATCTCTTGAAGCCAAAAGCTGTTCCACCAAATCCATCATTAAGATGTTTTTAACTTTAAACCGTTGCTTCAGGCAGAAATATGAGTCCATAATTCATAATTACTCCAGTGAAAAATTCCATCGCTTTTGTCATCCCGACTATTTGTTCTGGCTTGTAAACGGTGATTGATCTGTGCATATCTGATCTCCTGATTCAGAAGAGACAACCTTTTCCACTAAGGAGAAAGCAATATTATTGATAGAGGGCTCGTATTTTAGCAAGAAGTTTCAATGATGGATTTGATTCTTACAAACACGCAGCTTTTCACTTCTCAAGACATTAATTGCTGGACTGGAGTGGTGTGGATTACTTGTGGATTATTGTGATGTTTTTATCAGCTGTTTGGACTCTCATTCTGACGGCACCCATTCACTGCAGAGCATCCATTGCTGAGCAAGTGATGTAATGCTACATTTCTCCAAATCTGATGAAGAAACAAACTCGTCCACATCTTGGATGGCCTGAGGGTGAGTACATTTTCAGCAATGCACATTCGATTAAGTGCCCTAATTCTTTAACAGATAAATCCATTTAACTTCACTCTTTTGAATTGCACAGTGAGCTTTGGTTCAAATGCAGTGTGAACCACCTTTCTAATGCATTCTGGGAATTTCCATTCGTCCATTCCATCTACTGTTGGAACGCTGTGTGACTTCTCAGTTCAAAAACAGCTTCACTGTACGCTCTCGTCGGGGTGCAGGTGAGCTTTTCCATTCAAACGCTGTGTGAAAGCCCATGTTTGAACACAGTGTGAGCTCTTCCATTCAAACACAGTACAAAGAACCATTTAAAAAAAAAAATGATAATCTGTATATACTTATGACTCTTACCGAGATCTCATGAGGCACGGTAGTCTGAGGGAACTTATAACTCTCTTGCTGGGTAATATTTCTACTCACTTGCTTATTAAAAATGATTCAAAAGGATAGTCTATGTCAGGCTTGTTTTAGTATTATTTATATACTGTTATAGTATTTATTTTAAATTAGCTTTTATTTTTATATTTTAATTTTAATTTTTAGTTGTAATTTTGTTTTAGGCCTTGTTAACTTTTTAAAAACTATTTAGTTTTATTTTTAGTTTAAGTAATTTTTGTACTTCTACACACTTTCTTATTAAAATCGATGCATAACGGTATTAATAATTTTGTTGTCAGGCTTATTTAATTATTATTTATATACTGTTATAGTATTTATTTTAAATTAGCTTTTATTTTTATATTTTAATTTTAATTTTAAGTTGTAATTTTGTTTTAGGCCTTGTTAACTTTTTAAAAACTATTTAGTTTTATTTTTAGTTTAAGTAATTTTTGTACTTCTACACACTTTCTTATTAAAATCGATGCATAACGGTATTAATAATTTTGTTGTCAGGCTTATTTAATTATTATTTATATACTATTATGGTATTTCTTTTGAATTAGCTTTTATTTTTATATTTTTAGTATAAAATAAATATACTTTGTGTATTATTGTATATATTATTTTATATTTTTATTTCAGTGTAAGTTGTAGTTATTTTGTTACATACTTTTGTCATTTTTGTTAGCTTTTGTGTTTTAATTTCTATTTAGCTTTATCTTTTAGTAATTTTAGTACTTCAGTTTACATTTTAGTATGAAACAATTATACTTCGAGTGTATTATTTTATATAATATTGTATATTTTAATTGTACTTTAAGTTGTAGTTTTTTATATTCTGTTTTTATATTTAGCTTTATTTTTAGTTTAGTTTTTAGTAATTTTGATACTTCAATTTAAACTTAAACTTTAAAAAAAAAAAAAAAAAAAAAAAAAAAAAAAACACACTACAAGCTCCAAGCTTGTTGGTCTTTCATGTTTTCTAACTGCGACAAGGAGCCCCAGATCAGAGCCAACTCACAGCGTGAGCCCGTCAGCGATGCACTAGAAAGACACCATGCAACTGGTTGCAGATGCTCTGATACATTTCAAAATATGTCCGACCGTCTCTTACAAACAAAAGCAACAACCAATGAAATTGCAACAGAGTGAAAGAGCGCAAGACGAGGATGAAGCATTGAGCCAAACATATGCAGCCCACGTCTCCCTAAGCACTCCCTCATCCAGACCTTTGCTCTCTTTTTCTTCTTTTTCCTGTTCTGTGTAAATCAATGCAAAAATAACTGCAAGTCCATGTTGTCTGTTTATGTTGTCAGCTCTTGCATTGCTGTAGATGGGATTCTTTTATGCTCTGTTATGATTCATTCTTTTCTGGTTATTGCCGTCCATTTACAGGCAGTTGTGTATGAAGAGACAGGCTGAATTCACTGCTGAGAGTTTTGATATCATGGCGTACATATGGCAAGTCACCTAATCAACTCTGTTGTACAAAATCAATACATAATAAATATGCTTCCTTGCTCACTTGCAGGGTATTTTCCAGTCTGCTACCACAGCAAAAAAATGAATCGAAATGAGTGTAAATCAATATTTTGAAAGGTTTTTGAGAATATTTTTGAGATGGCAAAATAATTTCTTATTGCACATCTGCATAACTGTTTCTAAATGAGTGTTTAATGATATAAATTAAGACAAGACACCCCAGGTGAATAAAGTAAAATTTTAACAAATATAAATAAGCATACTAATCTAGTTGATTGATTACATTAGGCATTGCATTTTTTTTATTACAAGCTTTCTGAAATGTTATGTTTAAATATGGAAATAAGCGCTATGTATAGTAATCTAATAATGTATCTAATAATAGAGAAACTGAACTCAGGTGTGATAAACCACAGTTTTAACAGGGGGGCAAACACTTCTTCACACAGGGCCATGTAGTTTTGGATTTTGTTTTGCCTGAATAATAAAAACCTTCATTTAAAAACTGCATGTTGTGTTTACTTGTGTTATCTTTGACTAATATTTAAATTTGTTTGATGATCTGAAACATTAAAGTGCAAAAAAATAAGAAATCAGGAAGGGGGCCAACACTTTTTCACACCACTGTAGATAGGAATAAACCTGCAAAGTTAGAAAAAAACTTGTTTTGCAAAAACAGCCTTTAAAGATATGCATTATAATTAAAAGTGCAATAAAATGCACACATAAATGTATATTTTGCATGCTTCCTTCCCACTAGTCTAAAAAAAAAAAAAAAAGAAGTCAAATAGTCCAAAATCTCAAAATTGACCAGTGCATGAAAAACAAAATTTTTTGCCTTAAGTTTATATTAAATGTAGTTTTTTTGAGGTGACTGTTGAAATTTTGAGTACTGGTTTTGTATGGGGAAATACTGTACACTAGTTTTAGAATAAATCTAGTTCTGAGGGCACCTTTATGTTGGGGTTCAAAGTTTGCTACTTTTGTTCTTTATGCAACCTGAAACGCAGGTTTCTGTTCAACACCAATACAAACTGGTGTGCATCACGTGTTAATGTAACCGTAATCAGGCACATGATGTGTAGCAGGGCGAGTGATGGGCAGATGGTAGCGTAGGGAAAGCTCCAGATACTTCTTATTCAGCTCCTCCTTCCCTTCACAACCTGAACCTGATCTCCGCAGACCCCCTGCACTCCAGCCGGTGACTAATGATTTCCTCTTCGTCACAGGAAAATAAAAACACCATCCCTCCTCCTCATCTCTGCATTTTCTGTATCTGACCTGCGATCCCTGAAGACAACAGGACAACTGAAATGGCCTCTATCCAGGGCAGGAAAATGCCAGATTGGTGAAATTAGGACACTTGCTGTCAATGCTAACAATGATGTTTTTATGTGCTTGCAGGGTGTTTATATGTTTTTTCGGAGGTGCTAAATAGCTACACTGTGCTGGCATATTGTGAGGCAAAGATTGCTGTGTGCTGCATTGTGTTTGGAAACGAGCTGAAACCATCTGTCGCAGTGAAGCGATCATATGCTATTAATTTCTTAAGAACACACTGACTTGCTGCATGACATACTAGCACAAAAACAGTAACATGCTGTAGGCCAGGCAACATGACACTTACCAGATTTTCTGGAATATAAATTGCATTTTTTTATCATCTGAATCATGCTGCGACTTTTTTTTCCCAAATTAATTTATATAATGGAATTAAAGGAATAGCTTACTCAAAAATGAAATTTGGCTGAATATGTACTCACCCTCAGGCCATCCAAGATGTAGATGAGTTAGTTTCTTCATCAGATTTGGAGAAATGTAGAATTACATCACTTGCTCACCAATGGATCCTCTGCAGTGAATGGGTGCCGTCAGAATGAGAGTCCAAACAGCTGATAAAAACATCACAATAATCCACACGTAATCCACACTAATCCAGTCCATCAGTTAATGTCTTGGGAAGCCAAACAATTATATTTAATGTGTTTTTTTTACTACAAACCATTGCTTTTGGCTTCCTCTTGTGATCTGCTCTGAATCAGGAGAGAAATCTGCATGAAGCAGCGTTTACAAGCCCAAAACAGTTTTAAACAAGTATTGTTTGTATTGTATTTTGATGTGAGAGATAACATGGGATGGACTGGACTTTGACTTGGCCACTCCAAAGTCTTCATTTTGTTTTTCTTCAGCCATTCAGAGGTGGACTTGCTGGTGTGTTTTGGATCATTGTCCTGCTGCAGAACCCAAGTTCGCTTCAGCTTGAGGTCACGAACAGATGGCCGGACCTTCTCCTTCAGGATTTTTTGGTAAACAGCAGAATTCATGGTTCCATTTATCACAGCAAGTCTTCCAGGTCCTGAAGCAGCAAAATAGCCCCAGACCATCACACTACCACCACCATATTTTACTGTTGGTATGATGTTCTTTTTCTGAAATGCAGTGTTACTTTTACGCCAGACGTAATGGGACACACACCTTCCAAAAAGTTCAACTTTTGTCTCGTCAGTCCACAGAGTATTTTCCCTAAAGTCTTGGGGATCATCAAGATGTTTTCTGGCAAAACTGAGACGAGCCTTTGTTCTTTTTGCTCAGCAGCGGTTTTCGTCTTGGAACTCTGCCATGCAGACCATTTTTGCCCAGTCTCTTTCTTATGGTGGAGTCATGAACACTGACCTTAACTGAGGCAAGTGAGGCCTGCAGTTGTTTGTATGTTGTTGTGGGGTCTTTTGTGAGCTCTTGGATGAGTCGTCGCTGTGCTCTTGGGGTAATTTTGGTCGGCCGGCCACTCCTGGGAAGGTTCTCCACTGTTCCATGTTTTTGCCATTTGTGAATAATGGCTCTCACTGTGGTTCGCTGGAGTCCCAAAGCTTTAGAAATGGCTTTATAACCTTTTCCAGACTGATAGATCTCAATTACTTTCTTTCTCATTTGTTTCTGAATTTCTTTGGATCTCGGCATGATGTCTAGCTTTTGAGGATCTTTTGGTCTACTTCACTTTGTCAGGCAGGTCCTATTTAAGAGATTTCTTGATTGCGAACAGGTGTGGCAGTAATCAGGCCTGGGTGTGGCTAGAGAAACTGAACTCAGGTGTGATAAACCACAGTTTTAACAGGGGGGCAAACACTTCTTCACACAGGGCCATGTAGTTTTGGATTTTGTTTTGCCTGAATAATAAAAACCTTCATTTAAAAACTGCATGTTGTGTTTACTTGTGTTATCTTTGACTAATATTTAAATTTGTTTGATGATCTGAAACATTAAAGTGCAAAAAAATAAGAAATCAGGAAGGGGGCCAACACTTTTTCACACCACTGTAGATAGGAATAAACCTGCAAAGTTAGAAAAAAACTTGTTTTGCAAAAACAGCCTTTAAAGATATGCATTATAATTAAAAGTGCAATAAAATGCACACATAAATGTATATTTTGCATGCTTCCTTCCCACTAGTCTAAAAAAAAAAAAAAAAGAAGTCAAATAGTCCAAAATCTCAAAATTGACCAGTGCATGAAAAACAAAATTTTTTGCCTTAAGTTTATATTAAATGTAGTTTTTTTGAGGTGACTGTTGAAATTTTGAGTACTGGTTTTGTATGGGGAAATACTGTACACTAGTTTTAGAATAAATCTAGTTCTGAGGGCACCTTTATGTTGGGGTTCAAAGTTTGCTACTTTTGTTCTTTATGCAACCTGAAACGCAGGTTTCTGTTCAACACCAATACAAACTGGTGTGCATCACGTGTTAATGTAACCGTAATCAGGCACATGATGTGTAGCAGGGCGAGTGATGGGCAGATGGTAGCGTAGGGAAAGCTCCAGATACTTCTTATTCAGCTCCTCCTTCCCTTCACAACCTGAACCTGATCTCCGCAGACCCCCTGCACTCCAGCCGGTGACTAATGATTTCCTCTTCGTCACAGGAAAATAAAAACACCATCCCTCCTCCTCATCTCTGCATTTTCTGTATCTGACCTGCGATCCCTGAAGACAACAGGACAACTGAAATGGCCTCTATCCAGGGCAGGAAAATGCCAGATTGGTGAAATTAGGACACTTGCTGTCAATGCTAACAATGATGTTTTTATGTGCTTGCAGGGTGTTTATATGTTTTTTCGGAGGTGCTAAATAGCTACACTGTGCTGGCATATTGTGAGGCAAAGATTGCTGTGTGCTGCATTGTGTTTGGAAACGAGCTGAAACCATCTGTCGCAGTGAAGCGATCATATGCTATTAATTTCTTAAGAACACACTGACTTGCTGCATGACATACTAGCACAAAAACAGTAACATGCTGTAGGCCAGGCAACATGACACTTACCAGATTTTCTGGAATATAAATTGCATTTTTTTATCATCTGAATCATGCTGCGACTTTTTTTCCCCAAATTAATTTATATAATGGAATTAAAGGAATAGTTTACTCAAAAATGAAATTTGGCTGAATATGTACTCACCCTCAGGCCATCCAAGATGTGGACGAGTTTGTTTCTTCATCAGATTTGGAGAAATGTAGAATTACATCACTTGCTCACCAATGGATCCTCTGCAGTGAATGGGTGCCGTCAGAATGAGAGTCCAAACAGCTGATAAAAACATCACAATAATCCACACGTAATCCACACTAATCCAGTCCATCAGTTAATGTCTTGGGAAGCCAAACAATTATATTTAATGTGTTTTTTTTACTACAAACCATTGCTTTTGGCTTCCTCTTGTGATCTGCTCTGAATCAGGAGAGAAATCTGCATGAAGCAGCGTTTACAAGCCCAAAACAGTTTTAAACAAGTATTGTTTGTATTGTATTTTGATGTGAGAGATAACATGGGATGGACTTTTCCACTGGTGGAAGTGTTATTATGGATTATGGACTCATATTTTGGCCAGAAGCAACAGTGTAATGATGGGTTTGTTTCTTACAAGCATGCAGCTTTTGGCTTCACAAGACATTAACTGATGGACTGGAGTGGTGTGGATTATTGTGATGTTTTTATCAGCTGTTTGGACTCTCATTCTGACGGCACCCATTCACTGCAGAGGATCCACTGGTGAGCAAGAGATGGAATGATGCATTTCTCCAAATCTGTTGAAAAAACAAATCTATCTTGGATGGCCTGAGAGTGAGTCAGCAAATTTTCAGCAAATGTTCATTTTTGGGTGAACTATTTTGTGTGACACACATACTCCACGCCATTGAGATGCAACGATCATTTTCAATTAATTATAGACCTCTGGTTACTTTACAGAAATAAATGGGCTGTGAATTATGATTAATGTTGACATTATTCGTTTGCTAATTGTTAATTCTTAATTTTTTTCTGAAAAGAGGTATTTATTGTCATGCAGACTTCAAAACAGATGGCATATCTGGAGTTTATATGCTGGGGTGTATTGTTTCCAGATTGGCACATTGTTTTATACTGAATGTCAAGTATAAGATCATAAAACAATGGTTGGCATTGATCATTTGCACACACTCGAGCAGTGCTGAGTTGTAATTCTCCACAAAGACGATCTGTCCGACTGTTGTCTAAAGTCCTGCAGGTTATTTTGGGTGTGTTTGCCTCTCTCTCCCTCTGTCCCTAAAGTCTCCAGAGAGCCAGTCTGAAGTGTCGGCTCTGAAACAGCACAGAATCGATGGTTCAGGGCTTGAGGTAACTGAGATTTTGAAACCTCAGTGTCCTCTTAATAAGAGCATCTCAGCGGCAGGCCAGTGGAAAAACGAGCAGGGTTAATTAATTAGAGATGAACGGCTGAGAGGTTAGATTTGATCCTGTTCTCTTTTTGTATTATAAAGAGCACTGCTTGATCGTGCCATGTGGTTTTATGCCAGAGCGAATGGGCTGTTTTCAGGAGAGCCTGTTGTGCATTACCATCAGCCACATGGGCGCTCTTCTGCTCGGTGTTATTGTTATTTTTGTTGTGTAGTGAAGTACAGTTTGTGCAGTTGTGTTTCCCAGGCAGTGAATGTTGCTCGTGTTTATTGGATATGTTTCAGCTCAGTCTGTGGCATTGCTCTTTGTGTGTCTCCTGAGACTGAAGTGTTATCTAACAGTCCAGAATGCAACATGGGCATTTGTGCTACTGCAGACTTTTATTTTGTTTAACAGTGTATATAAATGCATTACAGGTGAATTCTGTCATTTTGTGGGAAGTCATGAATTTTTCTATCACTCCTCAAAAGATGTGTGTCATTTAAAAAATGTTTTTGAATAAAAGTGTAGACTCTTTTGTCTTGCTTAGGTTGCTCAGTGTTGTTATATAGTTAACTAACTAAAGGCATTAAAAAAAAATTTGTTACTTGAAATAAAACAAACGTTAACTAAATAAAATATCTTTAGAAATTCAACATATTTTATTTCAGCTAGTTACCATGGAAACATTTTATTTAGTTTAACTTGATGTACTAAAATAATAACATTAATAAAAACTATATAGACCTATTATAAAAGAAACAACAACAAATCAAAAATACAAAAAAGCACAACAAAATGACTAAAACATAATAAATAAAATTCAAACTATCAATGCATAACTAAAAATGATAATAGTTTTTATTATAGTAGTGTCTTGAATAACACTGAGCATTTCATGTATCATAAATACACACAATTATGGAATAGTTTCACGTTTTTAAATAATTGGACAAAATTACAGCTTGATTAGAAATGACACATAACAATATATATTCTGTCGAAAGTTATATTTATCTTGATTTCTGTGGTTTAGTGATAAAGTATTTATCTTGATGTCTCATATTTAATCTCTGTAAACAGATACAATACAATTGTGGGCGAAAAACTTTATTATGAGCAAAATTATCGGTTGTGGTAAAAATGTTGAATGTTGAATTTTTATTAATTAATTCATTAGATTTATTAAAAAATATTAATATTTAATAATGTAAAACAAAATATACATATCAAAATAATATAAGTAATTTTCTCACTATTACTATTGAAATGGTTAATAGTTATTTCACCGCTTGTTTAGATCACAATGGTTTTAAAGTATTAATTCATATTTTATGGTGGATTTTTATAGTGTTTCAAGACAGCAGTGCTCTGATATTCTTCAAACTATTTATTTGTCTTCTACTTAAGTAGTTTCTGAAATTAATTCAGTTTTATAGATAACTTAAATGCTGCTTTCTGTATGTTTAAGATGTTTATAGCATGTTAGTGTAATTCTAGTAATTCAAGTCGATTGGAGATTTACAATAAAATTCCTATTGACTTGCATTAATAGAATTATACACTGTGGTATAAACAGTTGCATTGCATTATGCATTGCATGCTGACACTCTGACATGAAACACATGAAATCAAGCTTGTATAACTAGAAACATTTGTGTTCACCAAAACTTACCTCAAATCTTAATGCTGTTCTTTTGCTGCCTTTCTCTTTTTCACTTTCTCTCACTATAATCAGTTAAATCATTTTTCTTTTATGCCAAAAATCATTACGATATTAAGTAAAGATCATGTTCCATGAAGATATTTTGTAAATTTCCTACCGTAAATATATCAATACTTAATTTTTGATTAGTAATATGCATTGCTAAGGACTTCGTTTAGACAACTTTAAAGGCGATTTTCTCAATATTTAGATTTTTTTGCACCCTCAGATTCCAGATTTTTAAATAGTTGTATCTCAGCCAAATATTGTCCTATCCTAACAAACCATACATCAATGGAAAGCTTATTTATTCAGCTAATGTAGCTGAATAAATGTATAAATCTCAATTTCGAAAAAGGGACCCTTATGACTGGTTTTGTGGTCCAGGGTCACAAATAAATAAATGTAAGCAGAAAGGTTTTTGACACCAAATGAATGATCTTCATACAGTATTGCAAATAAAGAATATGATGTTCTAACGAGCTCTTTTGGTTTTCTTCTCTGCAGGATTCGGGATGACCACCCCTGTGACAGTAGCTGGAAAGGTTTTCTTGATCTTCTACGGTCTGTTGGGTTGTGCGGCCACCATCCTGTTCTTCAACCTCTTTCTGGAGCGCATCATTACCCTGCTGGCCGTGGTGATGAAAGCCGTGCGTCTGCGGCGTCTACGGACCAGCGGCCTCCTCCCGCCGGGGATCTGCCAGGACTTCGCGGCGAGTACGTTGCCCGGTTGGAAACCCTCGGTGTACCACGTGATGCTCATTCTGGGTTTGTCGGCCATCGTGATCTCCTGCTGCGCGTCGGCCATGTACACTCCAGTCGAAGGCTGGGCGTATCTGGACTCGCTGTATTTTTGCTTCGTCACCTTCAGCACCATTGGTTTCGGAGATTTGGTGAGCAGCCAAAACGCTGCGTACGGCTACCAAGGACTTTACCGTTTGGCCAACTTCCTCTTCATCTTGACTGGAGTATGTTGCATCTACTCGCTCTTCAACGTCATCTCCATCGTCATCAAGCAGGTCCTCAATTGGATGTTGGAGAAAATGAGCTGCATGTGTTGCCAGCGCTGCAACAAAGCCAATGCTTTCTTGGGACGCCGCAACGCCATCAGGCCCGGCTCGCGCCTCAGACGCGGACGCTTCGGCCGAACGCCAGACTCGGACAGGCCTTGCGATAGTGACACTGAAGGACGCAGGCTCTCGGGCGAGATGATCTCCATGCGGGACTTGACAGGATCCAATAAAATCTCGCTGGCCATCATGCAGAAACAGCTGTCGGAGTCAGCGAATGGATATCCCAGAACGGTGTGCGGAAGCTCACGGCAGAACGGTTTTTCCGGCGGCGTCGGTGCTTTGGGCATCATGAACAACCGATTAGCAGAAACCAGTGACTCTAGGTAGAGGTAACCTTTGTACGCATCTCAGAAATGATTGTTTTTAGCAGTAAAACCTCTCCAACTCTCTCTGGACGTTGAGGGGTTTGCGATTTCAATTTTTGAGCTTGTGTAGAACAGCATGGCATGCATGAACTGTGTAGGATATCCTGTAGGATTTTTGGATCGTGACTTGCTACGGCGTATGCTACGAACGCGTGCTAGGAAGTAACGGTGCACTCAAATCATGTCGGAAAGATCGTACTTATGAGTTGAACGCACATGAGCGTCAGAAAGTTACAAATACGAGTGGGAAATGAGAAAAGTCCCGAGTTGGGATCCGATGGTGTCATTGAGTCAGATGCAATGAATGCAGCTTCTGTATTAATGGTAAATTGCCTCAAATTAATGAAATTAGATTTTTTTAGTCTAAGTTGCATGCATAAAATACCATAGTACTGTGCAATTACATTAGAATATATAACCATTCAATTTACAACACTAAAAATTGAACAAAAGCATAAAAAGCTAAAACACACTAGATGCACATTTAGTCATCATTTTTATAGTAAAAAATCATTCAGGTTTTACTTGAAGCATTTATGTATAATGCATTATTAAGTGTTTAAAATATATTCAGATTATATATTTTCATAAAATGCATTATAATATTTGCAGATTCCCACAAATTGATTGTTTGTCATGCGTTTCAATGCATTATGATTTCTTAAGGTGTAACAATGAATGCAACATTTATTCATGAGATCATACAATGCATTATTAAACTGCATTACAAAGCATTAAAATACTTTTATAAAGCATTATATATATAGTGAACCAAAATTCACCGACCTAAGCACCTGATGTCGTAATTATGACTCCCAACTCGTAAATACGAACTTCCCAGGAGGATTTGAATGCACCTTAAGTGATTTTGCATATTCTAGTAATCAACCGTAACAAACCCTAATTACGCAAATCATATTCTCTAGAATTTGTACAGTACTGTACAACATGAACTAACCCTAAACGCTCTGAAGTTAGACTTGACTACCAGTGACTATTCACAGGAGCCGAGAAGAGCCTGTCAAATCTCAAATAAGTAAAAGTAGCATCCTATTTACTTACAGCACACTTGATTTACAACTATGCATCATCTCCATGTCGCAAACATACTTAGTCTTGAGCTGCATCCCGGTTTGCATACTTCTGCTGTGTACTAAAAGTATGTACTTCACTGCTCAATGGAAAGTCCATACTCAGTATTTGGACATACTACAATGTCTCAAAATGCACAGCCTCTCTTATTATGTACAGTTTGCGTCTTAACATCCAGCTGAATTCATTACCTGCATTATTATGTAACTTTTAGGTTCATGCAATTAACAAAATGTTTCAATCTATCATTCTTTGGCACTTCTTTTCGGCAAAAAGTCAAAAGAGTATTGTTCAAAAACGATTGTTCTTTCATAGTGCAACAGTACAGAAAATAATAATACGTTTTAATAAGTTAATTAATAATATTTTTGACTTTTTTTGACCTGTTTTATGGTTAAAACATCTGAAAATCCTTAAAACAGCATAAATTTACTTAACAACACTGCATAACATATCAGAACTCACTGAACTGGCAGATTTTTCAGTAGTTTTAAATATAAGTTGGAAAAAAGGGGCGGCGGGGTGGGGGGGGGGTATATTAGCATAAACATGAATAAAGTCTTAGTATCTCATGCAGGAAAAAGGGGGGGGGGGGGGGGGGGGGGGGGTATATTAGCATAAACATGAATAAAGTCTTAGTATCTCATGCAATGTTGCTCTCCAGTAAATTTATTATGTTTTAAGCATTATTGGAAAGCAAAACTACTAATTCAGTATTAAGTTTTTTTTTATGACTTATGAGTCATTTTCAACACCACTTTTGATCTAGAACACTATTGAGGACGGATACTGTGTGAGCTAGTATGCAGCACTAATTAAAGACAAACGTAGAACAAAGCTTATTTCTCTGCAAATGATGACTTTACAGTATGCAGATTAGAGGGTTGGGAGGTTGGGAGTTTATACAGTATAAGCGAGTGCATTTACTGTACCCCTTCAGATCTGTGTTGCTATCAGTAAGGATCTCATGGCAAAGAGATGCCACAGTTTGAAAAAATCAGCTGAGGCTTGTACACCCTCGTAGTAATATGATGAGATGCACCAATGAGCTGAGCAGAGCATCTTCAAAGCCAAACTCTGTTGTTCCCCAAAGAGGAGAGAGGAGGAGCTGAAGAGATGGAGTGAGACAGAGTGAAGAAGAATAAAGTGAAGAATCCGTGAGAGAGAGAATATATGAGCCATCTATCAGCACAGAACTAGACTTCCAGCGGAGCTCGTGTTCATCTGCCAGACCTCTGCAGACCGAACGTTAGTGCCCTCAACCCCTCCTCTATCATCTTATTAACGCTGTCTACATAAAATCCTCTCAGATGGTGTTTGCTACACCTGCCCTTGCTTGGTAGGATGCATAATATCATGCCTGGTGTTCAACTGAGGAAGCTCTATTCAAATAGAATAGCCTCAGTTGTTGAATAACCATTTAGAAAGAAGTTTAGGGAAGTATGCATGCTATATTCAGTGTTTCTGCAGGTATTAAAAAGTCCCCTAAAATCCACAAATGAAGGCCTTTAATCAGTCTTAAATGCATAAAGGCATGACATTAAATGTTGCAGGCATTGCAAAAAAACGAATATCTTGGAAAGATATTCTAAATCGATATGAATACAGTAAATCAAGTTATATTTACTTGAGATGAAATGTAAAATGAAGTCTTGAAAAATGTATCAAAATTGAGTTTATGCTTAAAACATGAACAAATGTGGTATGAAAACTTATTTTCTCTTGGAATTAAGTAGATTTTTCTGAGCCCATTGGCAGATGTTTGTTCTTGTTTTAATCTTGAACTCACTTCATTTTGATTAATTTCGCATAGAACAAGACTTTTAATTTGATATCTTTTTGCTTTTAGTAAATGTATCTTGATTTAAGAATCTTTAAACATTTGCACTGGGAAACAACAAAAACATCTCTTTTTTGCAGTTTGATTAGGAGGTACAGTAGAAGTTATTACAAAAAATACATTTAGAGAACATGATGTATTGCATTCCCTTTCATTTATCTCTTAAGTTTTCTTTACTTGGTCTTAAAAATATAAGAAATTTAAAACCTGCAGAAACCCTGTATATTGTTTGGCACAATGAATGTGTTTACATGCACAATCCTACACTGACGTGCTTAACAAGCAGACAACCTTGAGATTTAAAAGATTGGCATGAAATTTACATGAGATTTTGAAATGGATTGGCATCAAAGTGTAAACAAGACTTGCACAAATTGAGTAAAGTCAAACAAAATTGTCGTTACATCTAAAGTAAAATGGGAGTAAAGTGTAAAAATCAGTTGTGCTTAAACCCTCTGCAGAATGTGTCGTTTAAAACATTCGATCATGCATGTAAATGCACTCATTAACATACTTAGATTTTTCCCTATTATTTTGAATTTGCTTTGCATTTGCAACAGCATAATCAACATTCTGCCAGCTTATTTAGTGTGTACATCTGACTGTGCAAAACTGAAACCTAATCATTTCAAAATCTCATGTAAACAAGTCTTTCTTGTGTTGGTGGTTTAATAATTCGGACAAACTCCTAAAACGATTTTTTTATATCGCTATTTAGTTTGCATGTAAACAAACTCATAATGACGCTCATGTGCATTTTTGAGCCGTTCTGCGCTCCCATTGGTAAACACCGCAATGCGTCACTGCTCACTTGCATCAAGTTGAACTCTAATGCACTTTGTTGCATTGCAAACAAACTGGCTCATGTTGCCTCAATTCACCAGCCCTCATTGAAAATGAATGACTTCCAGTTGCTTTCTTGCTGCAAAACCCTGCCAATGCAAACTCTCCTTTCCCCCAAATGATAAATCAAACTGCTTTAATAAAACAAGGAATATTGCTTGAAGAATTGTAATAGATGCTAAATGAGCTGCCACGCAGCATTTGTGTATGTAGCAGACAGAAACAGATGCTAGTGTGCTGAAAACCCTTAAATCCTGACATGATAAGAGTAGAAGAGAGGGAATCCAGTCCCTCAGGTGTGATAAGGCATCAGCACAGATGTAGTTTCCATTAGCTAGCTCTCTGCTGGTGATCTATACCGTCTCTGCTCAGCTCTCTTCTGCTCCGGAGAACAACAGCTCGCGTCTGCATTCACAACACAAACACAGCACAAAAACACAGACGTACAGTACACTCTCCCTCCCTTAGCACAGCACAGTTCACACTCTCTACCCACACTTAGAGTGAATCTACCTGTATGTAACTCACTGTAAATAGTCAAGCGGAACAATTTCGGATTCTTTTTGCATATTGCAAAGGGAAACTGTGAGGAATGACTGAAGATCGCGGCTCTTGCTTATAATATACAACCTCAGGTAGTTCAATCTGATGTAGTTTTTTGCATGCTACTATGGTAAAGCCATACGAGAGGCACTTGTATCTCTTATAGGTCTATTTTTATATATATGTATTATACTGTATGTATTATCTGGCAGTGATGGTGTACTTGGAAAGAACAAATGACTTGTTTAAATGTGCTTGAACTGTAATGAAAACTAGGGGATGGCAGTATGAACAAAATATAACTTATTACAAGTTAGTTGAGGTATATATCATGAAATTCAACTGAAAGATGTTTATATATTAAATTACCATGAGATAATGCTCATTTATAATCCAGTGAATTTTTGGTTATCTGATTGTTTTCTCTGATATAAAATCCGGCTTAAACTGGTGACTGGTTTCTAGCTCATCTAACTTGGTCATTAGCTGGTCCAAGACCAACTTGGATCAACGATAAACCAGTTACCAACTGGTCATGCTAGTTTAAGGTGGTCAAACTGGTGTTTGAACATGCTATACACTGCTATTTTAATATTAATTATCTACTAGTGTAGTTTTTATTAAAATTATATTTTATTATTTATTTCATATTTTATGTGCAATTGTCATTTTTATTAGCTTTAGTTTTATTAGCTTCATTTTTATTTAAAGCTTGTCATTTTAGTGCTTAAACTTGAACTTCTAATATTTGTTTAAATTAATCTAATATTTAGATTTTATTTCAGCTTAGATTCACATGTTTTTAATAGTTTGTTTTAATTAGCGATAACAGCCCTGATACAGTCATACTGCCGACCCCTAAAGAAAGCCCTACGAATTTCACATAAAACTTGTAGAAAGCCGCTAGTTACATCATGAACATATCATTGCGCATGAGTGATGCACATGAAGAGAGAGTTTGAGATGTAATGCAGAGCTGTGCTAACAATGCAGCGGAAACACAACTCAGAGCGATTCTTGGTATGCGCTTGTGAAGGAGCGTGTTTCCTCAAGCCTGAAGATGCATTGAAATATATAAAATAAGCGTATTTAAGACTAAGTTTGTTCTCTTAAAATGCATGCATGGATCAATATCAACTGCCTTATTTTGTCCCTCAACCAATGTAGATCTGACTTACTCTGTACAGTAAATCTTTTGCATTTTGCAAAATGTATCTCCATTGATTGCAATGGATCAAACTGAACTGAAGTCCTCTGTTTTCTCCAGGACTTGGGAGATCTGTGAATTTCACCTTGTATTTATCGAGCTGTCTTTTTTCGTAGCCCCTGAAATGGACTCAATTAACTCCATCCATCATGCTTCATCTTTGTGTTTTTAACAGCAATATAAAGCCAAGCAAGTCCAAGTATCAGTTGTCACAAGGTTGTTGATCTTTAGTGTGTGAGGAGGAAACCAGGTTTAGATTACGGCTCATTTTTGGTAAATTCATGAAAGAGACATGACTCACTTTAGAGAATGGTGTCTATATAAAGGTGGAGAAAGTATTAGAAATTGCTATCGCTTGTTTTGTGTTTTTGTCATTAGAGTGAAAAGCTCATGTTTCAAAAGCAGTACAAAGGCTGAAAGAAAAAGAGACAACGGGTTTCTAGGTCTATTTTTATTGAATTGTTGTATGGGAGACCAGGGACAGCTATGACTATTTTAAATTAATATTTAATTCTAACACTCACAATAAAGCTAAAATGATTTTTTTTTTCTTTGCGATCTCAAGATAAGATGTCTCTAGGTTAACTGAAAGACTGAATATTTAACATTTAATGTGCATGATATAATCTAGTTGATAGCTATTTTTATTACATCAATCAATCATTGCAGATAATTATAATGATGGCTTTTGTTACATTAATTTTGGGAGCTACTGTAAAGCTATTAGTTACAGCAAATTTCTTAGAATTCTGTAATGTTCTAAACAATATGCTGACAGAAACATATTATCCTCCTTATGTTCAGTCTTTCTCAAAAGTATTTATTTCATGCCACTCTTACTATTAAAGCATATGAATGTTTCTTATACCAGAAGATGGCAGGTACAATAGTAGTTGTGTGTGAGTTATGAAGGAAAAGGCGCAAAATTCACAATCATTCCTGGTCTCCCCTCTAGAAACACATGTTCAGACAGTATTTTGCATTGTTCAATGAAAAGATGTGCTTGACGTGCATATCAGATTTTATAATTGTGATGAGTGTGACTGTTTAACTGTTGACATGAATTTTCATCATCATTATATTTTAAGAAAGATTCCTTATCAGTATGCAAGAAGAGCAGAGCAGAATAGGTGTTCGCCTACTCGATCTATCTCTCCTGCTCTCTTTATTTCTCTCTGTTTTTGCAGAAACATGCATGTAAGGTAACCGTCAGATTAGGCTCATGTAATTCAAAAGGGGAAATTTACAGTGAAGGTTAAAGTCCACATGACATGGCATTCAAAGCCTATTTAATTTTTATAACATGACATTTCTGATTGAAACGCGAAAAATAATCTTGATTTTATCTATTGGGAATTTGTTGGATGGTAAAAAATGTCTCTGTATGACAGGTAGGAAAATAAGACCTTAAGCATTATGACATTTTGATGAACGATTATGAAGTCAAACGTATTTTTCAACGGACTAACATTAATTAATTAATTGTTCACAGCAGGGGTATTATGGTTAACTAAAACTCAAATTAAATAAAAATTGACTCAATTAACAATTAATATAAAAATCAATTAAATAAAAAAATTTAAACGTATATGGACAAATAAAAAACGAATTAAAATGACAAAACACAGCAAAATTAATAAAACTTTAAATAAATTGAAAAATGAAAACAGAAAAAAAAGAAACTAACAAATATTTCAAACTTTATAAAATATTTAAAAACTTTAATAATATATCACTACTAAAATAAAACTGGTTTAGGAAAATTTGTTAATAGTAAATAGTGTAAATATTTATATAAAAAATATAAATATTTAAAAAAAATTATATTTAATTTTTTTTTATGTAAATCAAATTACAGTAGCAGTTCAAGAAATCTTTCTTTCTTTCTTTCTTTCTTTCTTTCTTTCTTTCTTTCTTTCTTTCTTTCTTTCTTTCGTCATCTGTGTGGTGTGAAGAGCTGGTCAGTAATCTAGGCCTGGTTACCTGGTTATCAGTCCTCACAAGTCTTCATTTCAGACTTAGGCCCGTCCCATGTTGCCTGCATCGTGGCGTCCCATTGAGTTACTGTATGCAAATTACTTCTGGTTGCAAGTTGCACATTTATAACGATGATTGTACTTTTATATTTATTTTAAAAAAAAAAGATATCTAATGAGTCACGCATATAAGAAATTAAAATCTATTCTAAGAATCTCTGTGTCTTTTTTCCTTTCATACCTGGTGAATAATTGCACATATTGCCATCTGTGGTTCATATTGTTGAAGTTGATCCGTGACATTTTTTCAGCTAAAGACAACATAACAGCTGAGCTGCCTACCTAAACAGCAATTTATACGAATAGTTAAGACCATACAGTGTCATCTTTTTCCCAGCTGAGATTTCTAAATGGCCAAAAATTTCTGGGTTTTGGCTTTGTTTTCATACATGCTGAAGGTATTGACTGAAAAGTACTTTTATCAATAGCATAGGTATTGTACTACATAATCGACCAATCGAGGCTTACGAGAAGGCGGGACCTACAGATAACGGTACCTATAATATGTAAGGAGCAATTTAGAAATCCTGGACGGGACATGCTTGGGGAAAATTGTGCATATGGTAAACCTAAGTTCTCCAAATATGAAAATGCTGTTATGTTATTTTTTGCTGATGAACTTGGGATGTAACGGTAAACAATAAGAAATCAGGAAGGGGGCCAACACTTTTTCACACCACTGTATTTGTACTGAAAATATCCAGGATGCATGTAGTAGCCAAAAGGACGCGCCTTTATAGAGAAATGGAACCTTCATACAGATTACATAATAAGGGAGTATTTAATTTAGTGTTTAATTGGTTTGTTTAAAAGCTTTCTATAGCTATATTTCTCTTGTAGCCTATACGCCGAAATACAGTGCTGTTTTAACCTGCATTTGTGCAACTTAATTAAAAACTCCTAATTTTATATCATTTTTAATGTTATTATTTTATATCTTCCTTTAAACCAATAGATGTCCATTCTTAAATTCCAAGAAACATGTTTTAGTCTACGCTCTTTCAGTTCACTTCCCATCCAATAATCGCAATAAGCTTAGTGTTTTTTCTTTCTTTCGATGAGAAACAAAAACTCATTTTTGAAATACTGTATATTTTATTAAAAAAAATTCAAACAATAAATGCAGTTTTTTGACGCTCTTTGTGGCGTGACAGATTGCTGAGGTGTCTCAGATAAAGCGGCAGCGCAGATCGAGTGAATGCAATCATCCCTTAGATATAACATAGTATATTAGTTACTATCTATCTATCTATCTATCTATCTATCTATCTATCTATCTATCTATCTATCTATCTATCTATCTATCTATCTATCTATCTATCTATCTATCTATCTATCTATCTATCCTATACGCCGAAATACAGTGCTGTTTTAACCTGCATTTGTGCAACTTAATTAAAAACTCCTAATTTTATATCATTTTTAATGTTATTATTTTATATCTTCCTTTAAACCAATAGATGTCCATTCTTAAATTCCAAGAAACATGTTTTAGTCTACGCTCTTTCAGTTCACTTCCCATCCAATAATCGCAATAAGCTTAGTGTTTTTTCTTTCTTTCGATGAGAAACAAAAACTCATTTTTGAAATACTGTATATTTTATTAAAAAAAATTCAAACAATAAATGCAGTTTTTTGACGCTCTTTGTGGCGTGACAGATTGCTGAGGTGTCTCAGATAAAGCGGCAGCGCAGATCGAGTGAATGCAATCATCCCTTAGATATAACATAGTATATTAGTTACTATCTATCTATCTATCTATCTATCTATCTATCTATCTATCTATCTATCTATCTATCTATCTATCTATCTATCTATCTATCTATCTATCTATCTATCTATCTATCTAACTATCTCTTAAAGTAATTAAATCTACTTCAAACTTTCTGATCAGGCTTCCTCAAGCCAACAGTTATATCTAAAAATAAATAGCAATTGAATAGAATAGTTTGTGCTCTGAAACCTTTAATATTTTAGAAATAGGACTGTCTATAGTTCACAGCATTTGAAAATTTGAATTACAATTAAATTTATTTGAAGACAGAGCTACGATTTGTTCAGTAAACCACTGTTTAATGAAAAATAAGAAGCAATTTTATGTTTGTTTGTTTTTCCCCATGTAGGGAAAAATGCGCCAAGCTGTCATTTTTGAGTACCGTTACGCCCCTTTTTTGGAAACTGAGCTCATGTTACCTATTCAGCAGTTCTCATAGAGAAAAACTGCAACTGTACACTTTTCCCAAGGTCTATGTCTCGTAACAGTCTAGTGTGCGATGGCGTGTCAGAAAGCATTTGTGTGTTTTGTGTGTGTTCACTAGCGTATGTCTGCTCGACTGAATCTTCCCGGTGATGCTCATTCAAACTGAAGCAGCGTTTTCACTCCAGCATCCCCTGTCACCACTGAACAAATTGTTTTTCTACACTAGTTGAGGCCGTGATCCTCGTGCACGGAAACAAGCTGTGAAGCAGAACCGCGCTGACTAGCCCTGAGCAAATTACAATCAGTCCTACACAACCGGAATAATCACGGCCTGCTAGTCAATAGGTCTTTTGTGGGCTTGCATTGAACAGAGATACATACCATAATAACAGCTGCTTACATCAGGCTAACACACATCATCACTGTAATGCAATGCAAATCTCTGTGCTGTCACAGAACTGTAATTAGAATAAAACCAGCAAGAAAAATGCATGGTTGAATGGAATAATTGGCAGGCACCTAGTACGGCTGATTATTGCACACTCAAAAAACATTAATGAACATTTACTTCCAAAGATGTCTGAAATAGTACATAGTGCCAAATGATCAGAAAATGAAAACACTTTGCTGCATAATGGGCTCACATCATTTATGTGATTTTTTTCCCCTAGAGGAGACTTATAATGTTGGTCAAGATGTCTTGCACAGAAATAGTCGTAATTTATTTTTATGACCATTCTCCAGCCTTTCTCTGCAGCATCAGAATAAAGGGGCCATAACAATTTTAAATTGTTGAAATGGGTCAATTATAATTGGCATCCTTCAATAAAAGCTTGTTTTGCTATAGCACCTGTGACAGAATCACAACACAATGCTTTTATTAGTATATTTACATATATTTTGTGTGTGTGTGTGTGTGTGTGTGTGTGTGTGTGTGTGTGTGTGTGTGTGTGTGTGTAAAATACAATTATATATAACATATACATAACATATATAAACATACATACAGGCTACCAGTCAAAAGATTTTTTTAAAGAATTCTCAAATTCTCTTCTGCTCACCAAGCCTGCATTTATTTGATCCAAAATACAGCAAAAGCAGTAATATTGTGAAATATGTTTTACTATTTAAAATAACTGCTTTGTTTTAAATTGACCAAAGCTGAATTTTCAGCATCATTACTCCAGTCTTCAGTGTCACATGATCCTTCAGAAATCATTCTATGCTAATTTGTTGCTCAACAAACATTTATTATTATTATTATGATTATTATCAATATTTAAAGCAGTTGAGTATTGTTTTTCAGAATTCTTTGATGAATAGAAAGATCCAAAGATCAGCATTTAT
>NW_015505186.1:4011-22085 GCF_001515645.1 Sinocyclocheilus grahami | reverse complement strand
ATATTAGAATGATTTCTGAAGGATCATGTGACTGGAGTAATGATGCAAACATTTTTGCTGTGAAATCACATGAATAAATTACATTTTAAAATATATTCAAATAGAAAACAGTTATTTTTAATAGTAAAAATATTTAACAATTTTACCATTTTGCTGTACTTTGAATCATATAAATGCAGGCTTTTTGGATGAAATTAATACTTTTATTCAACAAGGATGCATTAAATTGATCAAAAATGACAATGAATACTGTATTTTAGTTAAATAAACAAGCTGTATTTGTAAGGGAGGCTACAATATTACAATATGTTTACATATGTTATCATTTATGTTATTATTTACAATATATTTACAGTACAATGAGCTATTCGAAAGCTTTTTCATGATGTGGCCCATTTAAAGCAATAGTTCGGCTTTTAGCACGCAATTGGGTTGTTTTGACCCAGCGGTTGGGTTACTACCCAGAAGGTTGGGTTAAACATTTAATCAAACCGCTGGGTTTGTCCTTATTTTACCCAGCACTGGGTTGTATTTAACCCAGCATTTTTTAGAGTGTAGATTACATTTTACGTTGTTACATTTTACAATACTGTATTTTAGTTAAATAAACAAGCTGTATTTGTAAGGGAGGATACAATATTACAATATGTTTACATATGTTATCATTTATGTTATTATTTACAATATATTTACAGTACAATGAGCTATTCGAAAGCTTTTTCATGTTGTGGCCCATTTAAAGCAATAGTTCGGCTTTTAGCACGTCACTTAAATATCATTGAGTACATTAATGATATCTGCATTGTTCTGTTCTGTTAACCCTAGGGGGGTTATTATTGCTGCTCTCCCTGCTCATTCATGACAGGCTGCATGGATGGGCAGGGAGGTTTTTTGCCCAGAACAGAACCATACCGCCAAACCAAACTTTATGCTAAGTATCTATCATTCTGACGATAGTGATCCTGACAGAACTACTTTTATAACACTTTTATGGTTATTTTAAGGTGTGCAGTGTCTGTTTGCTCTCTGTTTTCATCGTATGCATGAACATTTCCTTTTGTGCTCCACAGAAGAAAGTCAGTCACAATTTCAAGGTGAGTAAAACTGTGATTTTGGTTCAACTTTGAGCTGAGGGATCCAATAGAGATAGTACATTTATGTTGAAGAATGTCCAACCAAAGAGAGTTTGTTAGCTGCAGTTGGTGCAAATGTCAGCTGTATTACTGCACTACAACCTGCTGTCATCACTGACCACACAGACTATAGAAAACATGCATTTTGGGACACACACAAACACTCTGCTGGGTATTAACTGTCACAAACTCACTCTCTGCCCTCACAGGAGGACTGAACTATTTTTGTATCATGTTGATTGACTGCTGTCTTTTCTGTTATTCAAGTGCTGGACTTATAAAATCGACTGTTGAAGCGGGTCAACCAATTGTTATTGAATAAGCATTCAAAATGCATCATATACACTATGCAGCACTGCATGATTTAAACATGGAACATTAAACTGTCATTTATCTTTGTTCTTAGATAGCAGACGAGCACAGTCATGGTTTGATGCTTCCTCCTCATTCAGGTGAGAACGTGGCTTCATAACCAATCCACCGACTGGGGAAACACAATAGTGTTTTTAGCTCTATTATCATGTGAAAGTGGCAGCAGAACTCAGAACTCATACGAGTGCCGGAGCAAAATGAGGTTTCATCAGGCAGATGCTTTGTGCTTCGGGGAGGACAGAATAACAAGCATTTACTAAGCAATTTTAGACTTTGAAATAGCAAAAACTGCCTCTATAGAAATATGTCTGTGTAGTACAACATCAGCCCAGACCAGAACAATGAGGCTGAAAAAAATACTTCCAAAATAATTGGTGTATGTTAAGACCAATTTGTCTATTACTATTGCTCACTTACAGTCAGTCATTTGAGCAAACCACTAAAACTCATGAAAAGTGAAAAGTGTCCGCAGCATTTTACAGAAAACCTTATTATATTAAAAATACTTCTTGTGATTGTTTACTTATTTCATTTTATTTTATGAGTCTGTACAATTTTTGTGTTTGTATAGCTAGTTATATAAATGATTGAATAATTTATGAATATTAAATTAATTATCATTCAATATTAATAATTAAATGTTTATTTATTTTAAGACTGTGCATTTTACATGTTTTTATAGCAAGTTATATAAATTAATATAATTATTATTTAATATTATGAAGTAATTTATTTATTATTTAATTAAATCGGTATTCACACCCTTTTTATCAGAGCAGATCAACCACATTTATATAAAACATTTTTATTATTATTATTATTATTATTATTAAAGTGGAATCTTTTCGTGTGTGTGTGTGTGTGTGTGTGTGAATTTTGATTCTCCCGTCATACCGTCACACTTATTTATCTCAAAATTAAATTTTGTATGAAATAATGAAGTGACTTGAGTCTTCAGAGTTCAGAAGTTGGTAAGTTCTACTCACACGTAACATTTTTTGTTAATTTTTAGTGCTTGACAAATGTCACATTAAATTCACATGAAATACAATTTTTCTGCTGCTATTTTTTGTCATATGTTTGGCTCTTGCATGCTAATTAGAGCAGATTATAATTTTGTTAACAGCAAGAATAGCAGGTATTTTGGATTGAAATGGTCCACCTGTCTCAATATCCCAGCACATTTAATCATTTAGCTTAAGATAGCATAATACAAATTATTAGCAAATTAAGACACTCTTACACAAATTTAATTGGACATTTCCACAAAATAGAAAAGGCAGGCTTTCCATAAAATGACTATAGTGCTCATTCAGGATCAGTTTTGTTAAAACTATCTGTTAGCTGTATTGATTCTGCCTTAGTGGCTAATTAGGTCCTAACTGGCACACGCTCAGGAGAGGAGAAGAGCAAGAGGTCTAAATATGGAGAAACTTCAGAGTCGTGCTTCCTTTGCAAACGCGGCACATGTCGCAGCACAGACCCATCAGCTCGTTCTCATCAGGTATTCCACGTGTCAGCTGCTTTACATATCAAATAAAACCTCCACATGTGAAGAGAGTTGATGTATGCGACAGGCTAACGGTGAAACCCGACAGATAATGCATGTCCCCTAACAACACCCACAGAAGAGCTAACGGGAAAGTCAATTCAGGGACGGGGCAAAAGAGCGCTGCTAAATGCTCTGATTGATGAAGCCATTTCCTCAACAGCTGTTTTTAGCCAAATTACCACAGAACTGGAGGAAGCAGAGAAGTGCAGGAGGCACCTGAGCGCTGATTATTGCTGATGAAGCAAGAGAAGATAGAAACCGGGTCCATCATGTAAGGGTTTGACTCTAAAATTCACCTCAGATATCCCATAAAACCACCCAGTGCATTTTGTTTTCATATGTTTATGTATTTCTTATTGAAATAAGAACTATTGGCATGACATATTAAAATTCTGTTTGTTTATTTTACATTTTTGACATGTTACATTGATTTTTTTCCTTCCTTTCATTTTTTACCTTTCCTTTAATACTATGTATTTATTTAAATATTTGAATTTATATTTTTAGTTGACAAAATATTTGACTTTTTGTTTATTTATTTATTTATTTTCCTTCCTTTATTTTTAACCTTTCATTTATTTATTTATTTATTTATTTTAACCTTTCCTTTATTTATTTATTTATTTGTTTATTTATTTATTTTAACCTTTCCTTTATTTATTTATTTATTTATTTGACTAAATATGTATGACTTTTAATGAATGAATGAATGAATTCAAATTTAAATAATTTCCCCCTTTTGAATTTGCCTTTGTTTTATTTTATTTATTTGTTTATATTTAATTATTTAAATTGAATTCGTATTTTATTTTCCCTTTTATTTATTTATTTGCTTACAGTACACTCTAAAAAATGCTGGGTTAAATGCAACCCAGTGCTGGGTTAAATAGGGACAAACCCAGCAATTGGGCTGTTTTGACCCAGCGGTTGGGTTAAATGTTTAACCCAACCTTCTGGGTAGTAGCCCAACCGCTGGGTCAAAACAACCCAATTGCTGGGTTTGTCCCTATTTTACCCAGCACTGGGTTGTATTTAACCCAGCATTTTTTAGAGTGTAGTCTTTAGCACAGACAATGTAACTGACTCTTCTCTGGATTATTGTTTCATAACCCAGAATTTAAAAGGCATTAGTTTAGGGTTAAGCACAGTGGGAAAAGCCTAATCAACCATTGCACTACATTAGAAATGAGCCTGTCGGTAAGATTCAAGGCAAAAGTATAGTCAGATTATGCTATGTCAGCATTTCTGTTTCGACGGAAGCGTAGCATCCCATGTTGAACTGAAGAGTCTGCTATGAATGCTTATATACATTGCACAAACAGGCATATTCTGAAGATAAATGAGATTAGTGTGGCTGGTGGAAATGAATTAAATAAAATGTCATGAATGCAAACTCATGATATCAAAGTAATTGCATATTCAGCATGCTTTACTCCACCTATTTGGTGGATTTAACGTCTGTGTCATTTAATGTATATTTGGCATCTGTTTCCTTTTCACAGCTGAACCTGCCATGATAATGAAACCTCAGCGCATAATGGAACATTGAAAGAGCCAATCTGTATGGTAATTCCTTCCACACACACACACACACACACACACACACTCTCGTCTTCATGCTTTCCTTGTCCCTTCGGACAGCCGGTTTCTCCACTCACGTGTAAAATCTGTTGAGTGGAGTTAATAGTCGCTATCAGACAGCAGCGCTTCTTTAATTCCCTGAAAAGCGGCTGCATTACAGGCTGCTATTGAACACTTGTGCATTAACACACTTTCTGTAAGAGCTTCAGCTCCGTGAAATCAGCTATAAAGTCCTTTTGAATGAAGATGGTTATTAGTTCTACATTTTCTGATGTGTTTTTAATTTAGTACTTTTTTCACATTGCATTTGGGTTTAGTTTTAGTTACTTTCAGCAATGGTTTTGATCTTTGCATTTGTTTTATATACTCATTTATATACTCATGGGAACAGATTTGGACACAGCATTCCATCTCTTGCTCACCAATGGATCCTCTGCAGTGAATGGGTGCCATCAGATTGAGAGTCCAAACAGCTGATAAAAACATCACAATAATCCACAAGTAATCCACACCACTCCAGTCCATCAGTTAACGTATTGTGAAGTGAAAAGCTGCGTGTTTGTATGAAACAAATCCATCATTAATATGTTTTTAACTTCAAACTGATGCTTCTGGAATCCATAATCCATATTATTGCTTTCTCTATTGAAAAAGTAGATGCATCTGAATCAGGAGAGAAATCTGCACAGATCAAGCACTGTCTACAAGCTAGATCAGTACAAAACTAAAATATGTGAGTGGATTTTCATGCGAGAGACAACAGGGTATGGACTTGTTTACTGGATGAAGCGTATATGGATTATGGACTCGTATTTTAGCCGGAAGCAATGGTTTGAAGTTAAAAACATCTTAATGATGGATTTGTTTCTTACAAACAAACAACTTTTGGCTTCACAAGACATTAACTGATGGACTTGAGTGGTGGGGATTACGTGTGGATTATTGTGATGTTTTTATCAGCTGTTTGGACTCTCAATCTGACGGCACCCATTCACTGCAGAGCATCCATTGGTGAGCAAGTGATGTAATGCTACATTTCTCCAAATCTGATAAAGAAAAAACTCATCTACATCTTGGATGGCCTGAGGGTGAGTACATTTTCAGCAAATTTTCATTTTGGGATGAACTATTCCTTTAAGTCTTCTGAGCTTTGATTGCAAGTGCTTTATTGTAAACATGTTTTCTGTCTGTTATTACAAACTAAAGGACACATTGAAATAATTTTTTGTTCTAATGAACATTTCTTCAAATATAATTAATTTTTTCAGCATCTTGGATTTTTCCATTCTTCAGAACCTCAAAGGTTCAACCTTTGACAAATCGACTGACATGAGTTTCTATCACTTACTGTAAATTGTACATTCCTCATCTCCTCATCCTTTTTCCCCCTGAAGAGAGCACAACATGCCTCACCAGAAAGATTTGCATTTCTTTGATGGATGGCCTGTGTTTCAGCAAAGCGATGTTCTTCTGTGCACACCAGCCTCAGGCGCAGCACATTAGGACGGCGAGCGAGTTGATGAACTGTGTATGAATATGCATGCGCAGTCAGGATGCAACAGCAGCTGCGCATAAACAACATTTGCCAGGCATTGAAGATAGTAGATATTCCTCTTGATGTCCTGCACTGTGAGAGAGGTGGATTCATGTATGTATGGTGAGGGATAGGAGAAGGACAGTGAGCAACATGTTGTTTTGATGCTATGACTATGAATTTGTTTGTGTGATAAATTCATACAGCAGCTCTTTATTTCAAAGCCACAGGCCTTATGCAGCTAAATCAGCAAACAGTATCAGGGTTGTACAGAGCCATTAATGATCAAGCACCACATAATTTCAACCCCATAACAACAGATTTGAAATTCATAAAGGCTTTTTGTTTAGTCTAATTTAAATAGATAATTGAGACAGTTCTGGTAGCATTAATATTACCATTACCATTAGCATTAACATTAATAACAACAATTGCATTTCTCTTTCAAAAGATGCATGTTGAAAGGGGAACCACACTACAAAATGTACAATCAATATTCTTGTTCTTTGCCAATCACAATATTTTTTTCGCGCTCCGAAGTCCCGATCTAAATCGAATGATTTGCAAACCCGCTCTGAAGTCTCGATCTGAATCAAATTATTTGCAATACACACTCCGAAGTTCTGATTTGAATCAAATGTTTCTAATTACATGCTTTAAATTCCTGATCTGAATCAAAGGATTCATTACTTTGTCATACACGCTCAAGTCCCAGTCTGAATAATGATACATGCACCGAAGTCCCGATCTGAATCAAACTATTCACGATACGCGCTTCGAAGTTCCGATCTGAATCAAATGATTCATGATACACGATCCAATTGGAGCACTTCGAAACAGTGAATCATTTTGCAACGCAATGGTATAACTGATTCGGAGTTTGAAATGCTCTGTTTCACCCATATATTAATTCTAAATTAATACAAATATAAAAATGAAAAATTTTCACAATTTCGGAGCCATGCATGACATGCAAGAAAAAAAAAAATAAGTTGTGCACACGATGTACTGAAACTTGCATACGATTACTATTTCGTTCCCTCGATTTGCTAAATCGTGCGCACAATTTACTAATTCGTTCTCTTGAGTTATAAATCGTGTGCACGAGTTAGCAAATCGAGGGAACGAATTAGTAAATCGAGCGCACAATTTAGCCTACTATTTTTTTCCTGCATGGCATATGCGGGGATCCGTACAAATTCATTAATTCAAATTAAATATTCAATAATTCATTAAATAAAAAAAAAACTGAATTAAAAGATGGTTAAAAAAACTCTCATGCTGTTCCAAATTAGTATGACTTCTTTCTTTCTTTCTTTCTTTCTTTCTTTCTTTCTTCTGCAGAAAACAAAACAAAATGTTTGGAAACAACATTGAAGCCTGTTGAGTTCCATTGCATGGACAAAAACAAAACACTGAGACATTTAAATAATGAGAGAAAATTCATTTTTGGGTGTACTGTCACTTTAAATAATGTCGCTATGTCCACTATCCTGATAATGACAGTAGTAAGTCACGAGGACACACACAGGCCTCAATTGGGAGCATTTCCCGAGGACCCATCCAATTACTCAGTCTAACTGTTGGTCCTGGTTAGTGGGAAAATTCACTTGATCCGATTGGCTGATGAGCTATTCTGGGTCAGTGGCTGGAGAGATAGCAGGATGTGAAGTGTGTAATGATGGTGTATGATTTTGGGGTCTGTCGGCTGATTGGTGTCCCGCTGTCAGCACACATGACAGGCTATGCTTCCCGTTCATGTGTGCCCTTGACACCCTTAACACCAGCCTCACACTGACTGAGTTATTTCTGCAGAATAATGACTGCTAGCAAGAAAGTTTACAGACTTACCATCTGTCAATTTTGCAGGAGTTTGTCTTTGCTGTTACACTGAGTTGTGTTTACATGCATGAGTATTTATACATGGGTCCATTTCAGTGTGACTAATTGATTTGATTATAATGGTGAAAACATTTGCAAACATCTGTCCTCACCAAAACATGTTTCTGGCGCGAGTCCATTAGACAGGAGCTTTGTTGATCCTAGATGGAACGTTTAGTGCAAAACAACAGGATCAAATGAGTGAACACAAACACATACTGTACAGCGCCTTTCATTAACGTACAGCAGAAAACATGTTAAAATGCATCATAAATATGGCACACATAGCAGTGTAATCTAGATAAACTTGTCAAGATGAACTTTGATGTTAGCGTGAGAGTTTAAAAGGTCCAAATCTGAAGACAGAGATTTGATGCAGTTACTAGGAAGTAATGGTAGTTGCTAGGGTGTTGCTATGCAGCTGCTTAGGTGTTCTGTGTGGTTGCTAGGGTGTTGCTATGCTGTTGCTTAAGTGTTCTGGTAGCTGGCCAGATGCTAGGGTATTCTGGGTGGTTGCTAAAGTGCTAAAGTGTTACTAGGGAGTCCTGGGAATGTTGTTTGCTATGCTTTGTTAGTAACTTGTAGTAAAGCTGACTACTTCAACTGCTTTGCAGGTGTGTTGCTATGTAGCTGCTTAGGTGTTCTGGTAACTAGGCAAATGCTACAGTGTTCTGGGTGGTTGCTAGGCAGTTGCTATAGCGTTGTTATGCAGTTGCTATGGTGTCCTGAAATGCTGTTTGCTACTTTCTTTTAGTAACTTGTAGTGAAAATAACTAAATGCTTTGGTAGGGTGTTACTATGCAGTTGCTATAGTGTTCTGGGTGGTTCCTAGGGTGTTGTTATGCAGTTGCTGGGGTGTTCCAGTTCGTTGCTATGTGGTGACTATGGTGTTCTGGGTGGTTGCTAGGATTCCTGGAATGTTGCATGCAATGATTTGTTAGTAACTTATAGTGAAGTTGACTATTTATTTACGTCAACTGCTTTGCTAGGCTGTTGCTATGCAGATAATAGGGGGTTCTGGGTGGTTGCTAGGTGGTTGATATAGTGTTGCTATGCAGTTGCAAGGGTGTCCTGAAAAGTTATTTGCTACTTTTAGTAACTTGTAGTGAAGATGAGTACTTTAACTGCTTTGCTAGGGTGTTGCTAGGCAGATGCTAGGGGGTTCTGGGTGGTAGCTAGGAGGTTGCTAGGGTGTTGCTGTGCAGTTGCTATGGTGTCCTGAAATGTTGTTTGCTACTTTTAAGTAACTTTTAGTAATTTGTAGTGAATGTGACTACTTTAACTGCTTTGCCAAGGGGTCACTATGCGGTTGCTATAGTGTTCTGGGTGGTTGCTAGGGTGTTGCTATGCGATTGCTATAGTGTTCTGGGTGGTTGCCCGGGTGTTGCTATGCAGTTGCTAGGGTGTTCCTGGTCATTTCTATGGTATTGCTATTTGGTCAATAGGATGTTCTGAGTGGTTGTTAGGTGGTTGGAATGTTGTTTGCTACTTTTTTAGTAACTTGTAGTGAAGATGACTACTTAGTATGTAGCGTTTCTACGGTGCTGCTATGTAGTTGCTATAGCATTCTGGGTGGTTAGTAGGGTGTAGCAATACGGTTCCTATGGTGTTCTGGGTCATTGCTAGGATATTGCTATGTAGTCAATAGGGTGTTCTATGTGGTTGCTAGGGAGACCTGGGATATTGTTTTTAGTAACTTGTAGTGAAGCTGACTACTTCGACTGCGTTATTAGGGTGTTGCTATGCAGTTGCTGTGGTGTACTGGGTGGTTGGTAAGAAGTTCCTAGGGTGTTTTTAGTCATTGCTAAGATGTCCTGGGATGCGGTTTGCTACTTTTTGTTAGTAACCTGAAGTGAAGCCAGATGTTTACTTCAACTGCTTTGCTAGGGTGTTGCTATATAGTTTCTAGGGTGCGCAGGGTGGTTGCTAGGGAGATGCTTAAGGTGCTTGGTGTGGTTGCTAGGCAGTTTCTAGGTTGTTCTGGTGGTTTCCTGGGATGCTGCTTTCTGTTTTTGTTAGTTACTTCAGCTGCTTTGCTATGGTAATGCTATGCAGTTGTTGTGGTTGCTAGGGTGTTGCTATGCGGATTTCAGCTATGTTTGCTCCTTTTTTGTTCGTAACGTAGTGAAGCTGACTACTTACTTCAGCTGTAACTTGTCAAACTACAAGCTGCTTTTAATTTGAAGTGATTTGGGAAATAAGTCCTCTGTGAAAGGCATTTTCCTCGAGTGAAGATGAGCCGAATGCAGATGATCTATGCGTCATCCCTTCATGTTCTCCATGGCACTTTCTGTTTTTTAATCTCCATATTTTTTGTTTTTGACAGCACATAGGACGACTTTTCATTTTCATACACTGACACAAATCTTCCTCTTACTGGAATGAGGGGAAACACATCTGTATCTGCAGCCTGTGATTTTGTCGATGCATTAGGAAGAGTTATTTCTTCATCTTGTTTTTGTTTTGCCTTGGGAATTATAAGGAAGTAAAATAAAAAAAGCTCTTTTTGGAGAAACATTTATTGGATTTTAAGCAATAAAGATGCTCTCACACATACAGATTCTCCTCCACAGCTGAGTGAGGACTGAGAGACGGACCGTGCCGCATCCGTCACTGACAGATGAGAGTGAGTGATGCTGACAGAAGAAGCTGGAGCATGTAAGCACTGCTTCTCATTTCACATACAAAGATGTTGTTTACATTTAGATGTTTCAAAGGCAGAAAAGCTAATTCATTAAATTGCGAAGGTCAGGAGAGAGTTCAAAAAGGTCACGCAAAGTAATTATGATGACCTTATGATGTTTTTAGTGCAAAACTTGGCTAACAATAATGCATCTGGTATAGGCCACAAAGAGAAAAATGAAATGCAATAGTCGACATGACCCCTAAAATACAAATAGTCAGCCAATATGTCTTAACCAGACTGACATTCTGAATATAAATAAATAAATACAACATTTTATTAAACCATTAGTTGTTATATAATAATAATAATTCTAAAAATGTTTGTAGATGTGTTATTGATGAGCATCATATTTGATACATCAGGGCTTCATGGCTCATATAGAAAGATATAGTGAGAATATGAAGGACAAAACAATATGCATTTTTGCTCAGGTCTCTGAATAAAATTATGATATTTTGTGCGGATGCTGATATTTATATGGCCAGAAAGTAAGATGACATTCTGATAGCTTGTAATCTCAGATAAGATCTTTATAGCAGTAGAGCAGACTACTTAAAGGGGTCACATGCACTTTTAGAAGTTGTTTGACCTTAGATGTGTGTTGGCAGTGTGTGTACACAACCATCCTAATATGATAAAAATCCACCCAGTGTTTTTTTTTAAATCTCGTTAAATGTTTCCCCTTTCTCAAATCAAGCCGATCTCAGATGCCTGTCTGCGTGACCTCACACAGACAGGCCCCTCCTACGATAGTTTGATTGACAGTAGCGTTTCAGCACAGATTGGACTGGTGTCTTACCTTAAACCTGCCCTGAGAGAGCCGTCATCAGTCCACCAGTGTTGTCATTTACTCCCGACATCTGAGCCGCTGAACTCGCAGTGGATTATCAAATCGAGCCGATCTCAGATGCCTGTCTGCGTGACCTCACACAGACAGGCCCCTCCTACGATAGTTTGATTGACAGTAGCGTTTCAGCACAGATTGGACTGGTGTCTTACCTTAAACCTGCCCTAAGAGAGCCGTCATCAGTCCACCAGTGTTGTCATGTACTCCCGACATCTGAGCCGCTGAACTCGCAGTGGATTATTTGTTTCTGAAGGGAATGCTCCCCCGATCTACATAAATGCGTCTATGTTCGCGCGAATCATTCATGATCCAGCCTCATCTACAGAAGAAGTGAGTATAATATTTTGTAATGAATCTTTGCAAATCGCCTTTCCTAATAATGTGCTAATTAGCAAGTTTCACGATGAATGCGGCTAAAGTAAACAGTCCCTCTGAGAGCAGCTCGGAAGAGAGGGGCGGGGGCAGCAGAGCTCATTAACATTTAAAGGAAAATGCTACAAAAACGGCTTGATCTGAAAAAGAGCTGTTTTTGACAGGGTAAAAAAGGTGTTTTTACTCTACCATTGAGAAATTTTAACCAAACTATGTTACAGACTTTTCATTAAGACCCTAAAGAATCATATCAACTTGTGGAAAATGGGCATCCTATGACCCCTTTAAATAAAATGCACATAAAAATAAGTTGCCACTCTATATCTTACAATAATACGTATTAGTAAGATGATATTTAAATGCTTAGTTTTATGATCAAAGCTCTGTATAAAGCATATAACGCAATGCAATACAATGATGATTGGGAGATGAACAAATAAACGTTCCTCGAAAGCCTGATGATCATATTTGGTACTCACATTTTTACATGCTTTTTCTAAAATATGATGTCTGGATAATCAAGTAAACCTAAGCTGCTTTAGTCCAGTAAGTGTTCAACTTGAAATATTGCTAATAATATGAAAGGTATTCTTATGTTAACTTTATACAAATCAGTAAAGATTTCACAGCAAAAAGACATGTAAAGCACAAGCTTAAAGGGAAAGTTCACCCAAAAATGAAAATTCTGTCATCATTTACTCACCCTCATGTCGTTCCAAACCTGTATGAGTTGCTCTCTTATGTTGAACACATGACTTTTGACACATGTGGTTGCCATTGACTTCCGTAGTATTTATTTTTTCCTACTATGGAAGTCAATGGCAACCACCAACTGTTTGTTTACCAGCAATCTTCAAAATATCTTCTTTTATGTTCAACATAAGAAAGCAACTCATACATGTTTGGAACGACATGAGGGTGAGTAAATAATGACAGAATTTTCATTTTTGGGTGAACTATCCCTTTAAGAAAGCCGTTTGTACAATTATACTAAAAGCTCTTTTACTGGCTAATAAAGTCTAAACTATCAATCAGAAGACAGAAGGCATTTAGTAGATTGTGTGCAACAGGATTTTCAACAAAATTTTGATCATTTAAAAGCCTATCAATCAATTGCATATCAAGTAGGATATAGGTTTAATCATGCATGCACAAAGCATGACTGCTGTGCTTGACGTACATGATGAAGAGAGCCAGAGTTTTACATAAAGCAAGAATAATTCATTTGTGTATAGAAGGAGGTGACAGAATGCTTTACAGCTTCATTTCATCATATTATGTGCATATGTGTATCTCTCAGATAATGCAGACTGTGTGACCTACAAAATAATGAATGGCTATTACACAACATTCAACTCTTTTTACTCTAACCTGCTCTGCTTCAGTGCAGTATGGACTTCATCTCTTGCTGATAAAGTATTGTTGGATATAAACTGCTCATTTAATTAGCCACAATTAAATCAAATTAGCATTAATGTAGCAAACATGACACATTAACCAGTTTAAACTCCACTGAGGCTGAACCAGGTGCAGCTACAGAAGGTTGTGAAAGAAACTGTTGTGTTTACAGCCTCCACACTTTACACAACAGTAATTAAATTAAATGCATATTCATTCAGCAGGTATGTTCTTTAATACAGCTCTCTCACAATTGACAAATCAGCTGAAACAATGGAGGAACATGAGCCATGCAGTACACCAGAAGATCACAGATAAATAATATGTCATTGCGTGTAATGTCTTTGAAGGAGTGTTTACACACTTTTGACTTGAATTGTCCTGCATTCTTGAGCATCTGCAGCAGCTCCTGCTCTTCTGGATGAAATCTGTGTCGTATTGCTGAGAATGCAGGAGGTTTGAATGATGTGGCTTTTGTGCCGCAGGCAACTGAAAACGAGCAGCATTTGTCACAAGGTACCGATGCACATAAACAACCACAAGCACTGCAGAGTTTTCATTCCTGGTCACTGATGAAAACAAACCCTTTGTTTTATTTCATTTACTGACAGTTTTTCCACATAGTAGAGCAGCAGTCAAGTTATAGTATTTGTTGTTTGACTGACAACAGAGTCAAAACATTTTATTGCACTATCCTTATACACAAACATAAAGAACCTATACACATGCAATCATCACTATATGCATGTACATACAGTATTCAAGAGGTTTAGCTAGTGTTGTTTTCTAAGGCACTACAGACCAAAAAACAACAACGTTGTTTTTCATGCACTGGTCAGTTTTGCAATTTTGCCCTCTTTGGCTTTCCATAACCTTCTGTTTCAGACAAGTGGAAAGAAAACATTCAGTATACGCTTTTAAGTGTACTGTACTTGATCTATTTGTGTCTGTAGATTTCCATTATAAAAGACTGTTTTCTCAGAATGAGTTTTTTTTTCTCATGCACTTCAGCAGCACTTTCATACACCAAACTTTACAGTTTTTTTCGTACTAACATATATGTATATTCTGAAGTGTTTTACTGAAAGGTTTGTTCATATAACATTTGCCTGATATTATAAAACATTTTATTTCTTAAAAAAAAATCCTAAAGACATTTATTATCCCCTGTTCACTCTAATATGTCAAAAAAAATGAAACAAGATTTTTGAATCTGGCTTTATTCAGTGTTCAGATTTCTGTTCTGGAAATGTATACAAATCAGTGCATATTTAATTAGATAATTCCTCATTTGCATATTTAAACATAACATTTCAGAAAACTTGTAATACAAAAATGCTTGCAGTTCCTAATGTAATCAATTAACTGAAGGAATATGGTGATTTCTGTTAGTTAAAAATTCACCTTCATTATCTTATCTAGCATTTGGTAGAGACCAGAATATGGTAGAGATTTAGGGTTGAGCGCTTGTCTTTTGACTAGTAATTAACCAGCTAGCAAATACAAAAACAACTTGGCAGTCACTGAACAAACACTTTAGCATCTGCATGAGCTGCATTATCTAGTTTTGCAGCGTTTGCATTTTCAAAAGAATATCTTGTTTAGAGTTTGCTGTGATATCAGGAATTAAAACATCATCTTGGATCGCAGTATTCTCATTAATCAAGCCAAACATTTCAGCAGAGTCTGTATATGGTGATGGATGTGTTTGTTCATTACTGTGATGTTTGTGTCTAAATATTGTGTTGCCTCGTTTATCCACCTCATTATTTTAAAGGAGCAGCTCACCTAAAATGAAAATCTGCTGAATATTTACACACCCTCAGGCCATCTAAGATGGATACGAGTTTGTTTCTTCATCAGGTTTGGAGAAATGTATCCTTCCATCACTTGCTCACCAATGGATGCTCTGCAGTGAATGGGTGCCGTCAGAATGAGAGTGCAAACAGCTGATAAAAACATCACAATAATAATCCACACCAGCCCATCAATTCATGTTTTGTAAAGCAAAAAGCTGTGTGTTTGTAAGAAATAAATCCATCAAGATGTTTGCTTCCAGCTAAAATATGAGTCCATGATTCATAATAATGCTTCATCCAGTGAGAGAAATGTATCCTTCCATCACTTGCTCACCAATGGATGCTCTGCAGTGAATGGGTGCCGTCAGAATGAGAGTCCAAACAGCTGATAAAAACATCCCAATAATAATCCACATCACTCCAGCCCATCAATTCATGTTTTGTAAAGCAAAAAGCTGTGTGTTTGTAAGAAATAAATCCATCAAGATGTTTGCTTCCAGCTAAAATATGAGTCCATGATTCATAATAATGCTTCATCCAGTGAAAAAAAGTAATCTGGTCTGAATCAGGAGAGAAATCTGCACAGATCACGCACTGTTTACGAGCCAAAACAGTCCAAAACAGCTCTAAACAAATATCTGGCTGGATTTTGATGTGAGAGACAAAAGGAGATGGACTTTTTCACTGGAGGAAGCATTATTATGGATTGTAGACTTGTATTTTAGCTGGAAGGAATGGTTTGAAGTTTAAAATGTCTTAATGATGGATTACAAACATGCAACTTTTGGCTTCAGCAGATTGACTGGAGTGGTGTGGATTACTGTGATGTTTTTGTCAGCTGTTTGGACTCTCATTCTGACGGCACCCATTCACTGCAGAGCATCCATTGCTGAGCAAGTGATGCAATGCTACGTTTCTCCAAATCCG
This sequence comes from Sinocyclocheilus grahami, assembly GCF_001515645.1. NCBI lineage: Eukaryota > Metazoa > Chordata > Actinopteri > Cypriniformes > Cyprinidae > Sinocyclocheilus > Sinocyclocheilus grahami. Next base: position 6,003 of record NW_015505186.1, on the reverse strand, counting down.
ATGAAGAAGCAAACTCATCCTAATCTTGGATGGCCCGAGGTTGAGTACATTTTCAGCAAATGTTTGTTTTTTGGGTGAACTATTCCTTTAATATAAAAGTAAACACAAAATATGAAATACAGATTTACCATAAACAAAAAAAGAAAAGAAACGTTAATGCTGCTGCTGCTCCAGGCTGAAGTGTGTCATTTCTTCTAGCGGCACCAAAGAAATTGCACAAAAAAAAAGTCTTTTTTGATTGCACCGTCCCTTTTAATCGAACAGATAAATGCTTGAAAGTGCCACAGTTACACTTTTCACAATTGTTGACTCAGAATGTTAAATAATGGAGAAAGTATTTTAACATCTCATTTGAACACCCCTCTGATACTGAGGTCCTCAAAAGCTTGCAACTGTGACTGACTGTTTAATTGCTGATCAGTATGTGAAAAAAACTTCTTATATTCCAGTAGATCTTAAGATTCTCCTTCGTCTGTTATTGTAGTTGTTCTGTTGAGTTTAATCAAAAGCAGATGGACGTTTTTCTCTCATGTGCATTATTTCAGCACTTTTGAGGTGTGTAGTTTCTGTCTCAGCGCTCTGCTGAAAATATTGATGGCGTCTAGTTGAAACCGGTGGGTGGTGAGAAGCATAAAGCAGGTATTGATTAATGATTAGTGTGTTAATGCTTTAATGAGAAAACATGCTGCATGACGTTTAGGTCTAGTATTGAAAAAGTAGTGGAATTGAGTTCTGTGACTTCAAATGTCAAACTTGAATAATCAGACTACAGATAAAGCTACTAATGATTAAATAAAGGTTAAACAAAAGAATTGAATAAATGAGCTATTATTATAAATTATAGTCTCAGACATATTCATATAATTTAATCACTAGAATGCAGCCTAGTAAAATTATTTGAATTTAATGTAATTCATTTCTAGATAACCTGTTGTATTGTTTAATGAATAATAAAGAACTATGAAAGGTTGTAATCACCATTATAAACAAGTGAAATACATCAATTATAGTTCTTATAATCTAAAAATGTAATGTGATTATCTTTTCTGCTAATTTATAGAGAATCTCTTTAGTGATCAACAAATAAATATAAAGCTCAAAATCACCATTATAAACCAGTTAAAATTAATAAATTGCATATTTTTTTGTTTAATAAATAGAATGCAGTCTAAAGCTTATGTCATCATTAAGTAACAATTAATAAATGATATTCTTATAATCTAATAATTACAATGCTGTTTAATTTTTATTTTATTTTATGTAATTATCTATTCTGTCTATATATATAATTTCTAGAGAATCGAAATAAATAAATATATAAATTAATACTTAAATAAGTAATCATCACCATTACAAACAAGTGACAATTAATCATTTATATTCTTATTAATAATAAAAACTGTCTAATAATTTAATGTAATTATCTGTTCTGCTGAATGCAATTTCTAAAGAGTCTTTTCATCTATTTCTCTCAGTATTTCCACTCCTTTGGAATAATTTCCATGATTTTCCAAGTTGTTTGGGATTTAATCGATACGTTTTTATTATTTTGAAAAGCACACATTGTTTCATTATATCATGGGGTCAAAAGTTGCCCTTTTTTAAATGACCACAATAATTGTTTTCATGCATCATCAAGTCCTCAGAAAGTGTGAACCAGTGTGAAAGAAATTAAAATATTAAAATAAAACAGACATATATCTATTCCACATGGACAGCAGTGATTAATCTGGATAAATCTTCCAATCTAATGCTAGCGCTGGAAAAGAGCTGTGCTGTGAAAGGTTTAGATAACAATAGCTTTGGCAAGAGTGTGTGCTTGTTTTTATTCCTCTAATGCAAATATCTTCTTGCGTATGAAATCTCACCCGCTCTGTTCTTCCTGAACACCTTATTATGCATGAGAGCCTGCCATAGGTCAGCTCTAAAAGGCTTTTTATTATGGTAATGGCTGGTGAGTGTGAGTGTGTGTGTGTGTGTGTGTGTGTGTGT
>NW_015505186.1:668-3987 GCF_001515645.1 Sinocyclocheilus grahami | reverse complement strand
CGGGGTGTGTGTGTGTGTGTGTGTGTGTGTGTGTGTGTGTGTGTGTGTGTGTGTGTGTGTGTGTGTGTGTGTGTGTGTGTGAGGACGGGGTGAATTGAGGCAACAGGCAACATTATATCCAGCCTATGATTCAAGCGTGCTAGTGGTCAACGTGACCCATCATGCATCTTTCAGAGGGACTTGTTGAGATGCAGAGGAGTTTATTTATGGTGTTGCTATAGTGTTGCCATGCAACTGCCCCATATTACAACCAAAAGGCTTTGACCGCTGCAAATATATTGACAGCAATTATACAATAGACAAATAGTGCTTAAATCACATGGTCATGTATCACTAGTTAATTCAGATTTAAAATAAAGACTGTGGCTGGTTAACAAAAGTGTAATGAAAGTACACCGTTTATATACTTTGGGCATTTTGAAAGAACGTTCCAATTGAAACTGTGTATATTTATGATCACTTTATTGGCTGTATTGAATGCAGTGATTCGTGGCACCTGCCTTATTTCCTCACTGTTTGTATGTTATCCCAAATCACATTCTAAATCTATGTCTTTAACAGTAAAATACATCCTTAAAAAAAGATAAGGTAAGATAAATTCAAATGCATTTGAAATATTTTGTTTGTTTGTGTTTCTTAATTTTTAATAAATCTTTATTTATTTATATATTTTATTTAAATAAAATATACACATAAATAAAAATTAATTAAAAGTTATACTTATTTTTTATTTAAATATTATATACTGTATTATATTTATAGTTTTTTTTATTTTACATTATATATTTTATAATATTGTAATTTTACATTTTATTTTATTATTTAATTGTTTATGTGTTTTTTAAGATTTTTATTTTACACTATTTTATTTATTATTGTAATTTTAAATTTTATTTTTATTTAGTTGGCCTATAATGTTTAATTAGGTTATTGTAAAGTAATGTTTTATGAGCATTTTATTTATTATTTAATATTGGTTTTATTTTGTATTTTACATGATATTTTCTGCTCTTTTTTTTATAAATAGTCCCAACAATAACCTAAACTTCTGATGTTCTAAATGTCTTTTATTACTTTCTATCAGTGCAATGATTCAACACAAACAAATAAATTATGAAGCTGATTAGACATTTTAATCTTCGTAAAACTCAAGCTCATGAAGCAAATCCTGTGTAAATGGAGCCTTTATTCAGATGATTAGAATTTAAGGTCACCAACTTATATAATGAATTACATTTATATTCATCAAAAAGTTTATTTTTTATTTAGTTAGATATTTTATTTTATTTATCTGATATATTGATAATCAATTCTCATTTTCAATGCTAATATTTTAATGACCATAACATTATGTGAACCCTTTCTACATGCATCTGACAGGAAGACAAATTATTATTTTCTCATGTTTGATCTGTATCTGGACAAAAATTGCAAACTTCAACATTTTCTGAAGGTTAAGCACTTCCCTAACAACCCTTTAAAAAAAAAAGCATTTTAGGTCCTGTTCAGATTAAGAGCCTTTTATAGTCGAGTCTAGTGCTCTAGTATGCCAGACTAAAATGCTTTCATGCACTGCAGATGTGTGAGGAGACAGTATTAGTCTGAATGTGTGATGTAGTTGTGTGTCCGTGAGGGCCGGATGGGTTGCGGAGGGTGGAGACGAAACTCCATCATGCATCTCTCCTGTCCTCTAGAGACTCAATGGAGGGAAAATGCTAATGCTAGCTACGAACCTTTCCTCATTCCAGGCCTGAGAAGAGTGTGTGTGGGTGTTTAAAGATATTCTGTGTAAAATTAGAGGTTGAGAAGCCAGCGGAGAGCATGGATCACTTTTGCATGGAGACTTTAGCCGAGAGAGTATCTGCCATTTATTCAAACATACAGAAACTCCATCATTACCTCGAAAACTAAAATTAGATATTTATAAGATCATTGTAATAAAGCTGAAATAAAATAAAAAATAAATATTAGATGAAAAACAACTTAAAAAAAACAAACTTAAAAAATGTGGCCTTATAACTGAAAGAAGTTGAAGTACAAAAATTATTAAAACAAAAATAAATAAATAAATAAAAGAATAAAATAAAGTTAAAAGGAAATGACAAAAAATGTTAATAAAAAATTACAAACGCACATAAAAATGACTAAAACCTAAAACCAAATTAAAATGAAAATATTCAAATAAAAGCTAAATCAGAATACTAATAACAACTATACTTTGAAACAATTTTCAATCAGAAATTGCTTGTAAATTTCACAAATGATTACAAAAAAAAACAGTTAACACATTGCACGAAACATGACATTTCCAAGTAGAAAGACTAGAAACACTAGAAAGTGTTTTCTTATGAAAGTACTCTAGTAATATATTTTTTATTTACAAACAAGCAAATAAATAAATAAATAATACACATTTTACAGTAAAAATGAAATTTAAGCAAGTTTCCTTAGTTTTAGAATTTACAGTTTTTCTCGATTGCTTAAAACACTATCACCAGGCTTTTGAACTAAAATTTCAAAACCATAACGCCGTTTATCAAAAAGCACACCCATTTCCCTAAACTTTAAACTCTATTCCCGTTTTTGACACATGAATCAGATTTGTTGAACTGTCACTGCAAAACTCTACACACAAATCCCTTCATTTCTCATTGCCTAGACCATGTTGCCATTTAGAAAGCACTAGCATTCAATATTGTTCACTCAAGTCAGCATAGCTTGAGCTCAATTAGCACACAGTTACCCACTCTGAAACACAGAGTCAAAATGTATCACACACCAATCAGAACCTTCAATAGATAGATGTTATTATTAAGTACTTAATAATAATACCATTATAATGGCAGTACTTATAATTAAGTACTGCTATTATAATGGATTTTTCCATTCTTTATTACAGTTTTTCTCGATTGCTTAAACACTATCACCAGGCTTTTGAACTAAAATTTCAAAACCATAATGCTCCTTGAGGGGCAAGGAGACATGGAGTCTCAGATGAAATTCGTGCCACTAGTTGACCATGTCCTTGTCCATGGTATGACTATGAGGGAGGCTGGGCAATGAGTTCAGCCAAACTTAAGTTGCTTCACCGTCGCCTCGATCATAAGAACCTCCAGGGAGGAAAACAGGTGTACCTCAGTTTACTCTACTGTAACTTTTGAGTGCTGTACTCTGTTACAACACATGCATCAAATGGCCTTACATACAGATAGAATTTCTGTCTGCTTTCATTTTGTAAAAAGGATGTTACAGTTGCAGTAATCAATACTTCTATTTTTGTAGGACACAGAGACGATGGAATGGAAGAAGCCTGACTAGA
>NW_015505186.1:0-254 GCF_001515645.1 Sinocyclocheilus grahami | reverse complement strand
GTTTTGAGTGTAGAGCTTCATTTTGACCTGAAAATAGGATGTTTGGGGAATTGGGTGAGACGTTATGGATTTGTGTTTACTGTTTTGAGAATACGAGGCATAGTTTCAAGAACTGTATTTAAGCAATCAAGAAAAACTGTAATTCAATTAATAACATAGATTTTAAAATCAATAAACTGCAGCACTGCAACAGTTTTAAATAAATAAATTGCAACGTATTATAAACTAGATTTTAAAATCAATAAAATGCAACA
>NW_015505185.1:4005700-4006491 GCF_001515645.1 Sinocyclocheilus grahami | reverse complement strand
GTCCCAATCTACACCATGCAGAAGTCACTGTAATAACAGCACAAAATGAACACACAGTCTTAACAGATGATCGACTTGTGAAAGGATATCCACCACACAATACAAGAATCAATGAGGGCCATAACAATGTCACAAAGCAGCCTGCTTGAACCACCGTGCTCCTGCGAGAGAGAAACATTAAGCTTCACGTGACATTTGGTGCAGCATCATCATTACGTTAAATTAGGAGGTTTGCCACAAAGGTGGACATGTTTCTCCACTGGTCACTATTTTTCATTTTTAGTGAAATTGTGTTCAGGTTTAGCTGTGAGACTCTCCTTACCGTGTTGACTCTCAGTACACCTTCTATGATGGAGAAGATAAGGTAGAGCAGTCCAATCCCCACCACCCTATGCAGTAATGCTCCTAGCCTTGGTCTGCAGCAAAAAGGCGGAGTTATTGAAAGAGAAATGTACAAAACTATGCTGAAGATTACTCTTATAGCAAATGCTGCTATCAAAAGTATTAAAGTAATATTTGAAATTTCATTACAATTTTAAAATAACTTTTCTATTTAAATATATTTTAAAATGTAATTTCTTCATAATTACTCCAGTCTTCAGTGTCACATCAGTGATCTATCAGAAATCATTGTAATATGCTGACATTATTCAATATTAATTGTCAATGTTAAAAAGTGTTTTTCCTATCAGAATTTTTTAACAATGTAGTAACAAAGTGTAACTTTTGATCAATTTAATGGATTCTTGCTAGTGGTTCAACGGATCACAAATCTCACAGTTCGGATCACA
>NW_015505185.1:4004920-4005195 GCF_001515645.1 Sinocyclocheilus grahami | reverse complement strand
TAATAGCTGCTTTTTTGAACATTTTAGCAATTTAAAAATATTTAATTATTTTTTACGCGGCATCTAATTTTTGGGGAAAGCAGAAATGGGTATTATAAAATAAATTCTTTTTTTAACATTTTAAAAATTTAAAAAATTTTTATTTTTTTTTTTTTTTTTTTTTACACGGCACCCCGGTTGGGAAACACTGCTCTACTACACTCAGAATCCGACAGACTGCGATTAGCTGTAACGTTAGGCCTGTAATTAACGTTACTCGTTAAGCGTTTTCCTCC
>NW_015505185.1:4002767-4004726 GCF_001515645.1 Sinocyclocheilus grahami | reverse complement strand
TAATGTAATTTTATTTATTCTTTTTAATTTTATTCAAAACCTTACTACACTCCAGAATCCGACAGACTGTGATTAGCTGTAACGTTAGGCCTGTAATTAACGTTACTCGTTAAGCGTTTTCCTCCCATAGAAAACCGTTAGGTTATAAGAAAAACTCTTAACGTGGCTTAATGAATTAAAACAGTTTTTAAAAGACGAAACTCAGTGAGAACATGATTAATAAATCGAACTATGTACAGACAAGCACTGTTTTAATGCATTAAGCCATGTAAGCGTTTTCCTTATAACAGTTTTCTATGGGAGGAAAACGCTAAACGCGCCTTGCGTTCTTATCCTGGACTCATCTGCTTGTCTGTACATAAGTATGATTTGTTAATAACGTGTTTTCTGAGTTTGGTCTTTGAAAAACACTGTCTTAATGCATTAAGCCAAATTAAGTGTTTTAAAATGTTCCCCAACAGAATAAGGACTGTGCAAAGTAGTCTGTGAAAAAGGTAACCATCTATTGGTCAGTGTAAAGTTTTCCTCTAGGTGATCCAGACCCTCTCAGACTAGACCAGTGGATGCTCAACGTGAAACGAAAGAATTGGACTCCTACTCATTTTCGATTATCCGGGAGTGACACGCGGCCAAGTTGGCGACGACCAGCTCCGCCCACTTTGGGCTTCAAAAAAGCAGAATTCAACAGGTGACGTCACGGACACTACGTCCATGTTTTTTACAGTCTATGGATATAATGATACACCTCACATCAGATTTCTTTCTCAGCTGTTTTCATTCACTTGAGACATAACTGACTGCATTTAATTGAACGATTGTCGAGATGGGTATTTTTTCATAATTTTGTGTGTGTGTCTGTTCAGAGGATTCAGAAAAGGATTCAGTTCTGTGTTCGCGCGCCGTCTGAAATGCTTGTGCGCGCTTCATGTGTGTGCGTGTGGAGAACAGCGCGCGAGTAACGAATCCAGTTCCCTTTCGCCTTTTCTCTCTGGAATTGTTTAAAATTTGCTTGCTTGTGTAAATATATAAGAAAAACTCTTAACGTGGCTTAATGAATTAAAACAGTTTTTAAAAGACGAAACTCAGTGAGAACATGATTAATAAATCGAACTATGTACAGACAAGCACTGTTTTAATGCATTAAGCCATGTAAGCGTTTTCCTTATAACAGTTTTCTATGGGAGGAAAACGCTAAACGCGCCTTGCGTTCTTATCCTGGACTCATCTGCTTGTCTGTACATAAGTATGATTTGTTAATAACGTGTTTTCTGAGTTTGGTCTTTGAAAAACACTGTCTTAATGCATTAAGCCAAATTAAGTGTTTTAAAATGTTCCCCAACAGAATAAGGACTGTGCAAAGTAGTCTGTGAAAAAGGTAACCATCTATTGGTCAGTGTAAAGTTTTCCTCTAGGTGATCCAGACCCTCTCAGACTAGACCAGTGGATGCTCAACGTGAAACGACAGAATTGGACTCCTACTCATTTTCGATTATCCGGGAGTGACACGCGGCCAAGTTGGCGACGACCAGCTCCGCCCACTTTGGGCTTCAAAAAAGCAGAATTCAACAGGTGACGTCACGGACACTACGTCCATGTTTTTTACAGTCTATGGATATAATGATACACCTCACATCAGATTTCTTTCTCAGCTGTTTTCATTCACTTGAGACATAACTGACTGCATTTAATTGAACGATTGTCGAGATGGGTATTTTTTCATAATTTTGTGTGTGTGTCTGTTCAGAGGATTCAGAAAAGGATTCAGTTCTGTGTTCGCGCGCCGTCTGAAATGCTTGTGCGCGCTTCATGTGTGTGCGTGTGGAGAACAGCGCGCGAGTAACGAATCCAGTTCCCTTTCGCCTTTTCTCTCTGGAATTGTTTAAAATTTGCTTGCTTGTGTAAATACAAACAAATTATAAACTTATACTCTATTATGGTTAAATTCTGCAATTAATCTGC
>NW_015505185.1:3917983-4002717 GCF_001515645.1 Sinocyclocheilus grahami | reverse complement strand
TGGGGCTTGGTCCGTACGGACCACGGATCAACAATGATCCGTTTAACCACTAATTCTTGCTTTATAAAAGTATTACTTAGACCAGATTTTAATCCATTTTGTTCAACTGCCTCAATATATTACTGCTTCAAAGCAACTTACTTGACTATGCCATATCCAAGGCTAGCAATAATGACAAGCACTCGAGCCAGTGTTCTTTTTACAGCTGAAAGCACCTCTGCAAACACCACTGCACCTTGAACTGCACACACAAATAATGCACCATAATGACTACATTCACTATAGTAACCTTATTTTCAACAGCAAATTTACACAATCAATCACATCAAACATATGCCTGGATTTATTATTATAATGGACATCAAAACAGTTTGCCTTTGTGTTAACCATAAAGTAGCTTTATTTTTACATTTACTAGATTATTAGAAATAATTATAAAAATATTAAAAACTAAATATTAAACAGCCCTCAGTTGTCTTCACAATGTGCACGACCTATAAACAGAGCTGGGAAGTAACTGATTACATGTAATCTGGATTACGTAATCAGATTCCAAAAATTAAGTACTTGTAATTAGATTAAATTTTAATATACTTGTCATCAGACTACAGGAATGTTTTATTGATTGCATGATTACATATTCACACAATAGCAATAAATTATTCATAATTTATTGATTCTCCTTAATTCCTATTTTTCGTCTTTTAAATGTTCCCTTCTAAAATAGCCTGCTGCTTATATACATTCAGAAAGTCTTCCAGTTTTATGGACATTCACACAAAGACCAGTCATTAGTCAGGTCAGGTGGCTACACGGTATTTGAACACTGGATTTACAAAAATAATATCAGGTTTAAGAAGTGTTTTAACATTGCATCAACTACTGATGAACGCATTAATTTTTATTTGAATTACCATTAGGTTATTTACCCACATATTAGTATTTAGAGGGCTTTTGTTTTTGAAAGCTTTTTAAATGCACACATTCACTTTATTTCTTATTTACATGTAATGCAGGCATTCCTAAACTATTTTTGATTTTTTTTTAAAATTTTTACAAATTAAAAATATTTTATTTTTTTTTTTTTTTTTTTTTTACACGGCACCCCGGTTGGGAAACACTGCTCTACTACACTCAGAATCCGACAGACTGCGATTAGCTGTAACGTTAGGCCTGTAATTAACGTTACTCGTTAAGCGTTTTCCTCCCATAGAAAACCGTTAGGTTATAAGAAAAACTCTTAACGTGGCTTAATGAATTAAAACAGTTTTTAAAAGACGAAACTCAGTGAGAACATGATTAATAAATCGAACTATGTACAGACAAGCACTGTTTTAATGCATTAAGCCATGTAAGCGTTTTCCTTATAACAGTTTTCTATGGGAGGAAAACGCTAAACGCGCCTTGCGTTCTTATCCTGGACTCATCTGCTTGTCTGTACATAAGTATGATTTGTTAATAACGTGTTTTCTGAGTTTGGTCTTTGAAAAACACTGTCTTAATGCATTAAGCCAAATTAAGTGTTTTAAAATGTTCCCCAACAGAATAAGGACTGTGCAAAGTAGTCTGTGAAAAAGGTAACCATCTATTGGTCAGTGTAAAGTTTTCCTCTAGGTGATCCAGACCCTCTCAGACTAGACCAGTGGATGCTCAACGTGAAACGACAGAATTGGACTCCTACTCATTTTCGATTATCCGGGAGTGACACGCGGCCAAGTTGGCGACGACCAGCTCCGCCCACTTTGGGCTTCAAAAAAGCAGAATTCAACAGGTGACGTCACGGACACTACGTCCATGTTTTTTACAGTCTATGGATATAATGATACACCTCACATCAGATTTCTTTCTCAGCTGTTTTCATTCACTTGAGACATAACTGACTGCATTTAATTGAACGATTGTCGAGATGGGTATTTTTTCATAATTTTGTGTGTGTGTCTGTTCAGAGGATTCAGAAAAGGATTCAGTTCTGTGTTCGCGCGCCGTCTGAAATGCTTGTGCGCGCTTCATGTGTGTGCGTGTGGAGAACAGCGCGCGAGTAACGAATCCAGTTCCCTTTCGCCTTTTCTCTCTGGAATTGTTTAAAATTTGCTTGCTTGTGTAAATACAAACAAATTATAAACTTATACTCTATTATGGTTAAATTTTGCAATTAATCTGCGGATCACATGCGTGCCGAACCGTGGGGCTTGGTCCGTACGGATCACGGATCAACAATGATCCGTTTAACCACTAATTCTTGCTTTATAAAAGTATTACTTAGACCAGATTTTAATCCATTTTGTTCAACTGCCTCAATATATTACTGCTTCAAAGCAACTTACTTGACTATGCCATATCCAAGGCTAGCAATAATGACAAGCACTCGAGCCAGTGTTCTTTTTACAGCTGAAAGCACCTCTGCAAACACCACTGCACCTTGAACTGCACACACAAATAATGCACCATAATGACTACATTCACTATAGTAACCTTATTTTCAACAGCAAATTTACACAATCAATCACATCAAACATATGCCTGGATTTATTATTATAATGGACATCAAAACAGTTTGCCTTTGTGTTAACCATAAAGTAGCTTTATTTTTACATTTACTAGATTATTAGAAATAATTATAAAAATATTAAAAACTAAATATTAAACAGCCCTCAGTTGTCTTCACAATGTGCACGACCTATAAACAGAGCTGGGAAGTAACTGATTACATGTAATCTGGATTACGTAATCAGATTCCAAAAATTAAGTACTTGTAATTAGATTAAATTGTAATATACTTGTCATCAGACTACAGGAATGTTTTATTGATTGCATGATTACATATTCACACAATAGCAATAAATTATTCATAATTTATTGATTCTCCTTAATTCCTATTTTTCGTCTTTTAAATGTTCCCTTCTAAAATAGCCTGCTGCTTATATACATTCAGAAAGTCTTCCAGTTTTATGGACATTCACACAAAGACCAGTCATTAGTCAGGTCAGGTGGCTACACGGTATTTGAACACTGGATTTACAAAAATAATATCAGGTTTAAGAAGTGTTTTAACATTGCATCAACTACTGATGAACGCATTAATTTTTATTTGAATTACCATTAGGTTATTTACCCACATATTAGTATTTAGAGGGCTTTTGTTTTTGAAAGCTTTTTAAATGCACACATTCACTTTATTTCTTATTTACATGTAATGCAGGCATTCCTAAACTATTTTTGTCATCTGAACATCTTTCACCTAATATATTTACTTGAAGTAACCCTGAGATTTTAAAATAAATATTTAATAATTACATATCACATTTGGTTAACGGTCACATGACATGCAGGTCAACAAATATTTAAAAATTTTTGATAAGCGTTTTATTTTGATTGAGGTTATTTTAAAATGACTTACTTTAATTTTACATTTTTTTATGATTTAATTAATTATTAGCTTTTCATTAAACTCACAACCCCCCTGCAGTTCATTTACGAACCCCAGTTTGAGAAACCTTGACGATGTAATGTTTAATGCACTTCATGTTGTTAATTACCACGAAAGGAATATATATTTCTTACTCTTTGTATTTTAATATCATTATAATACAAGATTATCCTATTTAAGTCAATAAACCAAGTTAGATCAAACAAGTTAGGTGATAAACGAGTTAGGTCAAAAGTCATCAAAAAGTAGTCATTATATTACCTAAAATTTGTAATGTAATCGATTGCCTTACTAACTACAGTAACAGACTACAATTTCTAGGTAATATACCCAACTCTGTCTATAAAATTCTGTAAAAACCTATTTTGAGTGCAGAAAGTGATCTCATGTTTAAATGCCAACATCTTATGTTATCTTACGCACATAAAAATATCACATTTCAGCTGCAGACACACAGTATGGTCTCAGTTCAAGTTGTTTGTGAAATTAACACAGATCAAGTAAAGAGCATACTCACAATTAATTTCAATGAAAGTATTATTGAACATCGTCTTCGGAAAATAGTAGAACGTTGGGCTCCCACCTACCTAAAATACACAAAAAGGAGGATTCTTACAATTTGTTGATCTCAGTAGTTACCCTAAAAATGAAATACTTCATGCACAAGAAATGTATTTGTAAGTAATAAAAAGATTAGTATGCAATCAGCTATATTAGGGCAAGACCAGACTAGAAATCCTGTAGAGCCATTGCTTTTAGCTTAGCCTCATCTCTTATTTCACATGTTCACTGTAGGCCAGGGGTGCCCAAACTCAGTCCTGGAGGGCCGGTGTCCTGTAGAGTTTAGCTTCACCTTGCTTTAACACACCTGCCTTTAAGTTTCTAGTATGCCTAGTAAGAGCTTGATTATCTGGTTCAGGTGTGTTTAATTGGGGTTGGAGCTAAACTCTTCTGGACACCGTCCCTCCAGGACCGAGTTTGGACCTCCTGCTGTAGGCAGATAACATCATATTATCGATCCCCGATATATATTCTACACATTCTTCAATTCTATACATTCATTAATAGTGGCTGTTAACCGGTGTTGTGTGTGGAAAGACAATGGACTGTCATGAGACTAGAAGATACAACAAGGTTTCGTTGCAGGTGGTGATGCACTTACATTATCCACATCCAGGACCCATTTTCCCGGCTCTGATATAGCAGTCAGCGGTGGTATTAATACAAATTGAAGAATGACAACAAGCAGTACTCCTCTGAATCTTGCCGACACCCATGACTCGGTCGTGACAGTCGCCATTGTTAAGAAAGCAGTCGACGTTACAACTTTGCGAGCTACACTTCCCTGTGCAAAGCTACATCCTGTTCGACGTCACTTTGTGGGCGGGGACGCAAAATATTGAAGATTATAGGCTACAGTTAGTTAAGCATAATCCTAAAACAGAAAGAAAGAAAGAAAAAACTACAAAAGTAATATAAAAGTAATAAGATTAAAAACAACCAGAACAGGGGTACAATCAGGTATAAAATATTAAATTAATATATTATATATGTATGTATGTATGTATGCACATATATTTATAAAAGTAAATAAATACTTTATTTATATATATATATATATATATATACATAGATTAAATAAAAGCACTTTAAAATATTCGTTGAAGCCAAAAAGCTAATCTTCCCATAAAAGTGAGACGGGTCTTGAACAGTGAATAGATTCATTGTTAAATGTCTGTCTTACACCACAATATAACTGAACGAGTACAATGCCCAAATAAATGCATGGTCTCAACATAATTATTAAAGAAAGTTCAGTACATATATATATATATTTTTATATCTGTAAATAATCATTTACTGAATAAAATCTGTGGATGTATTTGGTCATTGTAAACGTGCATATTTGATGATTACAGTCAGTTTAAAAGTAAATTCTCTAATTCCATACTATGTTTTATTGGCATTAAAAATAAATAAATAAATAAATGCTAGATTTGTGTGCTTTTTAATTTTTTTGTTGAATTTGTTAAATTATTACTGTTTTTAATTATATTTATTTATTTATTATTTTATATAACAATAACATATTAAACCACCATTAGCCTTTTTTGGTATTTGTATTGTTTGATTTTTATGTTGGTATTCCAAACTGCAAATGCAATTCTTTTCAGTCTAAATAAAAAATTACAGTCAGTCAAACTAATGTTACAACAGTTAAAATTTATATTACTCATAAATCAAAAAGTGCAATTCTAAAGACCAGCAAAAAGAAAATTATCTAGGCAAAGCATTGCAGTTTTTTCTTTCATTTAAAGGGGTCATATGATGTTGCTAAAAAGAACATTATTTGGTGTAAAAAAACACATTATTTTCCACATACTGTACATTATTGTTGCTCCTCTATGCCCCGCCTTTCTGAAACGCTTCGATTTTTACAAAGCTCATCGGTCTGAAAAGCGAGGTGTGCTCTGATTGGTCAGCTATCCAGTGCGTTATGATTGGCCGAATACCTCAAGCGTGTGACGGAAATGTAACGCCCCTACCATACTGTGATGCCCTGTCAGGCCGGAGCGACGAGACATTAACATTAAAACTCATAAACATTTGTTGCATCCAGTGGGGACATAATTACGGATTATAATGACTTATACTGTCTTTTTACGCGTTGCATCGCGCCACGTAAACATAAAACCATGTCTGCATTTGTGATCGGAGAAATGACAAACAACAAGCGCTACTCTACACTGCTCAAAACTCGCGTTTGAATCGTCAGTGGCAAATCCTTTAAATATAAAAAAATTACTTACCTGTCTGTGAGTCAGAACAGCCGGCATTGTAGTCTACTCTCCCAGGATCAGGAAACAGTCCTCCATAAAATGTGCTGCACACATCTGGATATTTGGGTTGAAGTGTTCTGGAACAGTGTTGTAAATACAACTTAACCACTGATTTCTAGTCGTGTCCTCTTTTGGAAGACCAAACAAAGTAGTTTCGCTTTCACAACGAAACACACAGTGCCTTCACGACATGGTGGCGGCAACAACAATACTACAGCGAGCATAAAAGTTATGCCTTCTTTCTTTGCGTGAACATTTGGGCGGAGTTATGCAAATCTTCCCACATAGTGACGTAGACATGTGGTGGGCATGTTAGAACGAGCCATTTTAGGTAGGCGTGGCTGACTCTTAACTTTTATAAAGAATATCTCTTTGGATTTGAGACTTTAGTCTTTGCAACTTTACAGATCTTCTTTATGCACCAAGAGCTTGTAACACTCCAAAGAGAAAGGAAAAATCATATGCATCATATGACCCCTTTAATTATTTGTCACAAGTGACAAATACGAATATCGAGGATGTAATACAACATTTGCACACTAGAGAGCGCTTAATACACACCTATATAAAATAGGCATGACAACTTAGCCTAGCCTACAAATTGACGTCATGACGCAAAACCTCTGCAGTGTGTTTCGTGAAACGTGGTGGGCTGGTTTTAGGACCTAGAGTTTGACAAATCAGTGAACTGGGTGTGGAGAGCTGCTCTATCCATAAAGAACAGATCGCCTTTGGGAAACTGCTTCTACTTTTATCTGTTTACCTGAGCAGCGGGTCTTTTCTTCCTCTCTACCTTTCCGCTGGACCTATTCAGCGTCTTTGTTCCGGTAAGTTCTCATTTAAACGTAGTCTATTTAGAAAACATTGCCCATTCCTGATGTGCGTCAGGATTAAACCACAACGGCCTGCTAAACTGTAACTTTAAATTTGATTTTACAGTAGTTAACCAAGACAGCAGCATAAACGTCATGTTTTCGTATTAACTCAAATAACTTAGGCCTGTAACGTAGCGTGCTGACAGTATAATGCAGGAAATGGTTTGTTTATTCAGGGCAAAAACCATAGTAACCACAGGTAAATACCACAAGTAGTTTTTTTAATATATATTTTATTTACTTTTTTAACTACTAGGTAATGATAAAAGAGTTTTGTAGTGAGCTGACTGCCACAGCTATCGGTCTGTGTGTATCTAGTGCAGTATATTAAGTTACAAACATCAAAAACATTGCATAATCATATGTCCAATCATTTTGTTTAGAGTGCTCAAGATGTTTTTGGCCAACAAACTTATTAAAGGGTTCATAGATGTTGTCAGGTAAGTCTGTACTCTCACTACTGCTTGTCCAAAGAAAAACAAAATACATTTTCAACAATTCATCAGTGATGATATCTCTTTTTTCCTTTTCCATGCATCACAGCAATGTCGACCAGTTTGTTCCTTCTGATCCTGTAAGTTTACATATACCTATATTATTATTATATTATTTTTCATTGTGTTGAATGGTTGAGGTTGTGCCATGTCATTAAGCACTTTGGCGAATCCAGGAAGTCAAATATAGTGGTCCATTGATTTCTTACCTTGAAGAAGTTTAATGCACTTCTCACCGTACTTAACTTGTCTGCTCTTCCAGCCTCCTCCTAGAAGACCACTCACATACGTAAACCAGAATGAAACCGATGAAGAAAGGCAGTTTCGCAGGGTGTTTCAACAACTAGCAGGGGATGTGAGTAAACCTGCCATGGCCGCAGACCTTTTATCTGTTTGATGTTGTTTTAAATTTTCATTTTATTGCAGTGTCTGATGCAGTTTAAACAGTCTGAATTCAGTCAGGAGCCTAATTCACTTTTAGGACGTTTCTGTGTTCATCAGTCTCTTATTTTTGGGAGATTAAATATCCTTTTCTATGATCTGGGTCTTAATGTACTCTCCCATACCTCTCTAATGGTCCCATCACCGGCATACAAAGGTCCATCGAGGTATTTGAGTCTGACTACAGTTTTACATATCAGACACTTCAACACTTTCATCACATGTTCTGGTTTCAACCCAGAAACTCCCACAACTTCCACAGGCATTGTCTAAATTCCATCACTTCGCTCCACCCAGCAAGGCTTTTCCTCTGTTTTCAGAAAAGTCTATTGCCGTTATACAGGCTTGTATATGTTATTCAGAGTTACTGATCTTCAAACAGACAAGACGAGTGTGGTTATTCCATACAAAACTAGTCCAGGGGCAAGAAGTATGACTGGATCTTCCTCTTTTTCACATTCATGCCATTGTGAAGTAGACTGTCCCGATGGGTTTTGTTTGTGTTGAGTCATAGACAGTGTTGGGGAAAGTTACTTTTTAAAAGTAATGCATTACAATATTGCGTTACTCCCTAAAAAAGTAACTAATTACGTTACTTAGTTACTTTTTATGGAAAGTAATGCGTTATATTACTTTTGCATTACTTTCTTGTTACTTTTTAAATATAAGCAGGGCTTGATTGTTTTTAGTATAAGAAGTTCTATTTATAGCAAATGTAAAAGCCCTTTCACACCAAAAAGTGTAATGAATAAACCTCAGGCTGAAGCAAAAGTAAATTCACGTCTGTACAGTAGAATGCAGGAGAAGAAACACTCTTCAACAATAAAAAAAAACTAAGCACAATTGTTAGTTTATCTAAAGTCATTTTTGCTTATTATTATGGTTGAACTGGAACACCAAAGGTCAGCAGCAAAGACATTGGTTAATAAAATAGGATTAGATACATTTGTGTTATTTAACATATTTAATTATTGCTGGTTTGCGTCATATTCTGAGTTTGCATTTCACTGTTTTAATTCATTTTGATTAATACTAAATCTGTTTTTTGTGAGTGGGATGAATTAATGCACATTCACATTTAGTCTAGAACTACAGTAACATCATGTTCACACAGGGCACACAACACCTCTGCACTTCCGATTTCTCCCAATATGGGGACAGGAGACTTGTCAGTCAATAAATGGGGAAAAAAGGATCTGGCATTATTTTTTTGAAAAAGTAACTCCGATATTTTCTTGTAAATTAAAAAAGTAATGCGTTACTTTACTAGTTACTTGAAAAAAGTAATCTGATTACGTAACTCGCATTATTTGTAATGAGTTACCCCCAACACTGGTCATAGAGGGGCGTGGAAGCCTGCTTTACTAAAGTATTGGATTCATTAGATGCGGGAGTGCTCTTTAAAGTTAAAGAGAGTACTCTTTCCTTTTTACGCTAGTGGAAAATTACAGTCAAAACACGATTAATATTAGAGATATCATGTAAGTGATTTTTCCTGTCACATAATAGTTTGCACCATTATATAAAACAGTGGTTTTCAAGCTTTTTGACACAAAGACCCAAACTGTACAATTATGACAACAATGTTTGTTTTCAAACTGTATTAGTTGATATAGTAAATTAAATAATTCAGTTTGTGATTCTATAATATTCCACATTTAGGTATTGGAAAATGCATATTTCTTCATATCTTGATATTTGTGTGTGTGTGTGTGTGTATTCAGCATTTTAATTATGTTTTAATTCATTTATTAAATTAATTAAAATTATTAAAAAACATTCAGTGTTTCTGGTAGGTAGAATGAAACTTTGTATTGCTTGCACTTCTCATGTTATTGCTTCCTTATGATAAATCGCTTGTATTCGTCAATTGTAAATATCTGCTAAATTAATAAATGTAATTTTTTAGAAGTCATCCCATCCCCTTGCCCCCTGATTTGAAAACTACTGTTATAAAATACATACTTTATATGCATGTCCGTGTTCTGTCTCAGTGTTTTAGACATGGCTAGTAGTCTCTATAAATTATTTTAAAAATGAGATTGCTTTTAACCTGTAAGAGCAGCCGTTTTTACTTTTTCATCCATTACCTCTTATCATAGGACATGGAGGTGAGCCCTAATGAACTGATGGGCATCCTTAACAAGATTATTTCCAAACGTGAGTTTCTTCGACATATATTGATGACACAAATGAGTTATTATGTAAAAGATTCTAATAAGCCATACAAAACTAGTCCAGGGGCAAGAAGTATGACTGGATCTTCCTCTTTTTCACATTCATGCCATTGTGAAGTAGACTGTCCCGATGGGTTTTGTTTGTGTTGAGTCATAGACAGTGTTGGGGAAAGTTACTTTTTAAAAGTAATGCATTACAATATTGCGTTACTCCCTAAAAAAGTAACTAATTACGTTACTTAGTTACTTTTTATGGAAAGTAATGCGTTATATTACTTTTGCATTACTTTCTTGTTACTTTTTAAATATAAGCAGGGCTTGATTGTTTTTAGTATAAGAAGTTCTATTTATAGCAAATGTAAAAGCCCTTTCACACCAAAAAGTGTAATGAATAAACCCCAGGCTGAAGCAAAAGTAAATTCACGTCTGTACAGTAGAATGCAGGAGAAGAAACACTCCTCAGCAATAAAAAAAAAAACAAAGCACAATTGTTAGTTTATCTAAAGTCATTTTTGCTTATTATTATGGTTGAACTGGATCACCAAAGGTCAGCAGCAAAGACATTGGTTAATAAAATAGGATTAGATACATTTGTGTTATTTAACATATTTAATTATTGCTGGTTTGCGTCATATTCTGAGTTTGCATTTCACTGTTTTAATTCATTTTGATTAATACTAAATCTGTTTTTTGTGAGTGGGATGAATTAATGCACATTCACATTTAGTCTAGAACTACAGTAACATCATGTTCACACAGGGCACACAACACCTCTGCACTTCCGATTTCTCCCAATATGGGGACAGGAGACTTGTCAGTCAATAAATGGGGAAAAAAGGATCTGGCATTATTTTTTTGAAAAAGTAACTCCGATATTTTCTTGTAAATTAAAAAAGTAATGCGTTACTTTACTAGTTACTTGAAAAAAGTAATCTGATTACGTAACTCGCATTATTTGTAATGAGTTACCCCCAACACTGGTCATAGAGGGGCGTGGAAGCCTGCTTTACTAAAGTATTGGATTCATTAGATGCGGGAGTGCTCTTTAAAGTTAAAGAGAGTACTCTTTCCTTTTTACGCTAGTGGAAAATTACAGTCAAAACACGATTAATATTAGAGATATCATGTAAGTGATTTTTCCTGTCACATAATAGTTTGCACCATTATATAAAACAGTGGTTTTCAAGCTTTTTGACACAAAGACCCAAACTGTACAATTATGACAACAATGTTTGTTTTCAAACTGTATTAGTTGATATAGTAAATTAAATAATTCAGTTTGTGATTCTATAATATTCCACATTTAGGTATTGGAAAATGCATATTTCTTCATATCTTGATATTTGTGTGTGTGTGTGTGTGTATTCAGCATTTTAATTATGTTTTAATTCATTTATTAAATTAATTAAAATTATTAAAAAACATTCAGTGTTTCTGGTAGGTAGAATGAAACTTTGTATTGCTTGCACTTCTCATGTTATTGCTTCCTTATGATAAATCGCTTGTATTCGTCAATTGTAAATATCTGCTAAATTAATAAATGTAATTTTTTAGAAGTCATCCCATCCCCTTGCCCCCTGATTTGAAAACTACCGTTATAAAATACATACTTTATATGCATGTCCGTGTTCTGTCTCAGTGTTTTAGACATGGCTAGTAGTCTCTATAAATTATTTAAAAAATGAGATTGCTTTTAACCTGTAAGAGCAGCCGTTTTTACTTTTTCATCCATTACCTCTTATCATAGGACATGGAGGTGAGCCCTAATGAACTGATGGGCATCCTTAACAAGATTATTTCCAAACGTGAGTTTCTTCGACATATATTGATGACACAAATGAGTTATTATGTAAAAGATTCTAATAAGATGATCCCTGGTTTTCACCTCTAGATGGCGATCTTAAGACAGATGGTTTCACTATTGAGTCCTGTAGAAGCATGGTGGCAGTAATGGATGTATCCTTCAATATAGTCATGTTAACAGAAAGAGGCTGAATATTACATTTTATGAATACTGAATGTCGGTTTTGCCTTAACTATCTGCTCTCAGAGTGACAGTACTGGAAAACTGGGATTTGAAGAGTTTAAGTATCTTTGGAATAACATCAAGAGGTGGCAGGTACAAACATAGTTAACTTAATACTTTTTGTACTGGGGGACTGTTTTGTCTCAACTAACTATGAATATCAGAGTTTGCAACCTGTTTTTATTTAATCCAGGGCATGTACAAGAATTTTGATGCCGATCGCTCTGGTGTGATTGGGTCCGATGAGCTACCTGGAGCTTTTAAAGCAGCAGGTGAGTAGTGTTGTCAGTACTAAAAGGGTTGCAGTTTGCATTGCTACTTTCAAAGGCATACTAAAGTCTCGTGTGTGTGTGTTTTTTTTTTCAGTATTGTGGAAAAATACTAGTATATTTACCAGTCATTATTCTCAGTCAGCAAGTCAGATTGGAATAGAATATTGGGTCTAATTCGTAATTTCTCATCCCTCCTTTAGGGTTCCCACTCAATGAACAGCTTTTCCAGTTGATCGTCAGGCGATATAGTGATGAAAAGGGCAACATGGACTTTGACAATTACATCGGGTGTCTTGTGCGCCTGGATGCTATGTGTCGTATGTTGACAGATTGTTTTGCCATCTTAATTCTTTTATCACAGACTCATTGTATTTTTAGTTTCAGCATGAATTGCCTCGCTAAAGTTTTTTTTTTTTTACAGGTGCCTTCAAGACACTTGATAAAGACAACAATGGCACCATTAAAGTCGACATTCAAGAGGTACTGTATGTGAACTATAATTTAAGACCACAAAGAAACAATATGTCCTAAATTAGCTCCTATATAACTCTTTTGTTTTTTTTGTTTACAGTGGTTGCAGCTGACAATGTACTCCTGAATATAAAAGAATATACTTTGCCATCTTGATCATATTCTTTTGTCAGTTCCTCTTTGTGGCCTGTCATTGTCAAATGTCTTTGTTTTAATAACTGACATAATTATTTGGTTCATTGTTAGCTATGACAGCATGATCATACTGTGCCTTTACACTAGGTGGCAGCTTTGTTGCAACGCTTGTTTGCATCCTTAGAGGTTCAGTTTATGCCATATTTCCATATTTTATTTTATTCCATGCCATTGCGCCCTTTTCATTTATGACATGGTTTTTATCAGAATAGAATAGTTTTAGAATAGATAATAGCTCTTAAGGACATTTCAGAGCCATATTATTTAATCACTGAGAATATCAGCCAGCTGTCCGTTTTGCAGAGTTATTATGCTGATGCTCAAATAAACGTTATTTGTTTTGGACATACAAAGCAGATCTCCACTCATTACGTGTGCAAACACTGGTTGCTCTGAGCAACACAAGTTACCCGCATCAGGAGCTGAAATAGAAAATGATTGACAGTCACAACAGCCAATTAAAATCCCCAGCGCAAGATAATGAATACAAAAATAACCAATCGGCTTCACAAAGGGGCGCGGCTTCCGAGTTACCTGTGATGAAGACAACTGCCTGCCTGTCTGCTCGCGCTGAGTAGATGATGCTGAAATCAGATCAATGAATAAACAGGTGTTGAGCGCGAGGGTGAACAAAAACGGCTTGGTCTTTGCGCCATCCTCAGGGAAAATAACGATTAAGCGTGTACCTACTGTCACACAGTAAGTAGTTTATACTTTTTTTTTTTGAGTATCTCGTTGAAAAAAACTTTAGGTCATTTTTGTAACCTAACTTACTGAAAAGTATATCCGAGAATATGTCGTCTGTTAATACTGGGTTTTAATGTTGCGTTTGGATGCTATTTGTTTTTTAGGTTTTATTTTTTCATCACTCCTGTAGTTTATTCTGATATGATTACTTGGTTGCAGATAGATGCGAAGGCAAATAATAACGTACTCATCAGAGTTTTCAAAAAAAATAAATAAAACGTGATATATACAACTATATAATTTAAAATGAAATGTATTATATAAATGCATAATGTAAATGACATTACAGTAGGCTATAAGAAGGTGTAAATTAAATGTTTTGTTACATGAGATTATTATTATTATTCAGTGTTATTACAGCTCATGAGGTCAAAAGTTGCTTTTAAAAGGTTGGTCTTGTTGCTGGAGCAAATTTTCAAAGAAAAAAGTAGGCTATTTTCTGCTTTGATTTGGTCTGGCTGTTGTGTTTGGACAGCAATCTCTCATCAATGAACAAATGAAATCCTCTCATTAAGTCCATGTCCATCTGTGGTTTAAAACCCACAGGGCAAACCAGTCCAATAAATGATACAGCAAGGCACTGTGCCCCAGGGAATGCAATAAAATGAATAAATCTTGCCCTTTTCGAGGGACTCATTTGATGTTTTCAGGTATTAAATGTTGAAGATCAGTCAAGATTTGTTCTGCCTACTTGGTATAATGCAAATTAAATCAAATAACAGTAAATGGTTTGTAGACAAATCAATAATGAAAAACATGAAAAGAAAAATTAAAAGTTAATAAAGACCACCATAACTTGGTACAATAAATTCCACTCAATTTAGGCTAATGCTTCTAACTTGAATATAATCAAACCGTCTTCACTGACAATTTGTGTGCATTTACCATTTCAGTGGTTTACCCTCAAAATAGGTTCCTGGGTTTGATGCCATTTGTTTCTTACCTGATTGAAACAAACTGATTCAGAAACGGCATTACTGCGTTTCATAATATTTTGCCATCTAAAAAATAATAATGAACCTATGAACTTTTACACTTTTGTTTAATGGTGATATTGACATAACCTCTCCCTCGTCCTGAGCCACAAGCAGTATGAACTTTAATTAGTGATCTGGTAAAGGTGAGAGCCCACCATTTCTTGTTATTATAGATGTTACCCATATGCCATGACATGATTTATTGGTCCACGTATGATCAAAGGTTTCTTACAAGCTGTACATCTGAGAAACGGTTTGTGTGGAGTGTCATTTGGGGTGATTTGATGTCCTGCTGATATAAACGTTCAGCTTAAAATCAAAAGACTAAATAAGTTTATGATGTACTTATTAATATGTGTCTGATATTGTGGTGTCTCTTAGTTGTTCAGAGTGGAATATAATGACCTTAAAAACATAAACATCATAAAACTTTTTAAATCAATATGGAATTAAAGGGAAAGTTATTGTGTTGGTGTGGAACAGTTGTGCTTTTAAAGGAATAGTTCACCCAAAAATTGTAATTTGCTGAACATTTATTCACCCTCAGGTCATTCAAGATGTAGATGAGTTTGTTTCTTTGTTCGAACAGATTTGGAGAAATTTAGCATTACATCATTTGCTCACTAATGGATCCTCAACAGTGAATGGGTGCCGTCAGGATGAGAGACCGAACGGCTGATAAAAACATTACAATAATTCACAAGTAATCCACATGACTCCAGTCCAACACTTAACATCTTATGAAGTAAAAAATCTGTCTGTTTGTAAGAAACAAATCCCTAATTAAAGTTAAATTTAACATTAAATTGTCGCTTCTGGCCCAAATACCAGTCCATAATCCGTAATAATGCTTCTTCCAGTGAAAAGTCCATTCCCTGTTTTAGCCGAAACCAAGGGTTTGAAAGGTGTTGATGGATTTGTTTCTCACAAACATACAGCTTTTCATTTCACAAGATGTTAATTGATGGACCAGAGATGTGTGGATTACTGTGACGCTTTTTTGAACTCTCATTCTGATGGCACCCATTCACTGCAGAGGATGCACTGGAGAGCAAGTGATGTAATGCTAAATTTCTTCAAATCTGTTCCGATGAAGAAACAAAGTTTCTTGGATGACCTGAAACATTTCAGCAAATTCATTTTTGGGTGAACTGTTCCTTTAATTCAAATTATATTCATATAATTAAGATCAGTCAAGATTTGTTCTGCCTACTTGGTATAATGCAAATTAAATCAAATAACAGTAAATGGTTTGTAGACAAATCAATAATGAAAAACATGAAAAGAAAAATTAAAAGTTAATAAAGACCACCATAACTTGGTACAATAAATTCCACTCAATTTAGGCTAATGCTTCTAACTTGAATATAATCAAACCGTCTTCACTGACAATTTGTGTGCATTTACCATTTCAGTGGTTTACCCTCAAAATAGGTTCCTGGGTTTGATGCCATTTGTTTCTTACCTGATTGAAACAAACTGATTCAGAAACGGCATTACTGCGTTTCATAATATTTTGCCATCTAAAAAATAATAATGAACCTATGAACTTTTACACTTTTGTTTAATGGTGATATTGACATAACCTCTCCCTCGTCCTGAGCCACAAGCAGTATGAACTTTAATTAGTGATCTGGTAAAGGTGAGAGCCCACCATTTCTTGTTATTATAGATGTTACCCATATGCCATGACATGATTTATTGGTCCACGTATGATCAAAGGTTTCTTACAAGCTGTACATCTGAGAAACGGTTTGTGTGGAGTGTCATTTGGGGTGATTTGATGTCCTGCTGATATAAACGTTCAGCTTAAAATCAAAAGACTAAATAAGTTTATGATGTACTTATTAATATGTGTCTGATATTGTGGTGTCTCTTAGTTGTTCAGAGTGGAATATAATGACCTTAAAAACATAAACATCATAAAACTTTTTAAATCAATATGGAATTAAAGGGAAAGTTATTGTGTTGGTGTGGAACAGTTGTGCTTTTAAAGGAATAGTTCACCCAAAAATTGTAATTTGCTGAACATTTATTCACCCTCAGGTCATTCAAGATGTAGATGAGTTTGTTTCTTTGTTCGAACAGATTTGGAGAAATTTAGCATTACATCATTTGCTCACTAATGGATCCTCAACAGTGAATGGGTGCCGTCAGGATGAGAGACCGAACGGCTGATAAAAACATTACAATAATTCACAAGTAATCCACATGACTCCAGTCCAACACTTAACATCTTATGAAGTAAAAAATCTGTCTGTTTGTAAGAAACAAATCCCTAATTAAAGTTAAATTTAACATTAAATTGTCGCTTCTGGCCCAAATACCAGTCCATAATCCGTAATAATGCTTCTTCCAGTGAAAAGTCCATTCCCTGTTTTAGCCGAAACCAAGGGTTTGAAAGGTGTTGATGGATTTGTTTCTCACAAACATACAGCTTTTCATTTCACAAGATGTTAATTGATGGACCAGAGATGTGTGGATTACTGTGACGCTTTTTTGAACTCTCATTCTGATGGCACCCATTCACTGCAGAGGATGCACTGGAGAGCAAGTGATGTAATGCTAAATTTCTTCAAATCTGTTCCGATGAAGAAACAAAGTTTCTTGGATGACCTGAAACATTTCAGCAAATTCATTTTTGGGTGAACTGTTCCTTTAATTCAAATTATATTCATATAATTTCCATTATACGTCATATTTCATATTTTCCCCGTGCACATGTATCATGAAGATGCCTCAAAAGGATGCAGGATAATTAACTAGCCTCATTGCTTTGTTTCAAATGCCTGCTGCTGTTTTTCTTTAGTCATGAAATAAAGGTGCAAGACATTGTGACAACTTAAACACACCCTCTAAACACTGTAAGCTCAAGGACTGGTTAAGGTTTGTTCAGATATATAATTTCCCAGCCTATGTTCAGGATGCATGCTGATTCTGAGATGCACCTAGCAATTAATAAATGATGGTTTTGGTCTTGCACAAGGGGGTCTGATTTTATGCAACACATCAGCTGTGCCGTTTCTTCTCTGTTGTACCAGACCAATTATTGCTGTCAATATGAGGCATGCTGAGCTTATAAATCCTTTGCTCTATGAATAACCGCGTCCCTCGACCTGTCCTCCCCCCTGCTGCAGTTCTCAGCTAGGATGGCTGCCGACTCCACCATGAGATCTGAAGTAGAGGAGCTGCAGAGGAGGACCAATCAGGTGACAGATGAGGTATTGCCGCTAACAATCACCAAAGTAGCAAAGTTCAACATTGTTTTGCATTGATTTGCGTGTGGTCTTCAGCTGATGGTGTGTTTTTCTGTCCTGTTTTGATGAGACTGCTCATCAACAGGCTTACAGTGATGACATCAAACATTTTCCATTCTCAGTTTTTCCCATGGTACATAGCAACCAGGTTGATGATGCTAAACACATTATATATGCACCTGCAGTATTATTATGATTTCCACTGTGACGAAGTCGGGTAAATCGTAAATGAAGCCATTATTCATCACCAGATTTTCCACTGGGCGTTATATAATGGATAATGTACAGTACATCGGTCTTTATCGCAAAATAAACCCCAGAAGGGTGATTTGGACCCTGACGCAGAGCGCTTATTACACAGCTACTCACCCAGTAAAGAAATATTTGCACATGAAAGAATAGTTTGAAATTGTTTTGTAATTCTACCTCTGGGACTACATTGTTGTTTTCTGCTAATTAAAAAAAAATCCAATATAGTAAATGGCCTAGAAACAATATTACAGTGATATTAAAATACTGAGGTCCTATGTGGTAATTTTCACTTCAATCAATAACTATGTTTTATACTGAGTTATAAATGTGTTCTTTTTAGTCACTGTTGTGTTTTGAATTTTTACCTCTGACAGTCCCTTGAGATCACTAGAAACATGAGGCTTCTGCTGGAGGAGGTGAGTGATCATTATTCATAACAGCATGCATAATATATTTAATAATTGCAGTTACCTCATCCTGTGTTGTTGAACAGTTGTTAGTGATGATGACAAATCAGTGTGTATCTCATGGGACAGATTCAGCCTGAGACCACAACAAAAACCAGGGATCTAATCATGAAACAACTATTTTTGTTACTTAAAATAAAATAATATATATATATATATATATATATATATAAATATAAACAAACGTATTTTAGCTAGTTACCAAGGCAACATTTCTTGTTTTTATTCACAAAAATAACTAAAACTGAAATATGAATTATTATTTGTTTTTAAGAAAAAAAATGCTAAATTCACTAGTGGTCTCAAAGTTTTATACCCCACTGTTCAAACAATCAAAAAAAGATGTAATTCTTCAATAAAACATAATGTAAAATAAATGTGATTATTATTTATTGTTGAGCACCCTTCTCTTAAATTGGCCTCTGGGCACAAACTTTCATTCCTTTTTTTTCATACATTCATCTGCAAGAAAATTGCCTACTTTAATGTGCACTCATACTGAATTTTTAAAAAAATATTTTCAATTCTTCAACAGAGTAAAGATGCAGGGATCAGGACACTTGTTATGCTGGACGAGCAGGGAGGTAATGAATTATCTTCATACACGTATAAATAGAGATAAAACTTACAGCAGCTAAACAATCAACTAATTACTTGCAAATGCATCATTAGTTGTTCATTTATCCTGTTGCATCTGTATGACAGGTAGCTATTATCTTTATGCTAATGATACAGAATATGCACAAGATGTAGGAGTACAGGCCACGAATTCTTCATCTTTTGTTATTTATTCATCCTTTCAGTACGACATATATAAATACAGCCATATATGATTGAGTTAAATATATGAGTATCACAGCAAAGGGTCTGAATACTTAGGACCATGTGATATTTCAGTTTTTCTTTTTTAATAAATCTGCAAAAATGTCAACAATTCTGTGTTTTTCTGTCAATATGGGGTGCTGTGTGTACATTAATGAGGAAAAAATTTTTACTTAAATGATTTTAGCAAATGGCTGCCATTTAACAAAGAGTGAAAAATTTAAGGGGGTCTGAATACTTTCCGTACCCACTGTATGGAAATATGTACCCTCTGTGTGTTTTTGTGTGCATGCTTGCATATTTCCCCTTTCAATTCCCCTTCCCCTTGCCTCCCATGCCCTTCCCTATCTCCCTCACATGGGCAGAACAACTGGACCGCATAGAAGAGGGCCTGGATCACATCAACAAGGACATGAAGGAGGCTGAGAAAAATCTCACTGACATGGCCAGGTGTTGCGGTCTGTGCATCTGGCCATGTACAAAGTAGGTCTCCTCCCAGACACCTGAGCCATGGCTGCTTGGTGGTCAATGATGTCGCCTCTCTGCCCATGCCTCTGTCCCACTGATAACCTGTCCTGCTGTGATGTTGCTACATGTTAGTCTTTTTTGACTGTTTTGTGAGCAGAGGTTCATTCAGGACTCCATGTAAACATTTGAAATGAAGATAAATGTTATGCAACTTGTGCTCACATAACAAATGCAGTGTTTGTAGATATTAATAAATTTTTTTTAGTTCATATCTGTCCATTTCGCTTGTCATTTGGAGCTAGAGCTACCATTGATGTTTAGTCGCTTATGGGCGTGTGGCGCTTCTTGCTGAGAAAACTGTTGTTGTGTTTGTTTGTTTTTATCTCGTCTCCATTAATTAACCCCTGAAACCTCCATACTCTGTGATCATACCTTCCGTCATCCAGAGCAGCTTGAGCGGATAGAGGAAGGGCTGGACCAGATCAACCAGGACATGAGGGAAGCTGAGAAAAACCTAACAGATCTCGGCAAATGTTGCGGTCTGTGCTCCTGTGATAAGTATGTGATGTTTGGAGGGGCTTGGCTTTTAGCTGCTTGCATGAAAACTCATTTTGTGCCAGTAATTGCTTGTGTGACCTCAAGAAATCACAGGAAATTGGTTGGATGTACTGTCTTTTTTTATATTGTTCATATATATATATATATACACTAATAGCTTGGAATAATTAAGATTCAACATATTAGAATGATTTCTAAAGTGTCATGTGACACTGAAGACTGGAGTAATGGCTGCTGAAAATTCAGCTTGGCCATCACAGAAATAAATTACATTTCAAAATATAAAACTGTTATTTTAAATTGTAATAACATTTCACAGTATTACTGTTTTTACTTTATCAAATATATGTAGCATAGTGAGCATAAAAGACTTCTTTCAAAAACATTTTTAAAAACCTTAATTATTCCAAAACTGACTGGTAGCATGTATAAATATATATTGCTCTATATAAGAAATGTTTTGAAAGGATTAATACCTTATAAAATTTTATATAATGTCAAAAGTATGCACCCTCACTGGTCTTTAACATCAAACTAATGCAACTCATGACTTAAATTACATAACTAACATAACTAACTTGTCAGACAAACTCCAACCAAATAATATGTACTGTAATTTTTGTGTGGTTCATTTAAAACAGATGCAACACCAACTATACCTGTGTTTTCAGAGTCAGCGTTGAATCCTCCTCAAACTATTTAGACAGTTACAGCCTAAATTTCACAGTTTTGGTATTAACAACTGGTATGACTAATCTTGTCAAATGTATGTCTTTCTCATATGGCTTCTCTCAGACTAAAGGACTTTGAAGCAAGTGGGGCGTATAAGAAGGTTTGGGGTAATAACCAAGATGGGGTGGTGTCTAGCCAGCCCTCTTCCCGAGTCGTGGATGAGAGAGAGAAGATGACCATGAGTGGTGGATATATTAGAAGGTGCCAGAACTTTTGGCTTCTCATCCATAAATTGACTCAAAGCAGTCCTTCAGATTTAAAAGAAAGAAAGAAAGAAACATACCTTTAATACTTTTTTGAGCAAGTATGCATTTAATGATCATATGTGACAGTAAATAAATGTATTATGTTGGAAACTAACAGATCAAATAAATGCTGTTCTTTTGAACCTTACACTTCCATTTGTTTTTGTACATATAGAATGAAGTTTCTAGAATGAAGGTTCTAAGATTCTATATGACCCTGAATTCTGCTAATGGCTACTAAGAATTCAGCTTTGCTATCACAGGAATGAATTAAGTAAATTATATTAAAATAGAAAAACTGTTGTTTTCATTTGTGATAATATTTTACAGCATGACTATATTTTTGTCCGAATAGTTGCAGCCTTGGTGAGCAAAAGAAAGTTCTTTCAAAACATAAAAAAAAATCTTAGCACCCCTGAACTTTTGAACAGTGTATAAACAATTGTTTTTCTTTGAAAGAGTGACAAACGATGCAAGGGAGGATGAAATGGAGGAAAACTTGGCACAGGTTGGCGGCATCCTTGGCAACCTCAGAAGCATGGCACTTGACATGGGCAATGAAATCGACACTCAGAACGTCCAGATTGAACGCATTCAGAGCAAGGTCAGTGTTTGGAAGGGGTTCAGAAACATCTGTTCTACAAAGAGCAGCTGTTTAATATTAACAGTTCTTTTAATGTTTTTTTTTTTTGCAGGCCATGGTCAATGAATCCCGCATCAATGAGGCCAATCAGAGGGCCACAAAGCTAATATCAAGATAAAAACATGGGATTTTCCTTTGTGAAACGTTTACAGTCTTCTAGGAAAATGTGTGCACATATTGATACAAATTATTAAGCTGTTTATCTTTTAAATGACTATTTACAGAACTTGGATTATTCCATACTGATATGACAGTAAGTTATTATTATTATGTTCCAACAACAGCTCTTAAATACATTAAGGAAAAATTGAATGAATGTTAATGTACTGTGTCTAGTGCTGTAATTGTAATTTAAGCATGTATTATACAGTATAGGCTATAACAACACGTCGTTTTTAAGCCTGCAGAACACGTTTCATAGCTGATAAAAGCTCACTATTCAGACAAAGCAGTGTCTTAAAGTTGTATTGGTAAATGTAATTTCTTTGTTTACATTGAGTAGTAGCTTTTTAAAAAATAAATCAAGTTTATAAGTTCAAGGGTTTGTTTCATGATTGACAAAATGTTTTTTTTCTGCTATACATGGACCACTTGCTTAGGTTCTTCAAATAATCTTTCTTCTTTTATTATTTTATTTTCAAAATAAAACTAAATTGATATTTTTCAGTTAATCATTTATTTTATTTCAAATCTGACTTTTTTCTGTGGAGCAAATGATAACTGGCAACCTAGTCACCATTCACTTTGATTTAGTCTTTTTTTGGACAATAAAATTGAAGGTTGCTTTCTTATGTTGAACGCAAAAGAAGATATTTTGAAGATTGCTGGTAATCAAACAGTTGGTGGTTGCCATTGACTTCCATAGTATTTTTTTTCTACTATGGAAGTCAATGCAACCACCAACTGTTTGATTACCAGCAATCTTCAAAATATCTTCTTTTATGTTCAACATAAGAAAGCAACTCATACAGATTTGGAACGACATGAGGGTGAGTAAATGATGACAGAATTTTCATTTTTGGGGTGAACTGTCCCTTTAAGCCGTAAGACAAATCTCAACGTAGCTTTTTTTTCCCCGACGCACGCACGCATATTTGAGGAACTCACTACACCCACCTAGCGGGTGCTACAGACAATTACAAGGCCACTCCCCACGTCTGAAACAGAACCTCAAAATGGTGGCGTTTTGTTGTATGGCCACCTCATTACAAATCTGTAAACGATGGTGAACATTCAACGAATAGGCTACTCAAACATTTCATTTCGCTGCTTCCCGAACTTCTGCTTGATAGCCTTTCTATGATCCTCAAGAAGATGCAACTGATTACGACCTGGGGTCTAAAATAACAAGAGATGCAACACAATCCAATGTCTCCACTTCAATCGCTTAAGTGTAAAGGCCTCAATTAATTCCAGCATTTGTTAGCCTACTATGCGGAATAGCCCCTTGTGATTTGTGTCGTTAACTGTTTTATTTTAAGCAGTTTATAATGTTAGTTGCTTACACATTCTCTTTAGTAAACATAAATGTATTAATGTGTACAGTATAGCTCAAATCTTTGAAATATAGCATCTGTTTTTTTTTTTTTTTTTAAATACAGTTTTTATAAATTACACACAGGGCGCAGATCTTTTGATCGATATATTTCCATGGCGTGAACAGGAAATCGTGGGTCTTTTAAATAATATATATATATATATATAATTTATTTATTTTTTGACAAAGATTGCACTCTAAAAATAGTAGTATTTATTATCTATCTAGCCGAATATTTTACAGCGGAGCATAACCAGAAAAAAAATGTCTTTTAAAATTGTACAAATTTCAGGCCAGGAAATCACTTTTTTTTCATAATTATTTTTTATTATAACTATTGGGACTGTAGCTTTGAAAGTTTCCAAACACCACAAAATAGCTTGTTAGACTGGAAAAAGCGCGAACAAAATCCAGAAAAATATTTTACGCGATATATTTATCATATATGTGAATAAAATGCGACTTAAATGTACTTTTATCTAATTGCAAGTTGAACATTTCCATGCTTATGCTGGGCCACAGGGTTTGCGTGTAGTTAGAACTGCTTCCACACAGGCATAAGGAAGGATTACTATAGAATGTTGGCGAACTATCGCTGTGGAGGGGGAAAAACACGTAGAGCTGAGTCTGCGCGACGCAGGGGATCACTGCCTACGAAGTTTATCGGGCAAGACTACGCCGACAAATCCTAGGACGCATTCGGCCGCACTGTAGGTAATTACCACTCAATCTATCGCTAATATCAATAGCAATACAGTTTATCGCCGTTCAGATGCACGCAGTTTCGATTTGACTCAAAATTGGTTCGTAAATGCGTCTAACGATATGCGTGCGTAGTCCATTTATCGACGGCAGGCTAACGACAAACAAAATACAAATCTGTTTGCGTTTCCTGGTGGAATATGAGCTTATTACGATATCTGAATCTATCTTTACGCGTTCGATTGAATACTGTACGCGAGATCTTTTGGAAATGGCAGATTTGAACGCTCGAGCTAGATGCTGTCTGTCCGTGATGGCGCTCGCTCGGTTCTCAATGTTCTATTGCTCTCTGACGATTAGGCAGGAAAACAACAAAGAAGCAGGAAGCAGCCGGCGAGGCGGTGTGAGAGCACGCCGCAATTAGTTGTAACGGTTAATTTAAAGTAAAAGGATCCTAGAAAAATATGATTCTGTGCTTTGCCCAAATAATCTCTGGCTGTGCCTGATCTGTCCTTTTTGAAGCGCAGAACAGAAGCAACATTCATCACATGACCATAATAAATCAGAGGGAAAGTAAGTTTATTGTACAACACAATTAACACACACACACACACATATATATATATATGGAAAATATTAAAATATATAGAATATTTAAATAAAATTAATATCTTAACTCCACATTAAGAAGTTAAATATTTAGATCTTTTGTCAGTTTGTGAGGAAGTAAGAACAGGTTAGTTGTATTTAATTAGTGTGTCACATTCGTTTTCTTCTTTGCTAGGTAGGTTGAAGTTAAATGATGTTGAAAGCTTCTGGATGAATTTCAATTTGTATCTTTTATTATTTCAGCCATATAATTCATCAAGCCTTCTGATGGATGAAGTCTAGAAGCCCTGTTTGATTCGTTTTGAAGAGCGGAGGAAGAAGGATGTCGGAATTCATGCCATACCCTTACAGAGGGCCAGGAGGTGCTTTAATGCGCTTCAAGAAAAGAAAGTCCCGTTTCACATTCCAGGAGGTTGAACTGCTGCTCAGTGAGGTGCAGAAAAAACGCCATATTCTAGTTGGTAAGTCAAACCTTTTTATTTTCAGATCACAAGATTCAATAGGATCTGAATGTATGTAAATTGTGCTTTGCATATGTGAGGGATAATAGTTAAGTGAACTCACGGTTTTAACAGGAAAGTTCAACCAGGGCATTTCGAAGGATCTGAAAAACCGCACATGGGCTGATGTGACAGCACGTATCAATGAGGTCAGTGAGTGTCATCGAGAAATTATTGAAGTCATTAAGAAATGGGCAGACCTCAAATGCGACACCAAGCGGAGGGTGGCCGCCATGAGGGCATCGGGAGCCACGGCCGCCCAAATCGCACAAGAGCTGTCGCCTATAGAAACTATGGTACACCAGATCCTTCAGATGTCTAACCCTAACAAAAATGTGAGCAGTTTGGCAAATGATGACCAAATGGATGACGAAGACGAGGATATTCCAGGTCTCTTGGAGATGCCACACAGCTTCTCACACATGGCAAATGGCAGGCCTCATTCGTTTGGTTTGCCAATGCCACCTCCCTTCCACACTAGTATCCCAGGCAAAAGTGATACGGAGCTTCCTGCACACGTCATGTTCGGCGGTGAGTTCCATTTTTATTTTATTTTTTAAATTAGTTAGGTGTTATTCATTACTGAGTGTTTGAATGTTCAAAATGTAATAAATGTGTTACTTTTATTGTATTGATAGATTCATCAGTGCCTCTAATAGATGTCCAGACTGACACATCAGAAAAGGAAGGTAAGAAATAACGAAGAGAGACTTGCCACACATTTTGATTCTTTTAATGGGTCAGTGGCATCTCAATCAACTTATATCAACTTGTTAAAAATAGTCACTTTATACATTAGGTGACATGAATACACCTTTTATGATGAGCATGTTTTTAATTCTGAATAAAAATGTAATTTTGTGTCAATGTACAAATAGGTCAGGATGGTGATACTATAATCTTTATTTTGTGTTAGGCATAAAATTTGCATTATATATTTGATTTAAGTTATTATTTTTTAATTAAAACGGTTTATTAATATTTGAAAATATTGTATTTGGGACAATAGATGATTGCTTTTTACATTTATAAAAAATGTAATATTTGGAAAAACTCCTTAACTGAATTATTTCATAAATATATTTGAAAAGAAAAAAAAAACAGCTTTTACCTCAAAGTATGTAGATTATACCTTGAAAAATCACACACACACACACATTACTGAATCTTACTGAAAATCGTATTGTGTCCATTATTATAGACACTCTTATTGTTAATTGACCATAATGTTTTATGTAACCGTTTTATATAATATACAACGCTAAGTTCTCTTTCAAATATGATGTTAATGTCTAAAATTAACATGTTTCTTGTCCTTCCAGGCAGTAACATGCAGTTTATTGAACCAAGAAGCCAACCAAACCAGAATTCTATTGGTATTCCTGGATTCCTCAGCCATCCTATTGTTGAGAAGAGCCATGTTCGAGAAAAACCTAATCACAACACAACATTTAACGGCCCCTCATCTGCCAGTATCCCAACATTTATTGCACCTTCTGCAGTGGCCACCTCATCATCACGTTCAGCTCCCGCTCGGCTCCCTCCCCAACCTGCTCCTGTGGAGCCTCGCAGTCTGAAGGAGCGTTTATCCCAGAGTGCCTCGCTCAGCCTGCAGGAACAGCAGGCCACCACACTGCTGATAGGGTCGCTGTCTCGCTCACTGGAGTCGCTCGCGGAGTCGGTGCAGAGATTGGTTCACACCCAGCAGCAGTTTTCACGCGACACCTTACAGTTGCAGCGTGACACACTCCACGTCCTGCGTGACTTCTCCTCAAACGCCTTGACTCTCCTGCAGGACAAGGTCAACGGACATCCATAGCTCTTTCAACAGCTACATTCGGGAGCAAGTTACACAAACAGTGAATGATAGCAAATAAAATACAATAAGCTTGAGGATATAGTGACACTAGAGTTTATGGCAATCTCTGAAAACGTTTTAAGAGTTATAGAGCTGACAGGACTAAAAGATTTCCCTATTTATAACATAATAACCAAAATAATAAGCATTGGAATCTAAAACAGGTTCTTTGTAGAGTTCCTTGTATGTACCAACTGAATATTTTCAGTAGATGGCTGGGTCTCATAGACTGTTGGACCAATTGTGTGCTCTTTTACAGGTAATTTAAATGGGCAAAAAAAATATTTAAAAATTGACTGGTAGTTTAATATAATTATATTTGTGGTGCTTTTTAACATATTTCAAAGTGGCCATTAAATTGGCT
This sequence comes from Sinocyclocheilus grahami, assembly GCF_001515645.1. Taxonomy (NCBI): domain Eukaryota; kingdom Metazoa; phylum Chordata; class Actinopteri; order Cypriniformes; family Cyprinidae; genus Sinocyclocheilus; species Sinocyclocheilus grahami. The sequence continues at coordinate 3,974,761 of NW_015505185.1, read as the reverse complement.
GCTTTTAATTTATGTAATCTGATTATTATTTGATTTTTCTTTCTTTATCTTACCTGCTGTTTGTTCTTTTAGACAGGTTTATTATCTGTTTTAAATGGTTTCTCTTAACTTGAATTTCCAAAGACTCATTATTGTGTTTTATTTTTCCTCCAGATGTGATTTTAAATTCTGATTGAAGGCACATTATCTTAGCTGTAGCTCCTATGGACCTGTGTTTGATCTCTGAGAAATGAAAAAAATGTCTCCTGCTTTAAAACCTAATGTAAAGGATGGAAATAAAACATTATTTAAAATAATACAGATTTTTTTTTACTTGAACTGCTTTTCTTCCTTCAGATTAAAAGAATAATTTACCCCATCAATTAATTTCCTGTGAACTAATCTTTGAAGTGTGACAGAAAATCGGGATTAAAGGGTTATGGCTACCATATGTCATTTTATGTCTGTTCTATAGCACAGCAATCATTATCAGGAAATACAGAAAGTTCAAACTACAACATAGGTTAGGTTAGACAACATAGGTTAGATACTGCTGCAATAATATGATGGTTAAACAGTCCATCACAAATTTTTATCTAACATGTTAAACTCAAAGTGGCAACTCATGAAAGTTTATGAAGAGTCAAAGATTTATATACTCTATATCAGTGGTTCCCAACCCTGGTCCTTGAGGCACCCCAACACTGCATGCTTTGCATAATTACATTTTATTACATATTCTTATTTATTGACACATTTTACCTTGTGTTCCTTCAGCTTGTCTGAGGGAATGTATTTCAGACAATTCTGACACTGCAACATAGTCTGCTCTGAAGATAACAGATATGCCAAATGCCAGTATTTTACAATCACAATTTGTCTGAATACCTTAAAATATGCAGAACCTGGCAATACTAAGACCTATACCATATCTACATACAATGTTTCAAACTGATCATGTCATTTCCTAACCATCTGTGTCAGAAGTATCATCCTCAGGGACAAGGTCCTTTGATGCTGTGGGGGTGGTAGTAGAGCAGATCTGAGCGTGCTCAAGCTGGTCCATTAGTTTAACGTACCGGCCACAGTCAGAGCAGCGCTCCGTGCGACTCCCACAGGACACTTTGTGCTCTTTTAGATTGCTCAGAGGATGCTCAAGCTGACAAAACTCACAGATCGGAGGCCTCTCAGTGCACTCATCTTTCTGTAAACAAGGAAAGACAGAAACAACAAAGGAATAAGTGTGAAAACACTCTAAAAGAGAGCAGCCTCAGACATAAAATTTTCACAGTGCGAGACTGAATATTCATCTCATGATCCAATAGATGCCTTCTCTCCATCTTTTTATTGCACATCTTACATTTTACCTGTGAGACATAATGAAAAATGAGTCCACTGACATGGTTTCTCAGAGGGGGAGATTACAGAGTAAGAAGCATGTCAAGTGGGAAACGTTTAGCTGGGAAATTCATCCCAAATAATCTTTTGTGACATACAGGGCCAAGGGCCTGTAAAAAGCAGCAAAGTGTTAACCAGTGTTGAGTGGTGTGGTCGTGACCTCTGTGTGCTGTTCGGTTTTATGCTGCTCCAGTTGATCTCGAGGCACAGTTACATTGCAGTCAGGGCATATACACAGAAACCTCTTACAGTGTGGTTCGTGCAGGTCATAGTTTTCCTTCGCCACCTCTTTATTGCTGCATGAAAACATTGGAGAGACTCTTTACAGAGACTGGAGAATGGAAAAGGTGTTATGACACTACAATGTTATGGCACTTCGAGGAACAGTTCACCCAAAAATGTTAATTCTGCCATTATTTACACACCAGCATGCTGTTCCAATCCTTTATGCTTTTGTTTTTTTCTGGAATGTTTTGGAAAAATAAGGTGGTCATTAATGACCTTCACCTGCTGTTATCAAACATTTTTTGTCTAATAATTTAAAGGGGTCATTTGATGCGATTTCAAGTTTTCTTCTTCAAATTTTTTTCTCTTTGGAGTGTTACAAGCTGATTGTGCGTAGATAAGATCCCTGAAGTTGCAAAGATAAAGTCTCAAAACCAAAGAGATATTCTTTATCAAAGTTTAGACTTTGCCACGCCCCCCTAAAATGGCTATTTCTAACACGCCCCATATCTAGGTCACTATATGGAAATATTAGCATAATGCCGCCCAAATGTTCACGCAAAGAAAGAAGGCGTGGTTTCAGTAACTGCAGTTAGTGTTGAAGCAGCATGTCAGGGAGACGCTGTGTGTTTCTAGGCGAAAGCAAAAGCACTTTATTTGGCCTTCCGAAAGTAGATGCATTTAGGAATCTTTAAGATTACTTACAACAGAACAGCAATGCATTTTATGGACGACCGTTTCGTGAACCTAGGAGAGGAGGTAATTCTGACTTTGCTATGACAATCTGGTGCTTCTAAATCAGCTACTGTTTTGTTATTAGTTTAAGTATTACAATACAACATTGCCTATTGTTGTGATGAAACACAGTCAGCACTATACTTGACATCTTTCACTGTGTCTCATCTAGTATGTTTACCATAACTCCTGCATAGTAACCACTGATCTATAATAGAGAACTGGATTGCTCATGACGTCATGAAAGTGAAGCCGAGCCATTTATATAGATCAGCGATAGTAACACAATCCTAGGCTTTGATGTTGTATAGTAACCTACCACAGGTTTTTATAGTAAGTAGCTATACGCCTATATGTGAGTGTGTGTGTGTGTGTGTGTGTGTATATATATATATGGTTTATTATTGTAGCTACTGTAGGGCGCATTAGGAGACGCTTAGACGTTTTAAAGAAATTATACTTTTATTGAGCAAGGACACATTAAAACAATCAAAGTGACATTTGAAAGAATTCTATTTCAAATAAATGCTGTTCTTATGAACTTTCTATTCAACAAAGAAACCTTAAAACTGATATCACGATTTCCACACAAATATTAAGCAGCGCAACTGTTTTCAACAGTGATTATAAGAAATGTTACCCGAGCACCAAATCAGCATATTAGAATGATTTCTGAAGGATCATGTGACATTGTAATCTAGAGTAATGACATTATGTCATAACCGGAGTAAATTACATTTGAAAATATATTACAATCAATTATTTTAAATTGTAAAAATATTACACAATATTACCTTATAATGTGTTTTTTGATTAAACAAATACAGTCTTGATGAGCATAAGATAAAATTATTTTAAAAAGCACTGACACAACTTTTGAATGGTATGGATAGGTGGGTATGTTTCATACATGGCTGCATCTAAACAATTTTATAATATGCTATTTTGCGGTTAGATTTATTCATTTATTTAGTATTATTTGCCAAACTGTTGCTATGAGGAAAGCAAATTCCAGTCTTGTGTTTACCTGCATTTAAACTATAAATTTTACCTTCTCAAGTGAAGTAGTTTACTCATTTACAATGTGTATACATTAGTGGATCAGTTCATGATGTTCAGCTTTGTATCTCCTCTGAATGATTATTGCTCAACTCACGTATGCTGTCACTTTAGTTAACCATTAGGAGTCTGACGGACTTCTGGATGGATGTCCCTCGTTGGCCCCATTAGCAGATACTCACTTATGTTGACTCCAGTTCAAGATTTTATTGAGTTGTTAGTTTTGGAAAAATGTTCTCAAAATAATTGAACAAGGCTTTTGTATCAAGGCCTCTGAGACATCAGACATCAGCAGCTAATGGATGTTTGTCAGCAAAAACAGCACAGGAGCAGACTGCTGTGTCACGCCAGGGGAATCACAGTAATTACGGTATTGAGTTTCGCATTTTTACTCTTGCCACAGATGGGTGTGGACAGGGAAGTTTACACAGACTGGTTCATTCTCTAATTCCTGAGTGGGTCATCTGTCGCCTGCAATCTCTGATCAGAATTGTGATCAGTATTAGCGCTGCTGCGGCCAAGTACACACGGGGTAATCTGGCCTGATGTTGTTTTACATAAACAAGTGAGTTATTATAGTGTAAGATTGTACACTGCAGGCCAGGATTGTACATTTGTGTGTGTGCGTGTCTCTTGTTATATAATATTAAAGTTCACGGTTCCTCACTCCACCAGTCAGACCAACCAGCAAAGAGCAAAGCAAATAACAGGGACGTTAGCACCAATTCAAGTCAAAGAATGAGGAGTTCTAGTCTTACATCCTTAATCTCTCGCCGCCGCCTCCTCCTTCGCCCCCCTTGGTGATTATATTATCAGTTTCTGATCTCTTTAGAGTTTTATTGCACTAGATCAAATTGCTTTTATGAGCACATTGGAGACATCTGAGCTGTGAGTCCAAAAATGAATGCATGAAACTAAATATCGATTTATTGCACCACAGACCAATGTCACAACAATTTCATAAAATGACCTTGGGATTGTTTGCGAAATTATTTTTAGCTAGTTATTAGGATGCACATTATACTTCTCATATTAGATTTTATGACAAACACCTTTCATTTATCCTATTTTAATAATAATACATTTGATTTGTCTAGCACTTATTATACAAGAAATTCAAAGTGAACGCTTAAAGTGATTTACAGAAAAAAACAAGCACAGTAGTTACTGTTATGCCTCAATAAACTCCTAATTTGCTGCTTATTAATAGTTAGTTAGGTAGTTGTTAAGTTCAGGTATTGGGTGGGATTAGGGATGTAAAATATGGTAGAATATGTGCTTTATAAGTACTAATAAACAGCAAATATTTTAATAATAGACATGTTAATAAGCAAATAGTTAATAGTGAGATTCCTCCCTATACTAAAGTGTTACCCAGAATTTTAATATCAGCCATCTAACATGATAAATTATTATCGGTATCGACTACATTATAATATCGGTGATCTCTAATTAACACAGAGCGAAGCAGCCTCAGAGTCACCTTTGGCACTAGAGCCTTAAATCTGTTGAAGATGTCATAAATCTGTTGAATTCTGCATGCATTTAAATGGAAAATTCAACAGAGGTGCATTTTGCACATGAGTCATTAACGCTTTATGCTTTTCCAGCCACATATGAGTGTGCCTGTGACATAAATCTTCTGTAAGTATGGCTTTTGAGGCTCTAATCAATTTTACATCCGAGAAATGATCCGCATCCCCTCACAAGCCCATCACGCATTCAATGCCATAGCAACTACTACAACTACCTGCATTCTTACACACATATACTCTCTCTATCTCTTGCTCTCTCTCCTCACGATTCGCTCACATTCTCTCATCCTTTTCCCTCCACAGTTTTGTTCTCTCTCTCTCTTTCTCGGAGCGATTCTCTCTCCTCACTCGTGTTGAACCAGTCGTTTCATGCAGCACTGCTGTGTTGACTCAGTCCTACGAGCCACTGATGGCAGATTCAAGGTAAGGTGAGGTTTTAATAGATATTCAAGTGCATGATGGACGAGAGACTAAAGCGTATTTCCTGGTGATGTTTGTCACACTAATGAACAGCAGCGTGTGGGTTTGAATGGGACCTGACTAAACTGTTGCTGTACATCTTAGGGTGTGTTTGTATTTGTATCCGTTTTCTTACTAGCTGTCTTTGGGAGCCATACGTCATGCCCATGAGTTGCATCAGGCTCCCTAAACTAATTTAGAGTTATAAACTGACACATTTTCTCTCAAAAAGTCCTAACCCACAACCATGTGATATTAAAACATAGTCAGCTATCTAAATTAATAGCTTGTTTTTGGCTTGTGTGTATGTGTTACGTTAGTGACTCATTCCCTTAGTGTATGCCATTGTTTATGGGAGCCAGAGGGACATTGTCAGCACGATGGCTTAATTTTTAGAAATAAATAAAGTATGTGGATGATGCACATGAGTCATTCTGCACGGGTTGTGTGGGATTTGGTAAACAAAGCGTGATCATAAATCATAAAGAGCCTTGTATATTGATAAAATGAAAGGGACTGTCAGCATAAAAGATGTAAAAGTGTTAGCATAATTTATACACAGTTTAAATATATACACAGTCACATTTCCTTGTGGTTGTAGCAGGAAACGAAATATGATCTTGGGTTTAACATGACAGAACATTCTGCTGAACAACTGCGGCTATTATTGCAACCTGTAGCTTGAGTTGCTGCTGAGGGCAATTTTAGTTCGATTACTGGGATGCACATACATTAGAGTGGTAAATGGACCATATGTTCCTGTCCTCTCCAGTGCAAGAGTGTCACGATGCACAGTTCACCTTTATGCCATAATTACGTCTTTTGTGGGTTCTGCCGTGCATATCAGCCTCATCTGCTCTCTCTGTTGTTCTTCTTTCTGTCCTTATCCTTCCATTATTGGGATACTCATCCGATCATTTCTCCATCGCTCATTTTCTCACTTTATCTCAAGTCTCTTTCGCTGTCTTCCCCCCCTGCTGTCTCTCATTAGTTTGTGGTGTACTTGCTCCACAGCTCATTTTCTCGACTTCCTCCCCCTCCGTACTTCTGTTCTGTACCTGCCCTCTCTTGATTCGCTTAAGGGAATGAGTGATGAGCAGAAACTTAAATGGAGAATGAGTCACTGTAGTGGCATGAGTGAAGGGCGATAATTCTACTTCTCTTCTCATATGGTCTCGTCTCTTCTCTTCTCTTAAGCGCTACTTTGTGTCTCATCCTATTTTCTTGTCTTTTCTCTTCTCTCTCTCTCTTCTCTTCTAAGCGCTACTTTGTGTTTCACTTTGTGTTTCATCCTATTTTCTTGTCTTTTCTCATCTCTGTCTTTTTTCTTCTCTTCTCTTCTCTTCTCAGTGCTACTTTGTGTCTCATCCTATTTTCTTGTCTTTTCTGTCTCTTCTCTTCTAAGCGCTACTTTGTGTCTCATCCTATTTTCTTGTCTTTTCTTTCTGTCTCTTCTAAACGCTACTTTGTGTCTCATCCTATTTTCTTGTCTTTTCTCTCTCTTCTAAACGCTACTTTGTGTCTCATCCTATTTTCTTGTCTTTTCTCTTTCTCTTCTCTTCTAAATGCTACTTTGTGTCTCATCCTATTTTCTTGTCTTTTCTCTTATCTCTTTCTCTGTTTCATCTGTCTTTTTTCTTCTCTTCTCTTCTAAGCGCTACTTTGTGTCTCATCCTATTTTCTTGTCTTTTCTCTTATCTCTTTCTCTGTCTTTTTTCTTCTCATCTTTCTTATTCTTTCTCGTTTTGTTACGTTTCATTTGGTCTCATTTCATCTCTTCTCAGCTGAGCTCAGCTTACCTAGGTAAGTTTTACAAGGAAAGAAAGTTGTAAAAAGGAAAGAGAAAGAACATCAGACAGTTCATCAAGATTGTCTAATGACAACATGAGCGAGGCTTATAAACCACATACCACAGAGCTGTGCTGTCCATCCCTCTCTGTAAGCTCAAAAGATAAGGTAGTGCATGAAGAGCTATAAGCATTGCAGAAACCAGCATTTGTGGATGTGTTTGATGTGCCGGTTGGGTGGGTGTAAACGGGTTGCAGGCTGTGAGTGGGTGTAGTAGCTGAGCTCTGTCATGGCTATTGAAATCCTCTCGCACACCACGGAGACGGGTGAGAGAGCGGCATTCATCGCTAATGAGTGGATCAGAGACAGAGTCAAGCACGGGAAGTCAAAATGTGAGACGGCCTTGTGAGAGAGAGAAGTTAAGGATGCGATTGAAGAGAGGTCAACATAAGGGAAGATCAGAGTGTTAAGCAGAAACACCCCCAAAGGTTTTATGGAGAGGTGAAGGGAAAAAATAATGAGATGGAATAAAAGCAAAGCAGAATCTGTTGTCCTGATTTCAGGTTTTGGAGGCTTGATTCCAGAGACAGATAAGGGGAAGCCCAGCCAGTAGATCTAATGAGCCAGATTGTGTGAGCGCTGTCTGTGAGTGATACGACCCCCTCTCTACCCACTAATCTAATGAGAGAGCATGCCGTTCATTTAGCGGCAGTGCTGGAAAACAGCCCCATCAGTCAGTCTTGGCTCAGGGCTGCTGGAGACCACAAAACACTGTCTTCAGTCCATTAGGTTGGGCACAATCATGCCAAGCGCCTCACTTAAACTGTTCAACACAACTGCAACATATGCTGCACTCTCCAGTGACTGCAGAATGCAGAACTCCGGAATGCAAGGCTAGTGTCTTTTGGTGTAATGGTTAAAAGATCCTGTGCCTTCCTGTAGCTCAAACAGTAGCACAATGCTACCAACATGAATGTTATGTGTTCGATTCCCAGGGAAATCAAAAACTGATAAAATGTGTAATAATAATAATTCATTACATTTATATAGCGCTTTTCTAGGCACTCAAAGCACTTTACATTGTCAGGGGGTATCTCCTCATCCACCACCAGTGTGCAGCATCCACCTGGATGATGCGACAGCAGCCATAGTGCGCCAGAACACCCACCACACACCATCTTATTGGTGGTGAGGAGACAGAGTGATGAAGCCAATTAGCAGATATGGGGATTGTTAGGAGGCCATGATGATCAGAGGCCAATGGGCAAATTTGGCCAGGAGGTCACATCTCTACTCTTTTCGAAAGACATCCTGGGATTTTTAATGACCACAGAGAGTCAGGACCTCGGTTTAACGTCTCATCCAAAGGACGGTGCTTGTTGACAGTATAGTGTCCCCGTCACTATACTGGGGCATTAGGACCCACACAGACCACAGGGTGAGCACCCCCTGCTGGCCTCACTAACACCTCTTCCAGCAGCAAGTTTTCCCAGGAGGTCTCCCATCCAGGTACTGACCAGGCTCAGCCCTGCTTAGCTTCAGTGGGCAACCAGGCTTGGGCTACAGGGTGATATGGCTGCCGTATGCAATGTAAGTTGCTTTGGTTAAAAGTATCTTCTAAATGTATAATTGTTAATGTTATATTTGTGGTGTGGACTTCCCTATTCTCATATAATTAGAATGATTATTAAAACTTTATAGTTGTTGTAGTTGCTTATCATTAAAGTAAGCATCCTTAATGTGAATGGCCTGGTGTCAGGAGTGATGGAGTTTTCATACTAAATGCAAAACTGCCTCACAACATGACACGTTTACAGCCAATCTGAAGATATTTGTTGTTGTGAGAAACAGAATGTTAGACCAATGAGTTGGCGGAGCAACCGAGTGTTTGATCAAATGTTCTGACTGGCTGGCTGGTTAGGATAAAAAGTCATAGTAAAACATTCTTAAACTATCAATTTGTCACTATGCAATTCAGTATGGTTCACATAGATAGTTCGATTTTATTTATTTTTTTCCAGACAGACAGCAAATCATAAATGAACTTAAGTAGCTTCTGATTTCTAACACATTGGTCTCCGTAGTGTTGTGATGTCATATTCACATAGCCGCAGTTGTGATGAGAGAATGCGCTTGAGAAACAGTTTAGACAGGAGAAATCAATCTACAAATAAAATATTGGTCACAAATTTCTGAATAATAATTTTCTAAATAATTAAACACTTTCTAAATAATTAAAGGGGTCATATGATGCGATTTCAATTTTTCCTTTCTCTTTGGAGTGTTACAAGCTCTTGGTGCATAAAGAAGATCTGTAAAGTTGCAAAGACTAAAGTCTCAAATCCAAATAGTTAAAATCTTTATAAAGAGTTAAGAGTCAGCCACGCCTACCTAAAACAGCTCATTCTAACACAATTCTAACACAAGTTTACGTCATGATGTGGGAAGATTGGCATAATGCCACCCAAATGTTCACGCAAAGAAAGGCGGCGTAACTTTTATGCTCGCTGTAGTATTGTTGTTGCCGCTGCCGCCATGTCGTGAAGATGCTGTGTGTTTCATTGTGAAAGAGAAACTACTTTGTTTGGCCTTCCAAAAGAGGACAATATCGCTTCGTCATGCCTGGAGCTGATCCATGCTGGTCGCTGAGGAAATACATCAACTTCGCGCTGTGGATCGCCGGATCGGCTTTCACCATGGACGAAGCGGAGTCCAGCCCGGGTCGTCACATGTGGTTGCCGCAAGCCCGCCGGACGCTCCTTCGTCGAGTCCGCCGGCCGCATTGTTCTCAAGCCCACCAGCCTCTGCTCACTCAAGCCGGCTGTCACTCACTCAAGCCAGCCTCCGATCAATCTAGGCCGCCGGCCACCGCTCACTCTAGGCCTCCGCTCACTCTAGCCCGCCTTGTACCGGACAGTGCATCACAATATGGTATGGGGCGTAACATTTCCGTCACACGCTTGAGGTATTCGGCCAATCACAATGCACTGGATAGCTGGCCAATCAGAGCACACCTTGCCTTTCAGACTGATGAGCCTTGTAAAAATCTACCCATTTCAGAAAGGCGGGGCATAGAGGAGAAACAATAATGTACAGTATGTGGAAAATAATGTGTTTTTTTACCTTAAACCGCATAAACACATTTCATTACACCAAATAATGTTCTTTTTAGCAACATCGTATGATCCCTTTAAAGTATAGAGCATCTACTAATAAGTATATATAAATAAACCGTTTTTTTACCAATGCAAATACTGTATTAGAAACAATGCATCGCGATACAAATGCCAACTTTTATCTGATGCACACTTTTTTAAATTGATGCAACACATCGTTAACTTTTATGCCGATGCACCATTGCGAATTGGTGAATCTTACCATCCCTACTATGAACCAATCACTGCCCCTAGTTTTAGGGGTTAGGTTTTATGGGCTTAATTGTTTAATAATATGTTGTTCCACAACCTAGGATGTTCATTATTTAAACTACTGTTTAAGAAATTAATTATTTTATTCAGCAAGGACACATTAAATTGATCAAAAGTGGCAGTAAAGACTTTTACATTGTTACAAAGTATTGATCAAATAAATGCAGCCTTGGTAAGTATAAGAGACGTTAAAAAAACAGAAAAAAACCTTGCTGAATTCAAACTTTTAAATGGTAGTGTAGTACTTGGTTAAATCATATTGTGTGAATTTATTTCAGGTTGCTACTGATGGTGTGACTTTTAAAATAAATGCATTAATCATTTCTTTGCATAACAGTGCCTTTGAAATGGCTAATTATGTCCTTGCCTTCTGGTAAAATTTAGCATCATTGTATTTCTCACTGAGTTTTACATTTACTCTTTTTGGACTGCGTTGAATCGCATGTAGAAGCCACAGGAAGTTCAAAGGACATTTGAAAATGAGATTCGGGAAGCAAGTGATTTCCAAATCAGATCAATGTGTAAGAGAGGGGCCTTTTACGTCCTGCCTCCCACTTTTCACTGTTTTTATAAGGTATGATTAACCTTGGGTTTGTTGCAGTGCTGGCAATAAGCCTAATGCTGCTTTTCCTCTTACCTCCCCTCTCTCTCTTTCATCACTCATTCACAACATGTACGCCCTTCACTCTTCTTTATCAGAGAAGAAATACTACTGTCTCTATAGAGAGGAAAAGGCAAACTGGGTGGTCACTGCTCAGTATAAGGCTAGATGCAGTACATACAAGGTAAATAAAGATTATTGCAGTACGTTTCTACTTCAGAATTTCACGTTTAATTCAGTGTTGTTTCTTTAATGCCTTGAGAAATTAAATGTAATCTTTAGCGAATCTCAAAATGAATATCCATTATTCATACTGTACATTATAATGTTAACTAGGGCTGTGCGATATTGAAGAAAAATGTGATATGCGATAACTCATTAAATAATGCAATATTCGATATGTGATACGATAATGCTTAAAGTGCCACATGCTCAGAAGAAACAGTTTTACTCAGCTGTTGCTGAGTCAGTTCTGTGTTTATAATGCGTTTGAATGTTTTTGTCTCGTCGCTCCGGCTGGACAGGGCATCACAATATGGTATGGGGCGTAACATTTCCGTCACATGCTTGAGGTATTCGGCCAATCACAGCGCACTAGATAGCTGGCCAATCAGAGCACACCTTGCCTTTCAGACTGATGAGCTTTGTAAAAATCGACCCGTTTCAGAAAGGCGGGGCATAGAGGAGAAACAATAATGTACAGTATGTGGAAAATAATGTGTTTTTTTTAACCTTAAACCGCATGAACACATTTCATTACACCAAATAATGTTCTTTTTAGCAATATCATATGACCCCTTTAAAGTATAGAGCATCTTGTATTTACTTGCATTATCTTTGTGTAATATTAAAATTAGTTTGATGATCTGAATCTTTTAAGTGTGACAAATATGCAAAAAAATTTTAAAACAGGAAGGGGGCCAACACTTTTTCACACCATTGTAAGTATATATAAATAAACCGTTTTTTTTACCAATGCAAATACTGTATTAGAAACAATGCATCGCGATACAAATGCCAACTTTTATCTGATGCACACTTTTTTAAATTGATGCAATGCATCGTTAACTTTTATGCCAATGCACCATTGCGAATTGGTGAATCTTACCATCCCTACTATGAACTAATCACTGCCCCTAGTTTTAGGGGTTAGGTTTTATGGGTTTAATTGTTTAATAATATGTTGTTCCACAACCTAGGATGTTCATTATTTAAACTACTGTTTAAGAAATTAATTATTTTTTTCAGCAAGGACACATTAAATTGATCAAAAGTGGCAGTAAAGACTTTTACATTGTTACAAAGTATTGATCAAATAAATGCAGCCTTGGTAAGTATAAGAGACGGTCAAAAACAGAAAAAAATCTTGCTGAATTCAAACTTTTAAATGGTAGTGTAGTACTTGGGTAAATCATATTGTGTGAATTTATTTCAGGTTGCTACTGGTGGTTTGACTTTTAAAATACATGCATTAATCATTTCTTTGCATAACAGTGCCTTTGAAATGGCTAATTATGTCCTTGCCTTCTGGTAAAATTTAGCATCATTGTATTTCTCACTGAGTTTTACATTTACTCTTTTTGGACTGCGTTGAATCGCATGTAGAAGCCACAGGAAGTTCAAAGGACATTTGAAAATGAGATTTGGGAAGCAAGTGATTTCCAAATCAGATCAATGTGTAAGAGAGGGGCCTTTTACGTCCTGCCTCCCACTTTTCACTGTTTTTATAAGGTATGATTAACCTTTGGTTTGTTGCAGTGCTGGCAATAAGCCTAATGCTGCTTTTCCTCTTTCCTCCCCTCTCTCTCTCTCTCTCATCACTCATTCCCAACATGTACGCCCTTCACTCTTCTTTATCAGAGAAGAAATACTACTGTGTCTCTATAGAGAGGAAAAGACAAACTGGGTGGTCACTGCTCAGTATAAGGCTAGATGCAGTACATACACACGGTAAATAAAGATTATTGCAGTACGTTTCTACTTCAGAATTTCACGTTTAATTCAGTGTTGTTTCTTTAATGCCTTATTAAATGTAATCTTTAGCGAATCTCAAAATGAATATCCATTATTCATACTGTACATTATAATGTTAACTAGGGCTGTGCAATATTGAAGAAAAATGTGATATGCGATAACTCATTAAATAATGCGATATTCAATATGTGATACGATAATGCTTAAAGTGCCACATGCTCAGAAGAAAGTTTTACTCAGCTGTTGCCGAGTCAGTTCTGTGAACTTCAATAACTATCTTGTGTCATATATATATGGTTATTTATATGTATGTATGTACCAAGAGTTCCTGTAAACCACAACAAATTCCTTGTGTTTGCGCACACTTAAGTTGTGAATAAAGCTCATTCTGATTCGGATTCTAATAAGAAAGCACCCCTACAACAACTTCTGAATGTGAACGGTATGTGTTTTACTTGATCATTACATAAAATGTCATTTTAACATTAGTGTAATCATTTTAACATGAGTTTAGGAACTGAATAATAAAAAGGAGATGATTTTATTGCGCGATTCTGAAATTGTTCGCGATAATGACAGCTGTTTGCATAGCTTCTCAGTGAACTACAGCTCTGTGAAGTAAATGCTGCTCCATCTGAAAGCATGTGAAAATACCACATTTAATAACATATTGTTACTCCAAACTCAGGTCATAATGTCAGTCGAGTGTTTGAAATAAATCCTTCTGTGAGATGATGTGGCTTCTTACACAGAATAAGGCACGCAACATATTTCATAGTATTTAAGCAGTGATAAAGGCATTGCATTATAAATATACTTTATTTTAATGAAAATTATAATAATAAGAACTCAGATAAACCGTAGTCGTGTGTTTATTAGTCATGTTTAATCAATGAAAGCAGTTGAATCTTCTGTTTAATCAGCTGCAGCGATTTAATCAGCATTTTCTGGGTTTCTTCTGCGAGGCGAATTTGGAGTTTCAGTGCGAGAGTGCCCTCTGGCCTTTGGATGGAGATTTACTGCTGATCACAGAACCACGCTTCACTGAAAGATATGCATGACAATCGCAGCTTCTGTCGAATCGCAATCTCGATTCCATTTCGATTTATCGTGCAGCCCTAGATCAAACACATTTTTTCATTTAATGTTTCTTTAACTATTTCATTTACTGTCATGCACAAACTCTGTATTGCATAAATGTGTCAATAACAAGAGACAGTCGAGGATTCAGTAGATCGGGCATCAGGCTATTTCAACCCACGCTGAGTCATCGCTTTATGAGCTTCTGACTTAACACAGCGCGGAACGGCCTTGAATTTGTCGACTGTTGACAGCCTGCATTCTGTCTGCCATGACGCTATAGCTGTTAGCTGGGGTCCGATGCACTTACATAGATCACGTCTGTCATATTAGTGTGTGAGTGCGTCTGCCTGTATGTGTGTGCGTGTGTGAACAAATCCTTTTTTAATCAATGCCTGTGACCCACCATGAAACATCTCACCCTTTCCATTCGTTACGAATCACAAAGCCGGTGAGGAAAATTCAAGTGATACTTGTCTGATTTCCTCATATATTGATGTTCCGCCATGGCCAGCATTAATCATTATTGAAGCCGATGTTAATGCAAGGCTGCAGGAGAGAAGTGCATGCCCACAGCGCTCATGATTTGTCCTCACTTTATTGAAATGAAAATGAATGATTTCAAGCTGTTACATCTATTTTCATTAGCAAAATGCATCACTACTATACCTGAACAAAATGTGTTGTGTTCAATAAACAACACTGATGAATAGAGAGGTGTGCTTTGAGTTTAGCATCATGTGTTTTGATGTGTAGACACTGCCATATATGCATTATACATTATAAAATTGTGGATTTACTTTAAACCATTTCTTTCAGAAATTACTAAATTCTACAAGTAATTACAAAGAAATGGCAAGTAACACATTGAATTAAACAATGAATTTTGATATAGAAAGCAATTTCACACAAGCAGGAGTGATATTGGGCTAAATATTAGATGTTTAAACTTGAAGGGAAATGGCATCATGAAATCCACTAAAAATCACCTTTGGGACCAATTGGTTAAAAGTCATTACATAAATGGCTCTGTATTTCCTGTGCTAATACTTTGCTGGAAATAATGAGTAGCTGGTGTGACCTAAAAAGCAGTGGTGTATAAAGTACCTGAAAGCCATACTCACGTAAAAGTACAGATATCTTACCAGAAAATGACTTTGGTAGAAGTTGAAGTCACCGTTTAGAATATTACTTGAGTAAAAGTCTTAAAGTATGTGATATTTATTGTACTTAAGTCGAAATGTGAAATTAAAACCGCCAGTAGGTGACAGCAAGTAACTGTTAATGAGCGAGTCATTGAGATTCAACCGATTCATTCAAACGACTGATTCATTCAGAAACAAAGCATTTGACTGTGTTAATGAGTGAATCATTGAATCATTTATTCAACCGATTCGTTCAAAAAGCTGATTCATTCAATAAGTAAACACCGTCCATTACTCAGAGATGCAAAACAGTGCTGTGATCTTTGTTTGGAACCATTTCCGTTGGCAAAATTGAGCAAAAACAGGCAATATTATGTCTAAAATGTATGTCACTTATTGCTTTACTGAACTTGTATAAAATGATTATTAAATGTGTTCATGCTGAAATCTGCAGAAAAACGGTACTCTTTGTGTGATATAGATTAAGTTAACTATATTAAATTATATAAATACAAAAAGCATACAGAAGCATTTTTGCCGTCTATAATTTAGAATGCCTGGAATTTTGAGTTTTAATAGACTAATAAATCACGTGCGTGCACTCTTTGATAGCCTACTTGATAATGTCAGATCGCACATCATTACAACAACACTTACCACATTATCGCAGACGATGCTGTATCGCACAGCACACCCCAAACTCGACTTGAGTGGAAACTGAATCATCCGCGGTTGTGCGCGCACTTGTTTGCGCATGAGCAAAGGTGTTTTTAGGAGTCTAACTTGCAAACGCCAGACCACTGATTCGTCAAACCTGCTTCCGTGCAGTCCGTGTTCTTCTGACTTCTGATTATTTTTTTAGTAAGTAACGAATATGCTTCGGTGAAATGTATCGGAGTAAAAGTATACATTTTAATTAGGAAATGTAGTGGAGTAAAAGTAAAAGTTGGCTGAAATATAAAAACTCAAGTAAAGTACAGAGACTCCCAAAAAATACTTAAGTACTGTAACGAAGTATTATTACTTCGTGACAATACACCACTGCTAAAAAGCCACACACAGACACATTTATAAAGTATAGAGGGAGGTGAAGTGGAGAAGGGTGGGGGGTTAGGGCTGGGAAACAGGTAGGAGGAGGCTTTAGTTTCCTCCCCTCTTGTCCCTTACTCTTCCCCTGTTGGCCTCCCCTAAAAGAGTGAAAAGAGATGAGAAGTCTTCTGTCCTTCACTGACAACGAAAGAGAAAGAAAGTGGCGTGGTCAGCATGTACAGGCGGAAAAGAAGTGTGTCATTTGGGGGCTTTGGATGGTAGGATACTTTTTTTTTGTTTCCCTCTGGCCTCAAACTATTGGACAATAGGGCAATAGGACAATAGGGCATTATGACTCAAAAATGTGCTTCAGTAAAGTACAGTTGTGTTCAGTGCATTTGAGTTAATTGAAGTTATAGAACGAGATGGGGTTTTTTCTGCTAATAGAAAACCCTGCATATAATCCTTCAGATATGTATGATTTTACTTGCTTTCTAGGAAGATGGCAAATTGAACATATTTCATATTTCCTTTTTCATAATACATTTCAGAGATTTCAATTGAGATATTTTTCAAGATACTTTGGGAGAGTACAGCAAAAGTGTCCATCTAGTAAAAGATTACGTGTTTTAGATTTTTTCTTTCATTTAAAGACCCCTTAAAGTGTCTGCAGTCTTTATAAAAGGTGAAAATCAACTTGTATTGATCTTAAGGCTGACGTTTTTTTACAAGGCCAAAAAATTAAAAAGAAATAGAAAATCATTTCAGTTGCTGTCAGGCTTATTTTGTGTGCATAATAGAGATTTATTTTTAGAAAAGAAAGATGTTTGATTAGAAAACAGCAGACATGTACACACACACACACACACACACACACACACATATATATATATATACAGTATATGCACATAAGCTACTGTTCAAATACCATTTAAAATGCAATTGAAACAGTAATATTGTGAAATGTTATTACAATTTTAAATACCTTGCTAATTACTATTGCAATATATTTAAAAATATAATTTATTCCTGTGATGGCAAAGCAGAATTTTCAGCAGCCATTATTCCAGTGTTCAGTTTCACATGATCCTTCAGAAATCAGTATAATATGCTGATTTCTTATTATAATGGTTGAAAACAGTTGTGCTGCCTAATATTTTTGTGGAAAGGAAACTGTGATACTTTGATGAATGGAAAGTTTAAAAAACTGAATTTGAAGAACTTGAAGTTTACTGCATCCTTGCTGAACAAAAGTATTATTTTCTTTCACATTAACAGCAGAAACACACACAATTAGTAGCTAACATCATGCATGCTAATAAATCGCAAACTGTCTATTTCTCATGTAGCTGCATCTAACTATTTATCATCTATTGTTATTTTTTCTAGCTATAACATATCAAACTTTTCACTTTTCAACCTAACAACCCAATTATTATTATTTGTAATATTATTTTGACATATCAGTTTTCTGCTTCAGCTCTTCAAACAGGTGCAGTATGAGATATTCACAACATCTTCAATAAATTAACTCTGCAAAATGTCGAATCTGAGGGAATAATCTATAGACTTGAAGCTGAATAATAGACAGAAATTTTCTTTTGAGGTGAAGGAAATAAAAATGGAAATGGCGGAGGGAAAGAAGGAGATGATTGTATGGGGCCAAATGTAATTTAAGAAAGAGAATGAGTGTTCCATTTAGGAACTCTGTAGAGTATCTTAAAGGGGTCCTATTATGCTTATTCACTTTTTCAACTTTAGTTAGTCTGTAATGTTGCTGTTTGAGCATAAAAAAGATCTGCAAAGTTACAAAGCTCAAAGTCCACTTCAAAAGGAGATATTTTATTTAACAGAAATCACTCGTTTGCACTACAATGCATATTTTCCGGGATTTGTGATATCACAAATATCGACGAATGGGACGAGACCTGGTTGAGCTGCACTAGAGAAGGTAATGAGTGTTATCACTATGTCGGAGACACGCTAGCTTTCCCAAGGCAGATGAACTTAGAGTGGTTACAATCATCTGGGTTTAAATCGTGCTCAATTTATTTGATGTTGACGCAATATTTACACTGAAGCTCGCAGGCGGCTATGGTAAGGGGGTAAGGGGCATGACATTTCCCGACCAGGCGCCGAGTGCTGCCAATCACAACACACACTGGCCCAGCTAACCAATCACAGCTCATTTCGTATTTCAGAAGGCGGGCCTTCATTTGTTACAGGCACTATTCGAGCCGTTCGTGCCAGACTGGGGAGAGAGGTGTTGTAATAATGTAAAATATGTAAAAAATAATGTGTTTTTCGAACAACCTAGTATGAGAGCCTGTTCTAGTACACCCCCAAAACAAAATCAAGACTTTGTAAAAGAGCATAATAGGACCCCTTTAAATGAACAGAAATTGACACTAACATTTAGCATCAGTTCTTTACATGTTAATGCAGCTGCAGTCCATCATTAGCATGCAGATTGTTGTGGTTTTAATGGTGGTGCACCTTGTGGCTGCGTGGATGGCCGGTGCTGATGTTCTGATAGTGAGGGGCAGCAACAAAGCTTGCCATATCTGACAATACACACTGATTAGATGACTGCGTCACGACAGGGACCGTGACGATACCGGCTTTCATATCTCACACCTTTACTTGCATCAGCGTCACTGGCTGCACTGAGCTTAATATGAATTTCATTGTAGAGAGCACGTTTCGATGAGACAGATAATCAAAACACAATAAAATCAAAAATCTTGCAGAACTGGTTTCTTTTCGCCTTGTGCTGTGAGCGTTGATGGCTTGGTTTATTAATGTACACATTTATCTACATTTAGTCGCTTCAGCTATGGGTTGATAGATAGGGAAGCTAATTTAAGGCACGTGGACTGTTTTCTAGAGAAAATTAAAAAGTCAACTTCTCTTTTGTATTCTAAATGTATCCAGTTGTGTGTGTTGTGGGTTAAAGGTGAATGATTGACAATTGACCCTCTGACTGGAATAGAACATCGCAGTTTCATCATTGGGCTGTAAATGTTCACACATTCAAATGGGCAAAATGTTAGAAATGTCCTCAGTCTATGCAAACGGTTCTCTGAAACTCCTCAGGGATATGTTGATGTAGTTCTGAAGTGTTTTTTGCGTGTGAGACAGAAATATAAACACTTTCTCCATGGTGCCGGCAAATTACCAGCGTGTGTTTGGCTCATCACTCATTTAGCTGAAATGATAAACCTCATGCTGTTCTCCACATCAGGCCTAATAGCAGTAATTAGGCCTCAGTAGAATTAGAAGAAACACAAGAAATTAGAACAGAGAAACAAATTGAACACAACTAGACTCATCCTTTTAAGATCACGTAGTCAGACCATTTCATCAGATCTGCATGCACAATAAATATTTTGTACTCTCCAAAAGTGGATTTGAATAAGAACGAGAGTACTAAAATGTTTTTTTAAATTTTTTTTTTTATTATTTTATTTCAAATATCAACTTCTTATAATAGCTGATTATTATAATAGTGCTCCTGCGTAAGCACTACAGCTTGTGTTTAGCGCATGTTTGCTAACCTGTAAATTACAGCTTTATAATGTTTCAAGATGTAGTTGTAGTTCACCTAAAATTTGGACATCATTACTTCCCAGTCATCTTGTTCTAAACCCATATGACAAACATTCTTCAGTGAGACTCGTAAGCAGTTTTTGAAAGATGTTCATCCTGCTGTTTTCCAGAACATCATGAGAGCTAAGAGCACTTTTCTCGCCAAAGGTTCTAGTAAATAATGACACAAATTTAAGTCTATTTCTTACACAAATCTGTCATATAACTTGAGAACCACTTCTATGATACTTGTATAGTGCTTTTTGTCATTTTTGGAGCTTGATACCCCTAATAAGCATCACTCAGATTTGAATTTTTTAAAAATAAAATAAGGACAATTGAATACATTATGGCAGAATGAGGCCAAATTATAATTTTTTTTTTTTTGCATTTTGTTACTTTTTTATTATTAGAATTGGCCTTAAAATACTTACTTTGTATGGAATGGATATATGACAATTTATAAAAATTTTAACAGAGTTTATGACTTATTAATGATAAATAATGGTAGTATTCCCATTTGTCTGAAATATGCTATGAATTTTCAGCTTTAAAATCAGGTTCAAGTGTTCACATGGCGTGCATCTAATTGTCAGCTGTTTTTTTTGTTTTTGATTTTGGTCTTTTATTTTTTATTTATTTATTAATTTTACATTTTTTTGCTCTGCAGGATTGACAAGTCCGGCATTGCCGCCCTGAGAGCCCGGTGAGTCTGTGTGTCTGTGTGTTGAAAAATCTCGATCCATCTAAATCGCAAGTCGTAATGCCACACCTTATTATTCAATCAATACACCATTGATCCAGCAATCATTTCACTCTCCGTGCCCATTCTAATTCGACTTTGTGGGAAGTCTTTGGTGTGAAATCTTCACACATGCCTGTTCTGTATGACCATCTCAACCTTCAAGTGTCTATCAGCCTGTCTGGCGGGGAGGGACGGGGATGAAAGAGAGGTGAGCGGAGGAGTGGAGGCAATAATCGTGAGCTCGGTATAAACAGAAACAGATGGACATCAAAGTCCCCCGCTGTGGAGTAGCACAGGTGGCCTTTGGGTATGTGTGTGTGTGTGCGAGGACATGCTCACATTTTTATATGTTTAGATTTTGTCACGTCATATTTCTTTTTGTGTTCTATTTTGTGTGTGTTTTGCAGTCGTGAATAACAATCCCTGATGTCGCTGCTTACTATTTATATTGGTTTCCATGGAAATGAGTTTACAAAGCCAGGACCATAAAAAAATGTGTGTGTGTAAGAACAGGTCGGTGTGTCCAGGTTGGTTGTCTATTTAACACTGTGCTTTGCGGGGCAGAATCTAACCAATGATTTCCACCCCTCCATCGCATCTGCAACTACAAAGTGAATGGTCGGCGCTCTCCACCTGAAGGACAGGGCCACATTAGAGGAACAGCATAATCAGGCCTTGCGTGTGTGCCTGTTTATGCAGGTGCTTTTGTTTATGTAATAAAGCTTAGTGTTATGTGACTATGCTTTAGAAATTGAAGGATGGAGAGGAAGAGACAGAAATAGAGAGACTGAGAGGGAGAGAGCAGTGTATTTTGGGTGCACCTCTCACCGCTTAAGATGCCTCGCAAAATCTGGTGAGTTTTTCTGGGATTTGTTTATGGTTTTCCACAGTTTTCTGCTGAGATTTGAGTATTTTGTGTTGCATTTGAATTTAGTTTTTAGCACTTGTGCAATTCAGCGTGTTTTCAGTGGATCTGTTTTTATAATATTACAGATAGATACACATTAAATTAATCAAAAAGTGATGGGAAAGGCATTTTTAATGTTACAAAATATTTCTGTTTTAAACAAATGCTGCTCTTTTGAATTTTCCATTCATCAATGGATTTTCAACATTGATAATATGAAATGTTTCTTGAAAATCAAATCATGATATGACATCAGATCATGTAACACTGAAGACTGGAGCAATGGCTGCTGAAAATTCAGCTTTGCCAGCATAGAAATACATTTAAAATATATTAAAATAGAAAAGTGTTTTTTCATTGTAATAATATTTTACAAAATTATTGTTTTTTATCGTTTTGTTTAAGAGACTTCTTTAAAAAATCCAATCCTAAACTTTTGAACTGTACTCTGTATAAAAGTTTATAATAATAATAATTCTGAATTTTAATTTATATTAGAATGTTATATTTAGATTATAGAAAGTTTAGAATGTAATAAATTATATAAAACATGTAAATGAGAAATATCAGTTTTTAACGATTGTTTTCAGAAAGATCACCGAGGAAAGTTGTTTCCTAAGTGATTTACCGTATATCTTTATGAGACCTAATGGAGATCTCAGTTAGGTAGTATGAATTTTGTTTCAGATGTTTCTCCTAAATCTCCTCAGAAATAACAGGCTGTTGACACAGTTAGAGCTTTACAATTAATGTGGATTGCATATAGGATAGATAATTTCATCTTGGAAGAATCTTGGCAGACTATTTTGGCAAGTGACCTAAGCACACCATATAACATTCTTGAAATCTCTTCTGAATCTCTAGAGGAGACATTTTAATTAAGTTAAAAGTCTCCAATTGATCTCTATTTAAGCTTCTAGCTACTGGAGATACTTGAGATATTGAAGTTTATCAATAATTTGATCTTTCCTGTCGGATGGTATATTTCCATTTTCAATGCAGTTTTGCTCAGTTTGATTGTCCTTTTTTCTTTTAAATGTACAGGGGGGAAATGGAAATGGGGGAAAGCCCAGTTTAACAGGGAATTAAGTTGCATTAGATTGCTGTCTTAATACAGGACTGGAGGTAAATTGTCTGACACCTAAATGAGACACCGCCTGAAGAGCTATTTTCAGCTGTCACAAACAGTCACATCCCCACTACCGTAATTTAATTATCTCCCTCCATAACGATCTAATATTGGACTCAACAGCCTGTTCTACAGGGGTGCTGTGAATGGCTGACAGCGGTGACAATAAGTGACTCTGAAAGACTTGTCCTTTATCTATAAACTAATTTGGTAGTGGGTCAGCAGCCTGCTCCTGAAACCCTCTGCTTATGAGACTATAGACTTGATACAGGCTGTTTAGACTGAAAAGACCACCGGGAGCGCTCAGACTGTGTTGTTATTGTGTGTGTATCATGGGAGTATGGGACTGAGCTGCTGTCGGGGCTGATTTGAGATCAGTTTGACTGCTCTTCTGGGATGGCGCTGTGTCTCCAGCCACATCTGCAGCGGTCTCAATTATGCCTGTAGTCCTACAGGAGGCAATTAGAGGCATAGACCCACAATTACCCATTACACTGAACAGAGACTGAGAGCAACAAAATGCACGACTCCAGACAGAATGGAGATGAGTTTTTCTCTCGTATGAAAATGTTAAATGTCAAGGAGCATAATTTTCCTTCTGCTCTGACCTTCTGCTATATTTTTCTTTTCATATTTAATGCACCATATTAATAAACATATCCATCAATCATTTATTCATGGATATGTACACAAATCTCACTTGTTTCACTCAAAAGTTTCTATGCATTTAGAATCTGTTTATTTACTAAAATAACCTGTTTTGTGTCTAGTGGCCAACTTTGAGCTTTTTGTAGGGATTTATGGGAACAGGGTTAACTTAATTTGCATGCACTTGCATGAAATCTTAATAATAGGTTTCACTGAGCTTGTTTGGCACTAGAGGGCAGTAGAGATGCAGATATTATGCAGGTTTTTTAAGTAGTTGTCCTCCAGAGGGCAATGTTCTTGAATGTTTCTGCCTCTTTCAGGAGGGCATTGTTTATATTTGTTAATATGCTTTTTTCCAAAGTGACTTGCAGCTTGCATGGTCTGCGTTTTATCAGCATGTGTGTTCACTGGGAATTGAACCCATGCCATGACCTTTGCATTGCTAGCACTGTGCTGTACCTGTGCTCTACCAGCTATGAAAACACCTTTTAATACACACACACACACACACACACACACACACACACACACACACACACACACACACATATATATATATATATATATATATATTAGTGTTATAAATAAAAGTTTGTTTTATTAGTATTATAATTGCTATTGTCGTTTTAACGATTTAAACATACAAAATAAATTGCTACACTTTGAATAGCAGCAACCCATTTTGTTTCCATAATGTTATTTTTTGTATTATTTTGTTATGCAATGCAATGCAAAAAAAAATTGACAAGACTTGAATGTAGCCATTGGGAATTGATTGTGGGTGTTAAAAGTTGGCGTTATTATGCCTCAACTAAATGTGAGTGTGCTAAAACAGAGCAAAAAGCAGCTGTTTAGCTGTTGGTTAACATTATACAGTTGTGACATAAGTGACATCAAGCAAGCTGTTATTGTTTGGTTTAGATTAATTTATCACAATAAGACTAGGAATGTACATAAAGAGTGTAAATATTGTCAGGTTTGGTTGTTTGCAATCATAATAGTGTCATCTAATTGTCTTTATTTTTAATGCGTGCCTTTATGAAAGAGGGTCACTTCATTTGTGGGTGGTGAGGAATAAGGCTCAGCATGTTGACAGCGTGACAGTCTCCTGGGCTACGGTCATGACAATGGAGTGGCAATAGAGACAGTAGAACATTCCAGCCGACGAGAGCGCTTGTTGCCACGAGAAAGATAAACATGACGAAAGCTTCATTGTTCATCATTAGCTATGAAACACCTGGTGCTGATTGACAGCACTGAAGTTTGGCTCTGGGATATTTTGGTTCAGCTGTTATGGATGACACTGGAATTTGGCATGGCTTCGGCCGGGACAGC
Organism: Sinocyclocheilus grahami; assembly: GCF_001515645.1. Taxonomy (NCBI): domain Eukaryota; kingdom Metazoa; phylum Chordata; class Actinopteri; order Cypriniformes; family Cyprinidae; genus Sinocyclocheilus; species Sinocyclocheilus grahami. The sequence goes on along the minus strand of NW_015505185.1, from coordinate 3,949,974 downwards.
TTGTGTTATTGTTATTAGACCCACAGCCACAGATGCTTAATGATTATCACCAACTGTAGAATTATTATTTCTCCTCACCTCCTACTTTTCCCTCTTTCTCTCACACAAACACGCATCGGCTGCCAAAATCTGTCCGAGAAGGCGTGCAGTGTTGCGGACTCTTGTATGACTACTGCTCCTCCACAAATCTGTCTTCAGAAGCAGCTGCCCTCGTCTCCTGACAAATATTTACTACTCTGTCTGCCCCCATTGCAGCGTTCTGACGGCTCTGATAAGGGTGCCATCTGGCAGCTTGATTTTAATGGGGCTTTTAAGGGCCATAAAGAAGCCGAGAGCCCACTGGGAGGATAGTTCATGCTCCTCTTCTGTCTGAAGAGGTGGGTAACAGAGACCTCCGGCGGGCCAGAGCGAAGATCTCGAAAGGAGCGTTTAGCTTTGGTCCTCTTAGTATGTCTTTTTCACCTTGATTGATTTCACATAAGGGCCGAATGTCCTTGAGATGTGGCGGGTTAAAGTGATATTGGATGAATAAATCCCACATAACGCTTCTGGGATGTGACACTCAGCGGGTGAACTGTCAGTCAGCTTTTGTTTTGAATTCATCTCGGTGGCCGTAAGTCTCCCATGATGTCCTGTTATCCGCATATCCGTTGAAACTCAAGCATAAATGAGCTGATGTCCCAAAGCCTAGAGACTTACATAATTATAATTGTTATTATTATTACTGCCATATTACCATTATTATTATTGTAATTTAAAGGATTTAAACATAAAAAAATTTGCTGCAGTTTGAATAATTGTTTGCATCACATTTTGGTCTCATTATTATTATTATTATTATGCAATTTAACTGTGCAAAGTAGATTGCTGTAGTTTGACAAGATGTTTGCAACCCATTTTGTTCACATTATTATTATTATTATTAGGTCATTTAACTGTACAAAGTAAATTACTATAGTTTGTTTCCATTAATTATTATTATTATTATTATTATTATTATTATGCAATTTAACTGTGAAAAGTAAATTACTGTCGTTTGACAAGCTGTTTGCCACCCATTTTGGCCATATTATTATTATTATTACTGCTACTACTACTATTATTATTATTATTATTATTATGTAATTTAACTGTACAAAGTAAATTACTGTAGTTTGACAAGATGTTTGCAACCCGTTTTGTTTACATTATTATTATTATTATTATTAGGTAATTTAACCGTACAAAGTAAATTACTATAGTTTGTTTCCATTAATTATTATTATTATTATTATTATTGTCACTTAAATGTACAAAGCAAATCAGTGATGTAATTAGCTACCATTGTTAATTTTGTTGTTGTTATTATGTCATTTAAATTTACTAAGTAAATTATTGTAGTTTGACTTGCTGTTTCCTACCCAGTTTGGTTCTACAATGTGAGTTTTTGAGTGAAATAGAATATTCAATTACTCCGTTTATTGCAGGATAGAACTTGATTTGAGGCATTGACAATTTTAGGCTATTGATATTTTAAAAAGTGTGCTTTTGTTTTTGTTTTGATTTCATCTCGGTGGCCCCAAGTCTCTCGTGACATCCAGTTATCCACATATCCGTTGAAACTTGAGCGCAAATGAGCTGACGTTCCAAAGCCTGGAGACTTACGGCATATACAGTGTGTAGAAAAGTAAAAACCACCTCAGTGACATGAAGGATAAGCGTGTCAAGGACTCTTTTTATTGATTGAAGTGGTGTCAGGCAGCTTGAAAAAATGAATTTTAATGAGAATGTGCTGGGCAGCGGCGCTACTGGAAGAGTTTAGCATCTGAAAGGGATCAGCGTGAGAAAGAAGAATAAAGATACAGAGGATGGAAGGTGGAGGATGGTGTAGTAAGGTTGCTTTTGCTTCATTTGACTTTGCTGTTGTGGATTCACACTCAAAGCCTCAAAGGTGTATGCCGGTCATATGACCAACCAAGGAGGACTATGATACCAGGAGAGAGCTATCTGTTTGCATTCCCATTCATCTCAGTTGTGTTAGAAATGCAACCATAATATAATATATAACATACTGAATTTTTTGGGATTTTAAGGATGCGTGCTATATCAGTACCATACTAGATATTATCATGGTGGGTCAATATTAGAGTTCTTTTTAATGAATTGTATAAGGTAATATTAAATATTAATTGTACATGCTATCTTTACAATTAGTTGCCTTTTGTCATACACTTTGTCATACACTCTAACTTGTGTTATTTCCTAATTTATTGATAAATAAATAAATATAAATAAATAAATAAATAAATATATATATATATATATATATATATTAATATAATATAAATTCATATAATATAAATTATATATGATTATTATATATTTCCAATCTATATATGAAGAGCTCAGATGCAAAAGTGCCGTCTGAAATTTTTTTCTAAAATGAGCATTTTTCTCAGGCTCCTGTGTATAGGTGCAGTAATTTCACTTTTATGGCAATGAATAGGTTCTTTTGAACACATGAAAAAGACTGTAATACTGGCGAATAACCAATACGGCATTGTGGATCTCTACTTGGATGTTCTCACATGCATTTCCATCTGAGCATTACCTATTCTGTGGGTGCCATTAAAGCACAGGCATGGTGCCATCAACAGCAGAAGGGTTGAGAACACAAGACCAGGTCGTATGAAGGCTAAAACATGCCTCTTTTCAATGAGACACACACCACAAAGGATATGCCCAAAATTTCGATCATATTTGCAAAATTGACTCTGACCTCTGTTGTCCTCTTCTTCCTTTTCTCTTTGTTCCTGTTCTCCAGACCTCTCTCGCTCTGTCTTTTTACATAAGATATGCATGAAAAGAAGACCTGCAGCTGGATTCGGTGTGCCTCCTATCTGCACTCATGAATGACTTGAGAGAAATCTATTAAAACTAAGGCTGGCGACTGCTTTCTGCATGCGTCACAGATGAGAGAGAGAGAAAATCAGTTTGCTTGCTTGTGGATGTCTCGTTTGTAGCTATTATTGCCGTTTTACCTGTGTCTTTTCGTCATAGGAACCTCACAGCTGTGGTACTGGTATTTTGCACTGTATATCATATCAGCCGCATGGTATTTACTCATCTCCTATCAGTCTATTCTGTTGTTCTTCCTCTCCTCCAGAAAGTAAACACCCTTCTCTGAGGGGAATCAGGGCAGGGACTAAACAATTGTCAGACCAAGCTTTGTCAACCCTCTCCACAAACAGAAGGAAGAGACCAAATTGATTTATGACTCAAATTAAATAAATGACATTTGCAGCAGAAGAGGAAGAAAGGGTTTGGGAGGAGGAGGAGAAGGAGAGGGGGGAGATCAGTCTGGGTCTGGTTGACTGGACACATCACGGCTGAGCAAAAAAAGCAGAGAGGAAACGATGGAAGAAGAGTGGAAAAGTATTGGACAGAGATTAGATGCAGAAGTCTTTTTAAATCTGTGCATTCACTGAAAGAATCTTATTTTCATAAAGCGCTGTGGAACAATGGTGCACTCCGTGTCTCTTGACCCAAATTAATCGGAGATGATAACCTGCTTTACCAGCACGGAAGGGCAGCTAAGCAATTAGTAGCTGCATAAAGATGAGAAAACGTCAGTCGTTGTGAATTTCAGAGACCATCTTTTATATATGCGCCAAATTTTTATTAATTAATTCACAGCAGATTGATTTCAGTGTCAGGCTTTGCTCTTTGTCTTTGAAAAAATTATTGAAATTTTGGATCGTTGAAACAGTTATTTGCTTAAAATTAATATGAAATCAAAATTGACTGTATTTACACTCATTGCACATGTTTCTGGTCTTATTTTAAAAGATTCATGGGTGCACATAGGCTGTTTCAAAGTAAAAATGTCTTTCTTTGTCTTCTTTGTGATTTTTAATCAGTGCACTTCCTCTAAAATGACTGTTTTCACATGCACTGACGTCACTGACACATATGACGATAATCTTAATTAAAGGGATGCACTGATAATTATGTTTTGTTTTATAGAATATTACTTTTTGTAAATATTGTTAATTAATTAAGTTCATATAATTATATTAATTGTTAATATTATATTTTGTGTGCAAAAGTTAAATGCACAAAAATAAATTAAATATATAAATAAAAAATAAATTATATTAAATAATAATTAAGTAATTATTTTTTAATTCTACAGGTAAATTTAAACATATATGACCCTGGACCACAAAACCAGTCATAATCGAGTCGAAATTGAGATTTATACATCACATGAAAGCTGAATAAATAAGCTTTCCATTGATGTATGGTTTGTTAGGATAGGACAATATTTTGCCGAGATACAACTATTTGAAAATATGGAATCTGAGTGTGCAAAAAAATCCAAATATTGAGAAAATCACCTTTAAAGTTGTCAAAATGAAGTCCTTAGCAATGCATATTACTAATCAAAAATTATGTTTTGATATATTTACGGTAGGAAATTTACAAAATATCTTCATGGAACATGATCTTTTCTTAATATCCTAATGATTTTTGGCATAAAATCATAATATAATCAATGGATAATTTTGACCCATACAATGTATTTTTTGGCTATTGCTAAAAATATACCCCAGCAACTTAAGACTGGTTTTGTGGTCCAGGGTCACATATAGTGTAAACTTCTGTTCAAAAAGTTTAGGACTGGAAGGATTTTTAATGCTTTTGAAGAAGTCTTATGCTCACCAAGGCTGCATTTATTTAATCAAAAAATAGTAAATACAGTAATATTAATAATATTAATAATAATTTTCAGCAGCCATCACTTCAGTCTTTTTGATCCTTCAGAAATCATTCTAATATGCTGATTTGAAGTTCAAGAAACATTTCCTATTATTATCATCAATGTTGAAAAAAGTTGTTCTGCTTAATATTTTTGTGGAAACTGTGATAATTTTTTTTTCAGTATTCTTTGATGAATAGAAAGTCCAAAAGAACAGCATTTATCTGAAATATAATTTTTTTGATAGTATTTACTGTTTGAAATGATTAGTGCTATTAAATATTAATTTTAAGTGAGTGCTTGATGACTACAAAAGTCATCCAAATGTAAAAACAGACAAAAATTAGCTTTCAAATTTAAATATGTCATCCAATACTGGTAAATAAATAGTGAAAAGTCCCTTATTTTTTTATTTCACATACCTCCAGCTAGGGCTAGGCAAAAAAATCGAATGCGATTTTCATGCGAATCTCGTCAGTAAAGCCGCTTCTGGTGATTAGTAGTAAATCTCCAGCACGTGCTTTCAGATGGAGCGGCATTTACTACACAGAGCCGTAGTTCACTGACAAGCTACACAAAATACACAGATTTTGAACGAGATTTTGTGCACCAGAAGCGGCTTTACTGACGAGATGCGCATGAAAATCGCATTCGATTTTTTGCACAGCCCTACCTCCATCATACATCAGTCATAACGCTCATTTATAACATAATGCTCATTATCCAAGTTCCCTGTCACTTTTCTCAGGGATTGCAGAACTTCTATAATTGAAAGATTTGTCACGCTAACCTCCAGGCAGCCTGTCATATTGCCTGTCCACAGGGTGCAGACACTTGTAAATGATAGATGATCTGTTGGGCAGTGTCCCGGATGCCCCGCGTCGGAGCAGAGAGGTCTTAATAATTACAGTGACGATATCTTTTTCAGAGATGAATTTAGAAACTGCCATAAAATGATGAGGTGTGAGAAAGAGATTCTGAGTTCATAGCAGAGTGGTATGGGAAAAACACAGCTCCTCGGGGGTTTTCCTGGAAGTTAGAGGTCAAATGAGAGTCTTTTATTCCTCAGGTTTTAATCTTTGTGTCTGGGAGTTGTTGTGGCATAAGCCTAGAGGGATCCGTTTCATGATGTTACTCACTGTACCTCAGGTGACCAATCCTTCACCCGGCCCAGAGGGATGGCAGCTCTTCTGTAAAGTGGAATGAAGTTGAGATAAATGATCAAGAAACATTAAAAGAGCTCTTTGTTATTAGTTATTATTCTGCTTACCCAGGTAGGTTTGCAGTATTGTTTTAAGACTTTTTGACATCTGGTACTGTAGATTGAGGTTTAAAATAGGCGAGCAATTACTCAGATATTAGTAAATGAAGCCTTTGACACCAGTTCTGTCTCGAAATTTCTCAGTAGAAGTTATCGCACCACATACCAATGACATTTGTAAAGGTCGCGCTCAAATCAAGCTTTAATTTCCATAACATTGGCATTTTCTCATTTTGCAGATGCTTTTGGACCAAAGTGCAAACAGTCAACTGGTGTAACAAATACAATTACAGAGAGCATGTGACTTGGTTAATACTGAGGCAAAGCCTTAGAGAACGAAGAAGATCTTCATTTTGGATATTAACTTTGGATCCCCTGCTCTTAGAACAGAGGAAAATTACTTTCATGAACCAAAGTAATAACAGAAACATGAGTGCAGTGGCATAATGGTACTCTAGGGCAACCCGACAAAAATTATAGTTCATTATAGACATAATAGACTAGTTTATGTACTCAGGCTAACTTAGAAATGAATGTTCAGGACCTCTGTTTTTTTTTCTTTTTTCTTTCAAAAGTTGTTACTGTAAATGTAAGCACATGTCATGACTTTGCTGTCTCATTTATTTAGCCTGTACTTTGCTGAACATAATTCCAGTTGCACATTGACATTGAATTGACCTTTAAAATTAGCATTATATTTTTTTATCACAAACGTGTACACTGAAAACACACAGTGATTATGAGTGCTCTGTAGCCTACAGATTATTGAAATCAGTCTTTAAATATGCATGCACTAATGTGCAAACATTCATTCATTAGGACATGATCCAAGAAGGTTTAAGTGGTGACGGCTTAATCCTAAACGATGTTTGAAGAACGACAGTCATAAATTGAGTGCCTGTCCATGGAAACACATTATGCTAGAGAGTTGTCATCAATGCCGAATGACATATCTCACCTTGTAAAACACATTTGCGCTGAAACGGTCATAAAGAAACACGCTACTGTCTTTCCAAAAGATTGTAATTGGTACTATTAAAGCTACAAGCAGCGTTGAAAGGGCCCTCGCATCTGGGCTCACCGCCTCCCGTTGGCTTTAGGAAAACAGTGAACGGTGAGCAATATGTATTTAAAGTGGTAAATGTAGGAGGAATATGTCAGTCATTTATATGTGCCAAACTTCCTGCTGCCAGCTGCTGGCGCTATGACTATAACTTAATGTTGGCATGTAGATGTCTTCATGTCAGGACTTTTATCAAATATATGAAGTTTGGTGCAGATTGAACACGATGGGCCCTATTTTAACGATCTAAATGCATGGTCTAAAGTGCACGGCGCAATTGCGCTTAGGGCATGTCCGAATCCACTTTTGCTAGTTTAAGGACGGGAAAAATGGCCGTGGTCCCGGCGCATGGTCTAAAAGGGTAGTCCCTATTCTCTTAATGAGTAATGGATGTGTTTTGGACGTAACGCATCCTTAAACCAATCAGAGTCACATCTCCCATCCCCTTTAAAATCCAGTTGCTCTCGCGTTTTTTATTTTTAAAAATGTTTGTGTGCTGCTGCGCGTCCCTGTGTGTGTAATAAGCAAAGTGTACACGTGTTGTGCACCCGTCTATAGGCGCATATTACTAACGCGCTCTTTTAATAACAAAGAAAAAATATTGCGCCAGACTTTAGACCAGGTTTTTGTTGGTCAATGGCGCAGTCTATTTCAGTTGCCTCAAAATAGCAATGCGCCAGCAATGCGCCTGAACACACCTCGTTTTCAGACCAGTACGCCCATGGTTGCACAAATGGGCGCAAATGCATTTGCTATTTAAACAACGTGGCGCAGGACGTGAAAATGACAACTGTGTCGGGCTGAAACTAGCAAAAAAACACTTGCCAGGTGTATGATAGGCCAGGTGTTCCTCTTGCCAGCAGGTGGCGCTATGATTATAATAGAATATTGGCCTTTAGATGTCTTCAGGCCAGGACTCTTATCGAACATGTTAAGTTTGGGGCAGATCAGATATTGTATGCCTGAGTTACAACAACTTTTTCCATAGTGAAACATCGAACTTTGTCAGGCTGCCACCGACACGAACTTCAATGAAAACTCAAGATCTTCGCAATTTAAAATTGCAAAGGGCTTTTGATTACACTGACCAAACTTGGTGTTGATCGGTTTAAATCTCTAGGAGGAGTTTGCCTGAAAATGGCAAAAACCTGCAGAGAAAATTCAAAATAACAGACTTCCTGTTGGGTTTCGGACTTCATATCGTGGGACTTTTTTGTAGGTATTGGTGTGTTACATGTGTCACCGAATTTCGTACATGTATGTGAAACATAGCACGAGGGGCACTTCGTTTAAATTGTATTGGTGGTGCTATTGAGCCATTTTCCCAAACCCACTTCTGAAACCCATATCAGATGTAAATTTTCACCACTTCTGGTGCGTGTGCAAAGTTTCATGAGTTTTCAAGCATGTTTTAGGCCCTCAAAAATGTGATTCATGTGAAGAATTGAGCAATTCCAATAAAGTCCTCTCACCATCGGTGCTCAGGCCCTTATTATACAAGTCTCTGGAATACTTGATTCTGAGTGGTCAGCAGCATTCAAATATTTTTTGTTCAATGACCACTGAACCATATAATTGATCCTTCCTACCTAGTTTCATGACTCTCATGTCAGTCCACAGACCAGTTATATTAGTATTATTTAAATACTGTTATAACATTTATTGATATTTTTAATGTTTTTATATTTGCAGTTTAATTTTAGTTTAATTTAAGAACTTTTAAGCTTATTGTGCTTTTGGCATTTTTACTCGTTTTTGCTTTTTTAACATTTCTATTTAGTGCTATTTTTATTTCAGGTTTAATTTGAGTAATTTTAGAACTTTATTACTTATTTTAGTTAGTTTCAACTTAGACTGATTGGATAAACATTCCTCTACTTACATTTATGCAAAAGTCCAAGAATTCACGGCAGTTTCCATCTGAAATGCACATTGGAGGCAGTATAATGGCAACACCCTTTATTCCTTCTTTACACAAAGTATAATTACAGGGGTAGATTATCGATTAATAATCGATTAAATATCACACAATTCCTTGTGCAGTTCTATGTTATGACTTCAAAACATTTATACTGTGGCACATTATTTGTAAACCAATAAAATCCATATGTAAGGCTTTTCTAATGTAGTAAACTTTCTCTGTAGCTCACCTGGTGCAGCATTGTACTTGCGATGTGGAGCACTTGAAAACAAGTCCCATGAAACATGAGTAACAATTAAAGGGCTCAAAGACTTGTAAAAGCAGGCTAAATTGACATGGTTGTTCAGCAAATGCATTTTTACCTCAGTTAATTGCTTTTGTTAACACATGGTTAGGATTTTCAAACATGATAGATCCTTAAACTTTTAGTGCCACACACCGGATATTTAATTTCTGAACTGCTGCGATACATACATACCAACTAACCAACCAACAACCATTGTATATAAAAGGTTGCCTCATTCATGTTCATCTGTTTTGATGTTTGTTAGCTCTGCTCATTGGAAAGTGTCATTTTAATTTTGAAAGTGTCTTGAAACGTATCATTTTGTATCATTTTGCATAAATTATGGTACAGGCATGTAGCCTATTTCCAATGAACTTGGGTTTGTTAATTTCCAAGGCAACATTTCTAATTTTTGTAAAACATTTTTATCTAATATTTATATTTCATTTTATTTTATTTCAGCTTTGTCAATTAACAAAATATTTTTTAATAGATTTATTTAACAATAACAACACTTCCACAGACTCTTTCATTTTTACGTTAGAAAACTGCTCAAATCAATATTTAATGTCCAGTTATTTATTAGGTAAGTAGCCATGAAATAAGTTGGATATTGTCAAGTCAGCTGGCCATTATCGCAAAAATAAACCTCCTGAGACCTGCCAAACTATCTGGGTTTATTTTGCGATAATGAGCAGCTGGCTGTTTCCCTTTCCTTAAGTTTAAGACTGACATTATTATGCCTTCCAAAGTTAAAATTTTGCTTTAAATATTTACAATTAACTTCTCAGTAACTATCCAAGGGTCACACTTACCTGTGACCTTTGAATTAACCATTGAGTTACAGCACTTTTTTATTGGTAGTCTCCAACTGTACATTGCCGTCAAACTAATTATATCAGTAAGATGCTGTTGTTCAAGAGTAGGTGTTTGTGTAAGTGGCTGCTAAAGTGTGTGTATGCGTTTCAGAGATTGTGAGTGAGTGAGTGAGTGAAGTGACATGTGGCCAAGTATGGTGACCCATACTTGGAATTAGTGCTCTGCATTTAACCCATCCAAAGTGCACACACACAGCAGTGAACACACACACACCGTGAACAACACCCGGAGCAGTGCAGCCATTTATGCTGCGGCGCCCGGGGAGCAGTTGGGGGTTCGGTGCCTTGCTCAAGGGCACCTCAGTCATGGTATTGAAGGTGGGAGAGAGTGCTGTACATTCACTCCCCCCACCTACAATCCCTGCCGGTACGAGACTCAAACCCACAACCTTTGGGTTACGAGTTCGACTCTCTAACCATTAGGCCATGACTTCCCCCTATTGTGAATGAGCCTGTGTGTTAGTGTGAAAGTGTGTAAACACACTGATACAGCGCTGTGCTCATTAAGGAGTTCTGGCTTGGCTGGGCTTGGCTCTAAGGCCACATGTTTCTCCTGTGCAGTGCTCGGCTATTTCTGTCTGCAGTGTTTGGCTTGGATTTATACTCAGCTGCTCTCTCAGTCACCTTGTCTTTTCTTGTCTTGTCTCATTCTTCATACAGCGTCAACACATTTCTATCTAGGCTGGTTAATAGACCTATCTACTGTACACTTTTGATAAATTTAGAGCGCATGAGCTTCAGACAGAAACTAGATTGATGGCAACCTTAAAACCTTGTGTTCCAATTGTCTGGTTCAGTGTTAGTCACCTTCATTGTCTCCTTAAAACAACAGGTTTTGCAAAACCACATATTTCTGAATATGCTGAGTGTGAAATAAAGTAGGGTGGGACTTATCCTTTAAAATCCGATTGTTAACTCTGTTTGCTAACATTATGTGCTAGTAAATTATTATTTATGCTAGGATAACATAATTTTTGCTTGGCTAATATTAATATTGATTATTTATGCTCATATATTACTGCCTATTTGTGTAATTTTGGCTAATATTATTTATATTCATTATTATATTATTGGCTAATATTATTATAGCTAGAATTTTTATTGTTTAATGTTATTTATGCCAGGATATTATTGGCTAATATTATTTAGACTTGTGTATTTGCTAATAATTTTCACGCTAATATACTGTTAGCTAATATTATTTATGCTAAGCTAAAATATTATTGGCTCATATTATTTATGTATTATTGGCTAATATTATTTAGGCTAAGATATTATTATTGTCTGATATTATTTATGCTAGGAACTTTTTGGCAAATGTTATTTATGCTACAATATTATTTATATTTATGCATCATTGTCTATTATTATTTATGCTACATCCTCTTGTTGACCTTTTGTCAGATTTGGAGAAAATGGTTTAATATTAAATTAAAATATTCAAAACACTAATTTTGAAAACAACCTATGTAATATATGTAGCTAACCTAAGGAGTTTGATCTTGCTTTGAGTTTGCTCACCTTTTACTTCAGAAACAGTGAAGATTTTTCTTCTGACTGAATTTCAGGGTTTGATTTTGTATATATTTTTTTGTGTTAGTATGTGATAAACTGCACAGGTGTGTAGTTTTCATATGGCAGATGCTCTGCAGGTTATGTGATGTAACTTGTCGCCATTCTATTGTCACTGGAGACGTTTCCCAGGCCCTGTGTCCCCTCGTGATGGCCAAAGTGTGTTTTTGCACCTGAATGAAGAAGACCACTGGGATATCATGTGAAGTGCAGGGAAAGGTGTGAGATATGTGTGTTGCTCTGAGCTTCTACAGATGTTTGGAAGGGAAGAATTTGTGATGTCCTATAGTGTATTTGCTGTACACCTTGTGTGTGTGTGTGTGTGTGTGTGTGTGTGATGTGCTGGGGGCAGTGGGAGTCATGTTTGTGTGTTGAAGGAGATGAGGGAGTGGGAGAGGGGGATGTTTGCTCATGCATTTGTGTTTGTGGCTCTCTCAGGGGTTTAGCCTGGAGCTTCATGGATCTTTGTGGAAAGACTGCTCACTTTGTGTCCATTCTGAATCTCTCGCTCTCCATCTAACTCTTTTAACAGTTCAGCCAAGAGAATACAGTTCACCTTTCCCTACCAGACACCTCACATATTCATTTTGCAGTACCTCTCCATAGATACAAGATACCACGTCTCTTCCACTGATCACATCACTGGGCTTGCTTGTCAACCAGCCCTTTCCCCAGAGGAAGCTCAGGGTTGCTGTGGGGATGAGGATCTTGGTGGCAGATTTGGGGAATCTGAGGCGACGTTACCATGGCAGAGCCTGAGTCTGGGGAAGGGGTACATTGGCTCTTTGAGGCACTTGTTGTTGCAGCTGTTTGGTTGTTTTTGTCTCATTCTTATTAATTTTTTTGCACTCATGAGGGAACAGTATCTCACATTCAGTGAAGTAATACATACTTCAGTATCTTACCTTACAAACTTTAAGTCACATTCATGTCTAATTTTAACAATACAGTTTACTGCGGTAATTTAATGTACACTTCAAAGGTTTGTGGTCAGTTTCTGACTTTTTAAAAAAGATGTCACACCCAGGCTGCATTTATTTAGTCAAATAAATAAATAGAAAAATTTATGAATTATTTAAACCTATTAAAATATTAATGCAATTTAAAGTAACTGTTTTCTACTCTATTATATTTTAATATTCTATTAATGTTATATTTTAATTTATTTTAAAATGTATTTTATTCCTTTAAGAGCAAAGCTGATTTGGTGGAAAAAATCTATCAAACAAATTATCAATGTTGAAAGCAGTTGTGTTGCTTAATATTTTTTTTTATGAAAACTGTGATACTTTTTTAGGACGAATAGACAGTTCAATAGAACAGCATTTATTAGCAATATAATTTTTTTTGTTACATTATAAATGTCTTTACTATCACTTAATGGATCCTTGCTGTATAAATGTAATAAAATAAATATTAATTTCTATCAAAAAATAACCCAGAACAGAATATTCAGCAAGAAAAAAGGACTTGATTTTATTGATCTGGAACTGATTGAACCATGAAAGTTGGTGGTTGCAAGGCCTGAGTTGAAAAATAAGAGGGGTTGAAAGCTGCAAATTGTTTTAGAGGTGGGGCAATTTAAAGATGAAAGGTTAAGAATATAAACATGTTTTATTTGAACAGTGTGCATTGAATATCAGGAATGCATTTTAAGAAAGTAAAGCAGAAAAGTCCATTTTGATTTAATGTCACCTTTAATCCTTATTGATTAAGAGAGAACCAGCTGGCCACTGTTTCAATTTTAGCTTTCATTTTACTTGTCAGAGAACCATCTGTTTTTGCAGACATGGGTAGTTAATCTTTTGCAAACAGAACAAAAAACTGGATGGGTTATGGCCATTATTAGACACAAAGAGCACATCTGACTATAAGTGTTGGACAAGCAGTGAGTCAAGGAAAGCATCATGGCGTTGTTGTGCCATGATACACTGCATACTTCCAGTGTTGATTGGGTGGCAAAGATCAACCAGCACCGCAAGTTTGACAGAAATTGGTGTAAAAGCAATTTTCACTCAGAAATCTCAAAAATAATGACAAAGAATCATCAAGTAAATTAGATAGATAGATTTAAGTTAACATACTCTTATAGTTCAACTTCAAAAAAATCATTTTTTACAGTGTACTACTTAAAACTACAGTGTGGTCAGTAATATATTTTTTTATGTTTTTGAAATAAGTCTGGTAACACTTTACTTAAAGCCTTTATCTATAATGCATTATAAAGTGTTATTAAAGCATAAAATGCATTATAATTATTCATAATGTGCATTGTAATACATTATAGCTTATCGTAAATAAGTATTACCAAATTTAAATTCATAGTGTAACAATGAATTGATAAGTGTTGTATGAACTGTGGTTACAATTATTCATGAGATTGTACGATGCATTAAAAGATGCATTACTAGGCTTAATTAATTAATGCATTAAAACTACTTTTATAATGCATTATTATACATAAATGCTTTAAGTAAAGTGTTAACGGAAGTCTCTCTCTTTTCATAAAAAATACAGTAAAAATATTAGTATTATGAAGTACTGTATTATTAGAATTTACAGTTAGAATTTAAATTACAGTTTAGATTGTATAGTTCAAAAGTACAGCATTCATTTGAAACATAAATCTTTTGTAATATTATAAATGTCTTTACTGTACCTTTTGATCAAATCAATGCATGTTTGCTGAATAAAAGTATTAATTTCTTTAAAAATAAAAATCTTACTGACCCCAAGCTTTTTTATTTTTATTTAATGTGGTGCCATGAGCAAAAAAAAAAAAAAGGCAGATTTCAAACCAGTACTTCTGGGGGTTCCTGCACCAGCTGAGCAGCTGCCACTGAGATGAATGGAAATGCTAACGGATAGCCTTCTCCAGGTATTATAGACCTCCTTGGGGCAAATGCTCAGCAGGCCCATGCGTTAATCCATCTATGAGCGAGATATGCATGGAAAAAGTCAGACCCAGCACACTAGGCAGACAGCAGAAGAGGAAGTAACTTCCTGCAGTGGGAAAAGGCAAACAGAAAGACAAGATGAAAGACAAACAGAGACAGGACTGAGAAATGAAGAACAGGTCAGACGAGATGCTGGAGGGAGCGAACCGCCGGACCGTGGCATATGCAAACGCAAATATAATGGAACATATAAAGAAGATTCTTACTTTGGAAGAAGGTCACTAATATTGACCGCCTTATTGTTATACGCCTGAATTTTCTGAAAGCGTTTTGTGTTGCCATAGAAAGCAGGAAAAGAGGTCAAGGATGTTGACCGACAGGTGATGGAGTTTCTTTCTGCACTGAACAAAAGGTGCATTTTGATTCAGAAAGATGCAAGATGCAATTAAGTCTGACTGTATTTACATGAAGAGGGTAGGAGAGGACTTTTTTTTTTTAAAGATTGAACGAGTGTGGAAAGGTCTGGCAACAGAAAGCCGAACAGTCCAGGAACAGAGCAGATGGAAAAGTGAGAGAGGGATTGGGGGAGAGGGAGGGGCTGGGGAGAAGTGGGCGTGAATTGCATTCTGTTCAGCCTATCAGATCCAAACAGAGGCAGGCAATGAGAACTGGTGTAGGAGCAAGTGACAGGAGAAGAGAGAGAGAGAGAGAGAGAGAGAGAGAGAGAGCATGAGAATTGAGAGAGGTAGACGGGAGATGTATATTCTCAGTCCCTCGGCCCGTGGCAGAGAGCTCGGTCGCACCAGAATAGCGCAGGACGGTCCTGGTCCAAAGTCTGTTTCGGAGTGTGGGCCGGACAGCATGTCGGATTCCAAAGCCAAAGTCAACTCCAAAAAAGCCAGCATTCGGGCTGCTGTCATTCTGATCGGACTACTGCACAAGTCCAGACGGCAGAAGGAGAAAGAGAGGGACAAGGAGCGGTGGGTGAACTTTTCTTTTTCCCACCCTCTAGTTTGACCTGTGATTCAGATCTGGCTGTTGTTATTGACCTGGGTGCTCTGCTTGACCTGCGTATTTCTATAAGGTTTCTGGCTATGTAGGTCGTTGTATGTACACTTTATACATTTATTGTTGTCCCAGAGTGTGTTGTAATTGGGTCAGTATATAGTAAAGGACCCTTTTTTTGTGGCTCATTTGAGGATGTTCTCGTTTGCAACTTCTAAGCTTGTCTTTCTCCTCATATGCCCCAAAGTAAAATATATTTCTTGTTCAGAGCTCAGGATGCTCAACTTCTGAATTATGTGTCATTGAAAAATCTCAACTATTTCTGATGGAGAAATAACATAACACACAAATAAGACAATTGTTGATATACAGCAAATGTGTATCTCTATAAAATTAACATGGATTGCATTTTTGATCTTGAAAGAATGTAAAGAGAAATGTTTAATTTAATCACATATTTGGCAAATCTTAGCACCATTTGAGGGGTTGTTTTACTGTTATTTATTTTTGTATTTTAAGTTTTCATTTTATTTGAGTAATTCTTCATTTTTATTGGTTTTTAAATTTTTCTATTTAGGTTCAATTTATTTTAATTTCAATTTGAGTTTTTCAGTTAGTAAATTTAGTGTCATCTTTAGTTGGAAACATCTCAAATTGTTTTATTTTAATTAACAAAAATGCTTTAATTTTAAATAAGAGTTGAGAGTCTCCTCAAACAGTTGTTTTTGAGGTCTTTTTTAGAAGCAAAATCGGCCTTGCTCTCTATGTAATCTCATTGCTGTCTAAGGGAAACGGTTAAGAGAATAAGAAGATTGCATATGTATTTTCATATGCACTTTGTGTAACCGTCCATGTACAAAGAGTTCAAAGCAAATACAGCACTGTTAAACAAACTGAGAGTAAACAGAGAGAGAGAGAGAGAGAGAGAGAGAGAGAGAGAGAGAGAGAGAGCGGTTTTCACCAATCTCTTCTGGACAGGGTCATCCAGGTCAGAATGTACAGTATGTGGAAGTAAATCTCTGAGGATGAGACCATGAAACTATTTCTCAGCTATCATTTACTCCGCTTCTCCTGTGGCTGTCTGGTCAGTAGCCGTGTTGCACCCTATCAGCTGGCATCATCAATGCTAACAGTGGCCCCAGTGTAAACTTTGTCTAATCATTCATTATAAACTGATTTGACTGCATACTAACACATGCCCAAACACACTCTTTTACGCAGGTGTCGTGCCACTTGGAACCACACAATACGATTTGTGTTCGTAGGCACAGTGTGTGCGGCTCCATTTGCATAGATCTCATTGATAACTGGCATGGTTACTGACATCACTGCGAGACGGCCCAGCTCTAGTCACCACTTTTGTTCCCTCTAGATCAGTTCTGTCCTGTTCTTCAGCTCAGATGTGCAGAAGAGAGTCTATAAATCAAACAGGCTTTTCAGAGTGATAAGTGGGGCATATTTGTAAACGTTATAATGTGATTCACCTTGATGGAATCCTGGAAGGTTATTGCTCCTTCTTGTTTTAATCGAAAGGTTGATTGGTGTAGTAATTGCGCTGTTTTATCTTAAAATTAAAGGTTTGGTACCAGATTCGAGAGCACTTCAGAGTGTAATTTGTTCTCAGATTAGAGTTGATAGACGTTCTTTGAGTAGGTAAAAAGATCTTTAAAAAGCTTTTTCTTGATCAGTATTTTTGTATTGTTTGCCAATAAACATCACAGAGACTATCCCTTGAATCAATTTATTTAATATATATAATATTTAATCTTGCATTATTTATTATTAATAATTGTTAATCTAAAAAAGTGTTAACACTTTAGTATTGGGACCAATTCTCACTATTAATTAGTCGCTTATTAGAATGCATTTTATTAACATATTTGTAGTATATTAGTACTTATAAAGCACATATACTGCATGACCACATTCTACATCCCTAATCCTACCTAACAACTACCTTACTAACTATTAATAAGCAACAAATTAGGAGTTTATTGAGGCAAAAGTCGTAGTTAAATGGTGATAAAAAAATGGTGATAAAAATGTATTATTTAATTTATAAATTTTTTACCTCATTGGCAGATTTTTGGGGAATAAAACAAGTGTGAGTTTAATGCTTTATGCTATTTTCCAGTGGGTTAATGGATAATATATTATCCATAAAGCTAATTATTCATAAAAACGGTAAATTTACTTAGGCCTATGTATTTACTTATGTAAGATATACCTATTCACATAAGATATAATATTTAATGTAATATAATATATTTAATTAATATAATATAACAATCTTGAATTTTATCAAATGAAATAATTAAATTTGTAATAATATTTAATCTTGAATAATTAATTTATTTATTTTTTAGGCTTAAATGCTTAAAATGGCAGATTTTAAGCATTTAAGAACTTGTAGCATGCATAAATAAATAAATAACGTTTTTTGCATACTTTTTTCAAGTGGGTTAAATTATGAAATGTTTTCGGAAAACATAATGCAATTTTGCTCCTCCAGTAAATTAATTTTATTCATTGGTAACTCTAAATAAATTAATAATGTTTTTGCATACTATTTTCAAGTGGGTTCAATTATGATATGTTTTCGGAAAACATAATGCAATTTTGCTCCTATAGTAAATGTATTTTATTCATTGTTAACTCGTCATATTTTTACTGGAAAACAAGACAAAAAATACTTAAGGTAATATTTGCATGATTTTTGTTCTTTGCAGACTCTCTACCAGCTTGAGTAGTTTGATTTCGGTTATTAATAATTCTTTATTTGACATGATGTTCATTTATCTTGGCAAGTGCTGTAAGATGAGAGCAGCAGCAAAAGCATTTCTTCATAAGTTCATTAAGCACCAAAGCAAATGTTTTTCTGGTTTCCCGTTTCATTCACTGAAATCAAATTTTCTCCACCTTCATCACTCATTTCTCCCATGATCCTGTCTCCTGCAGCTCACATGAAGTGCCTTCACCTCCTGACTCATTCTGTTTCCATCACACTTTATTTTCCTTCAGCCTTTTTCACTTTTCTCCTTCACGTCGTTTCTTCACGTGTAGTTTTTATCCCTATGAATCTCCGCTGTGCCCTCCCCTCGTTACTTCCTCTTTGCTCAGTTGTTATGCCCCCCTCTCTCTCTTTCTGTTGTTGAGAAAGCGTTTTTGATTAGCAGCTGTGTGAAATTAAACTAAAGTAGGTCACCTTTTGCCCTCTGTCTCGCATATAAACATACAAAGACTCAAAGTCCTTTTGGTCAAAGGATAAGATTCCTAGCATAAGATTCCAGTTCCGTTCCTCATTCAGTACCACAGATGCAGCAACAGTCTGTAACTGTAAGAGCGAGTCATTGCGAATACCTGGAAAAAACATGCAGCTCATTCATTCAGAAGAGGCCTTAAAACAGACCTCTGGCTGCCAGCACAATGGCAAAGCACACTCAGTGATATATACACAGTATGTCATAAAAAAATCAGAGTAAAGGGCTCAAATGGCAGCACTTTGGCGTAGTGATGGATTATGATATAATCATGTTCCTTATCAGTCCTGCTAAATGGAAACATTAAATGGACAGAATATTGCTTCTGAAGCTCCTTGAACATTTTGTGATTTAGCGTCAATAACAAATAAGTGTGCCCATAATGAAGAAAAGAAAACTTTTATCAATCTAGATTAACTTTGTATTCATATTGTTCATTTGATTTTTTATTTAATATTAATAACTCTAAACGTTGTGGTGTACCAAGTGAAAAAAAATTACATTTTTCTTGCATCTTGAATATGTGTTTGTGTCCACATATTAATCATTATTTTCATAATAGTTGTTAAAGTTTATGATCAGTAATTTAGACTTTTTGTATCACATGACATTTTGCAACTTGAATATCCATGAAAAGGTCTAATGAACTAATATTTGACTTATGAAATTATGCCAAAATAATAAATAAGGATATTTGTCTCTGTATTACCCTGCTATTTTTGACATTAAATCCTCAATGAGTCAAAATTAATTAATTCAGAAATATGCATGTAGTGTTGATCATAAACTGTATGTTGTGTATTCAAGTCATTTTATGTGAGATTTGCATTGCTTTTACAATATTTGTTTAATAAATGAATAAATCCAGGACATAAACAAGCATCATGTCAACCTCATAATTGATTTATGAGCAAAATCAAATCTTTTAGAATATGTGTCTAAGATGTTTTTGGCTCTAAGCTCAGAGTCAGAGAAAACAGAGTGTGAAAACTGATATCAAATCAATCAAAATTCAATCAAAAAACATTTTTCCCAGCTTCGCTGTTGCCGTGGTTACTACATTTGACCTTTTATAGAGCGGTAGTGTAGTTGCCACTCATTATCAAAATAAAAATATCTCTTCTGGTGTTTGTGTGCATATATCGGTCCATTGAACTGTATCAGTAAATGGAATAGATGAGGTGACCGTGTCTTTCTTAACAAGTGCTCCGAGACGGTTTCATTGACAGGTTGTATAGAGCCTATTTGCAGAGTAGTTGCATTGAGGAGGGTATTTTTAGAAGTCACTTTTCCCCTTTCTAGCGCTCTCAAAACCCTGTGGCGTCCTCTTTGTCTCCTGTTAGACTGTTGATTTAGTGATATGGACAAAGGATAAATGCATTTAAAAACCCCAGAGGAGCACAGGTTGCTTTAATAGAGGGAGTGATATCAAAAGCTCTGCTCAATGCCAGCATCTCACCGGCCCCCTTAAGGTCCCTGTGGTGGTCTACTGAGACTCCTCCAGAGTCTAGGAGTTTGTTTAGGCAGAAGAGGGCTTCTTTAGGACTTTTTGGATGATGTAAACCTTCAAAAATGAACAACTGTCCAATTTGTCCAAGGGCAAATAAACACAAGCTGTTCTCCGAGTCATGCTGGAGGCAAAAACTACTCAGACTGAAAACTGTCAAACGGGTGAAGGAAGGTATCGCTGATTTGAGAATGAATTTGGTTTATTCAGACAGTTGAAACGAGGGATTACGTATGAACAGGTTTGTTTTTTTGTACTCTTGACTCTATTGTTTTCTTATTTTGTTTTAGCATTATCTGATTTGTAAAGTCAAAATCTAGAATCGAAGGCGAATTCATAGATACTAGACATGAAATAGTTACTTATATGAATGTGTGGTTTATCGTAAGCACGGATAAAAATAGTCTATAATACAACAGATTAAATACAACACAGCAATAATATACACACTGGCCTGAAGAAAATGGGTGTTCATTCAAAGAAGGTTTTCCTATGAATTAATTAGTAGAAAAGTCCATTTCTCCTGTGCATTTGTGTCCCTTTGTTTCTGGAGAAAGCAGAATGAGAGCCGGCTCGCATTCCACAAGGTTGTAAATGTATCAGGTTACCATGAAACCAGGGTCTTGTTCGGCGTCCTGGGGTGTTACAAAGTATTTGTGAAATCTAGCTAACAAAATATATATTGTGTGTTGGAGTGTTCCAGACGCTACACTTACCAAAAAGAACCATGGTAATAATATTCATAATGGTATAGATGCCATTGTCACCTAAATATGATGATCCTACTGTGTGGGTCCCCATTTCTAAATTATAGCAACAGCTATTATAATTTCATTTAGGATTCACTTTGAAATCATTTTCACTCAGAAATACTATAGCTACACTGAAAAATGACTTTGAAACAATTTTCTCTCTGAAATTGGTAGTCCGTTTTACAGATAAAGATTATTTTTACAGTGTAGTAAATTTGACAAAATAATTATAAACGGCAAGTATGTACTGTGTATATGTATAATTATGTATAAATATACACACACATATTTAAGATATTAAATATATACATGTATGTGTGTGTGTATTTATATATATATATATATATATATATATATATATATATATATATATATATATATATATATATATATATACACACATATAAATACACACAGTACATCCATAGCCTATATATTATGTAAACACAAACTTTTATTTTGGATTTGATTTTAAATAGTAAATATGATCATAAGCAAGACTTTTTCATTTTTGACTGTGATGCCTAGATTGTTGTATAATCCTCAGAACTCCCTCTATTACAAAAGCTAAAAACTTCCTTTTACCCTTATTCTCTGGAAAAGGAATAAAAAATGTCCTGACTGCTTCACTGCTACTCTCGTCCTGCTGAGAGTTATTAGCCAGCGCTGCTGCTGTAGGATGTCAAGCCTCTGAGCAGTTGCCATAGTGGCCCGGCTAGTCTTGCTAATGTGTAATGGTGACTGAATGGCTTTATTAATTGAGTTATTGATTGTCTACAGACGGTGGGCAAAATCGCAGGTACAGTAAAATGAAGAACAGGTGCAAAGAGTCAAAGGCCAACCGATTTCCTCTCAGAAAAAAATGCTAATTTGTAGAGATTTATAATAGCCAGATGTATATATTGCATCATTAAGTGATCATAGAACAGCTGTTTTTTGTTGTTGTTGGAACTAGCTATTGAAAAGTATGTGCAGAAGAAATAAGTTTGAATTTGATCAAATAAAAATCCTAGCACAATACCTTATTCCTCTACTTTAATAGTTTGTTTACAGAAGTTAAGGAAAAAAGACCGAATGCTTTAATTGAGCCCTATTGAACGACTTCTGCACACCCTTCTAATTCATGTTAGCACAGCAGGGACTAAAAGCAGAGAGGGTTTTAACAGCACTCAGTATCGATTGTTCCTTTTACATGTTAAAACGTTCCGTTTCAGCAGCAATTATTTCTTAATTAAATTTCCATATGGAGTTCATTAAAACTACCTTTGTACAAGTCATTTTCATTTGTGAGTGTGTTAATTATAATAAGTCTATGTGGTACACCGTGTTTGGGACCCTGCTTGCTGTTCACATTTCTCACTTTCTATAAATAGCCTCAACATATCATCATACAACAGGAAGCAGCACTGACTACTCCAACAGCTATCTGAGGAAAAAACATTATCCTTAAAAGACACTGGCATTGCTTCCCATAATCCCTTGCTGGAAGAAGAATGTTAAGTTAAGATGAAAAGGAGAGCTTTGACACTGTCATAATAATCGTGTAAGCATATAGATAATGTTTAGGCCGCGGACTCAGATGAGCATAATGTATCTGTAAAACAATAAACCTGACAGGAGTGTATTAAATTAGTTTATGCGAGCAGAACAAATACGCACTGCCATTGGTAGGTAACAATCTAATTTGCTGAATATTAAATTCATTACTGCAGTGATGTGGCTGAAGTTTGCCATTTGAATTTATCAAAGAGGGAATGATCAAGTTTATTTTTGGTTTTCATGGGTCAAAAATAAAATTTATAATTAGGATTTAATTGTCAACTCTCTGGCAATATCGCCTTTCCTGTAGTCTGGTGTCCTCTCTTGTCCTATTTCATTTGTAAGTGATAATGTATAGTCAGCATGTCAGTATCACAAAATAAACTCCCAACAGGGTAAACAGCATCCAAGCTTTCCAAATAAATAACTATTTGAATATATTTTAAAATGTAGTTTATTCCTGTGATGACAAAGCTGCATTTTCAGCAGCCATTATTCCAGTCTTCAGAGTCACGTGATCTTTCAGAAATCATTCTCAAATGCTGATTTGGTGCTCAAGAAACATTTCATATTACTATCAATGTTGAAACAGTTGTGTTGTATTATTTATTTATTTATTTATTTTTTTCCCCCCGGAATTTTTTGATGAATAGAAAGTTCAAAAGAACAGCATTTTTTCAAATAGAAATCTTTTGGAACATTATAAATGTATTTACTGTCACATTTAATAAATTTAATGCAATAAAGACTAGCATTAATTCTTTTAATAAATAAATAAAAAATGACCCTAAACTTTTGAGTTGAAATGATTTTATGATGTGCGAAGAAAGACACCACAGAGTCACACGAGATCATATTTATTTATATTTCAACCAATCAGAATCAAGACACCTCCGTTACAGTTCTCTACTTACATAATAAATACTCAGTCTGTATGTTGTCTTTTTCTTTTTGGAGTGTATTCAAAGCATGAGGCATGTTGCTGGAACATTAGATAATCATAATGACTGGGCAGATGTGATTAGTATTGAATCAGACCTAATTAAAGAGGCAGATATACAGCCTTGTGATGAAACTGTGGACTGGAAATGAAGGGAGACAGCATGTGCTGGACATCACAGAGATATCACAGCTTCCTGCTTCTCCCTATGAGCTGATAAGAGTCTAATGAAGCAATAACTGTGATTTACTGTGATTGTAAATTGTGTTTCAGGGCTGCTGTAAGGCTTTATTCATAAGTAAACATCATAAACATACTCTGCAGTCGAGTTCCAGGAAAAATTTTGTGTAGCTTTCTAATAATCCTATTTATAAGGCTTCATCTTTCCATTGTGCACAGCACAGCAAACCTCTTAGCCTCTTTTCACATTCCTCATATAACAGAACAGATTTTGAGAAATTTAGCAATTTATCATTCACTTATCAATGGATCCTCTGCAGTGAATGGGTGCCGTCAAAATAAGAGTTCAAACAACTCATTCATTAAGGTGTTTTAACTTTAAACAATATAAATTGTCAATAATCCATAATAATGCTTGCTTCAGATGGACTGGAGTCATGTTTATTACTTGTGGATTATTGAGATGTTTTTATCAGCTGTTTGGCACCCATTCCCTGCAGAGGATGCATTGGTGAGCAAGTGATCAGATCCAGATCTGTTCAGATGAAGAAACTAACTCATCTTCATCCTAAGGGTGAGTAAATTTTTTGCATTTTATAAATTTTTGGGTAAACCGTTCCTTTAGGTTTTTTATCTTTTTTTTTTTTGTAATGTATATATAAGAAGATTAGCAGTTGAAAAGCTTCCACTAATATATATTGATTGAATGCTGAGCATTCAGTGGTCTTTGTAATGCTGTGTCTGTGGACCTGTCCATTCATACTAAGTGAGAGTGATGTAGTCAGTGATGCAGTTACACCAGCAATGAGTGTCATTAGACGGTCAAAATGCTGATCAAACTCTCTTTAGCAAAACACATTACATTGGATCTCTAAAGCCACAGAGGTTTTAGACTGCATATGATTGCAGCACATATGAATTAAAGTGCTCATATTAACAGGCCACAGCATTCACATTGCACGAAAAATGACTTCTAATTTATACACTAGTGCTCAAAGATTTAATTCGATTTTTTAGCAATTTCTAGTGATGTGATGCCAGTGCTTATTTTTATTAATTAAAAAAAAAAAAAATTTGGGGGGGGGGGGGGGGGGGGGGGGGGGGGGGGGGGGGGGGGGGGGGGGGGGGGGGGGGGGGGGGGGGGGGGGGGGGGGGGGGGGGGGGGGGGGGGGGGGGGGGGGGGGGGGGGGGGGGGGGGGGGGGGGGGGGGGGGGGGGGGGGTCGAGGTTTGACTCAACACACTTGCCCTTATGGTTTCAGTATTTGTTTTCTAAATGTGTCTTGAATTTGTACGGTTTTTAATTTCATCACGCAAAACAATGTGGTCGACACCATGGTTGTCCAAGAAAAATTGTATTTAATGTATTCTTTAATGTAATCTTCTTTAACCTTGCTTAGTTTTTTGCTTGATTTTTAAGTATGAGGAATGTCACCCAACCCATGTTGGCATCTGTCTAATTTGATGAATCTGTGCCAAAATACAGTAGACTTGGACCGACCTCACGACCTTTGACGTCAGCTTTACTGTTGTTCATCTGTTTGTGCTCTTGTCTTCAGACCTACAGCAGCAGCTGGCATTGTTCTGGTGACCCAGCTGGGAAAAAGGTGCAGTTGCAGTATAGAGGTGAATTTGAACATGACTGGCCGTTTTCAACAGTCGTGGTGTGATGGAGCATGTCCCCTCAAGCAGCTGCAGTCATGGCTAGCTGAAATAGATGTTTACTCAATGTTTCCTATTAAGAATGGAAAGAATGGCAGCCAGATAAGCACTCACATTTGGCTTTTGGGTCTAAGTGAACTGTTTCTGTGTGCTGGATGTATTTCAGAAAGGAAAACAGTGAGTATGTGCTTCAGCAAAGTACATTAACATTGACTTTGTCCCTCCACCTAATGTGATATTTTAGTAATGTCCAGGTCACCTACCCATGCTAAAACTCTCTAGAGAACAAAACAGAAAATTTGCTTTGTCACTGCATTAGAGTACTGGATGTTTTATTCATAATTTACAGTCAGGTCCTAAGAGATGATTCGTAAGATATTTGGTAACACTTTATTTTACGGTGTCCTTGTTACACACGTTACATTTACTTACTATTATAATTGCAATAAATGATGCATAATTACATTGTTTTTTAATGTATTTTTTATTGCATTTTTCATCTGATCAGTATTACACATTTGCTTATTTGATTTGAAATACTGCTGAATCTTAAGTATTTCTTTTTTATTTTACATTTTTCAAATCCTTAAACTGAATTTATTTTCAGGTTAAAATAGGATTTTAAATACCAGATTTTCAATGTGGACCCCAGACCTTTGGACTAAATCTAGTTATGTCTCCACAGACAAACCTCTGCAACAAACGTCTTGGTTAAGTATGTAACCCTCGTTCACTGAAGGAGGGAACGGAGACGTCACGGTGACCGACGAATTGGGATCTCGCTTCGAGAGATCGGTGGTACAGCAGCCGTGGCAACAGGACGTGATGTCTCCGTTCCCTCCTTCAGGGAACGAGGGTTACATATGTAACCGAGACGTTCCCTTTCAGTCGGTCACTTCCAGTCACGTCAGTGACCAACGAATTGGGATCCCTACCAAAGCACCACCTATGCTGCCCCTTCCCGTGCCCCTAGTAAGCCACCTGATTCCCCTCGTGGCTACTGGGGCGGATGATAGGACAGGGCTTACGTGGAGAGAGTCTATTACTGTTGTTCCACTTTATCTAACACTGGGAAAGCGTGCCCTTTCCAGCGAGGTAGCATGTGGAGATTACACTTACGGACTGGTGTCAAGGGCAGTACAACATATGGAATGTCTCTGAGGTAGCTCCGGCCCGGCTAGGAGGGAGTCAACACCGGCAGGGATGGCAGAGCAGAGTCTGCCAAAGGAAAGACATGGTATCGTGGACGAATACACACATAGGATCACTGTGGGGATCACAACATATGGCACCTAGCCTAGCACAGGGGTTAACCAACAGGCAACTTTACGAGTGTTAGGCCTGGCGCCGGGCACTCCACCACGTCCAGCTGCCGAGGGTGACGGAGGAAATCCACAGGGTTCGCCTTGTGGGGAACTGAACTGAAGAGCAGAATAAGCTCACCTATCCAGTCCGTAGAGGGGAATGGCGCAGGAAGCGAGACACCGAGCAGTTCCTCTGAACTCTGGCTACTCAAGGCGAATACACAAGAGGACACTGGCTCCATAAGAAGGCTATAAAACCTAGTAAACGTGTTTGGTGTCGCCCAGCCCGCAGCTCTACATATATCTGTCAGTGAAGCGCCTTGCACCAATGCCCAGGAGTGTGCTCTCAACCCGAGGGGGCAAGGCACACCTTGGGATTGATACGCCAAGACGATGGAATCCACTATTCAGTGGGCCAACCTCTGCTTGGAGACAACCTTTCCCTTCTGCTGGCCTCCGTAACAGATGAAGAGCTGCTCTGAGATTCTAAAGCTCTGCGTACGGTCCACATATATGCGTAAAGCGCAAACTGGACAGAGCAAAGCTAGGGCTGGGTCTGCCTCCTCCAAAGGCAATGCTTGCAGGTTCACCACCTGATCCCTAAAAGGCGTGGTGGGAACCTTGGGCACATATTCGGGCCAGGGTCTCAGGATAACTTGAGAGTAGGCCGGCCTGAATTCCAGGCACGATTCATTGACGGAAAATGCATGCAGGTCCCCTACCTTCTTCATGGAAGCCAGCGCAGTTAAAAGCACAGTCTTTATTGACAGAGTTCTCAGCTCTGCAGACTGCAACAGCTCAAAAGGGGCCCGCTGCAATGCCATAAGCACCAGAGGGATATCCCAGAAGGGTACGGGGTTCGGGCGAGGAGGATTCAGTCTCCTTGCACCCCTCAGGAACCTGATGATCAGGGCGTGCTTCCCCAGAGACTCACCATCAACAGGATCATGGTGTGCGGCAATATACACTTTTAGAGTGGAGGGAGACAGCCTTCGCTCCAACCCTTCCTGGAGGAAGGAAAGCACAGCTCTGACCGGGCATGTCCAGGGGTCTTCCCGGTGAGAAGAACACCATTCAACTAACAGGTTCCACTTCAAAGAATAGGCACGCCTCGTAGAGGGTGCTCTTGCTTAAGTGAGGGTGTCTACCACTGCCTGGGGTAGATCACCTAGGACCTCCGCGTTGGATCTAGGGACCACACGTCGAGGTTCCACAGAGCTGGACGCGGGTGCCAGAGAGTGCCCCGTCTCTGAGACGGTAGATCTTTCCTCAGAGGAATGCACCAGGGAGGCACTGTCACGAGGAATATTAGTGCTGGGAACCAAGTCCGGTTGGGCCAGTAATGCGCAACTAGCAGGACCTGCTCCTTGTCCTCCCTGACTTTGCACAACGTCTGTGCAAGTAGGCTCACTACTATCATAGAGATGGCATTCCTGGACCACCAACGTGGCCATTGTCTGACCCAGGGAGCGCACAGTGATGAGGTCCGTCGCTGTGCACAGCTCCTGCATCAGCCCTGGGTCAGAACTACCCTCTTGCAACTCCTTTAATGCCTTGGTCTGGATTTTTTTTCTCATTTTGTCTCTCATAGTTGAGGTATACCTATGATGAAAATTACAGGCCTCTCTCATCTTTTTAAGTGGGAGAACTTGCACAATTGGTGGCTGACTAAATACTTTTTTGCCCCACTGTACCTGCAGGAGTGCCATGGCTTGCAGGTCGGAGGTCCAGCGGCACTGTAAGCCTTGGACGTAAGCACGGATGAGAACTTACAGGCCTTGGATGAGAGACGAGGGTTACCCCTCCAGGTGGCACTGCTCCTCGGACACAATTGCATCGCAACCGCGAGCTCCACCGGGGGGATTGCCTCGTAACCCCTGATTGTCACCCGGCGCCGGGTAACGACAGCATCCAGAAACACACGGGTGGAATGCCATTTTTACAAAGACACAACGTCACACTCGTGTTTGCTCTTTTAGGGAAATTTGCTCTTACACAGTGCTGAAGCGCACAGGGGAACCACCGCTGCAGTGCTGTCACACCAACACGAGATGAAGAAGCCTCTTTCCCCGAGCTCGCAGACTCGTACAGAATCACTCTCTCTTGTCGATAGGCAGAGCAGAACAACAGAACTGCTCGGCTTCGAAGCGAAAAGCTGAATATGCGTTGCACCTGCTGCCTACTTGATGATGCCGATACCGATTATTTCAGATCAAGTAGACAGATAACCAAAATTTTTAACCGATATATATGTCTGGTGTAAAAATTTAAATGAATGTAAAAATTAAGAATAGCAAGGGCTCTGACAAAAACATTCTTTAAATGCCTTAAAATTATTTTATCGGCAAATCGGTTTTGAAAATGACCGATACTGATAACCATAAAAATGCTTAGTTTTGGCGCCGATAATTGGCCAGGCCAATAATCGGTTGGCCCCTACAACAAACGGCATGTTTATTGTGGTATCATTGATATAATATAAATAATAAATATTATATATAAATATTGTCAGTAAATATGTAATTGGTTCCATTCTCTCAGATTGAAATAACTCTCCTTTATCTTTCATTGAAACCTTCACATCCTCACATATGTATTTTTGTGCCATTTTCCAGCTAGAAATCTTCATGTGTTCAGTCTTTTTGGAGTTTAATGACCCTTGGAGGTGTAATGTAATGAAAGATTTTAATAGACCCTCATTTGAGACCGTCTGCAAGGAGCTTCATTTCTAGACCAGAGTTTGTCTGCCTGACTAATTTTAACCTGTGATTCCAAGTAGCCCCTTTCTCATTTGTCTTTGGCTGAAAGAACTGCTTCTAAAATGTGATCATGTTCCTGCTTGGAGCCTTACACCTTTCTGTACGCCTCGTCCCCCCCCTCTTTTACCCCTCTCATCTCTCCACCTTTTTTGACCTACAGCAGTCTGTCTGCAGGGCTGGCTGCACTGAGTTGTTCTTGTTATGTCTCTGTGCAGATACCGAAGCAAACAGAAGAATTGTTGTTATTGAGTTTTTCTGTCCTGTAGTCTTTCACCTTAGTCTCTGGAGACCAGGCTCTTTTTAGTATATCTTCTCAAAGGGTACTGCACTGACACTCTGCCCTCAGTGTGCTTGTGTGTGTGTGTGTGTGTGTGTGTGTGTTTGTATACATCTACGTCTGAGGGGCTAGTCTTTTGTTTTAGTGCAAAACTACCATATCTTGGTCTTCAGCTAAAACGTGTGTTGATCTACCCCGCTAACTGTTATTTTGAGGAAACCAAATTTCTGAAATAGTTTACATTTTGAGCTTGCTTAGTAAACATATTAAATAATTAAGTAAAATATAAATGGGTCATGTGACCCTCATTTTTTCTTCATAATATGTTCATAAATTTATTTGAAAATCCATAAATAATACTACAAATAACATTCATTTTTATTGATTTATTTTTATTGTTGTTGTTGTGTTTGGTTAGGATTTTTTTTGTACTTGATAATGGTATTACCTTGACATTTCTAACTTCACATCCCCTGAAAAAAACTATATACAATTTGTATATATATGTAAATATAAAAAATTTAATTATATTATACTACCTGAAATGTGTAATATAATGTAATTTGGATTCAGTAATGGACTACAATTTGTATTTATTCATTTATGGAAAATATTTGAACACTGCCTTAATATTTAAAATAAAACTTTTGTCTGCAAAATTAAAGTCATTTGGTGCAACCAAAAATGCTGAAAATGGTATAAACGTTTTTCAAAACCACATTAAACCTACATAAATACAAAGAGTGCATTTCGAAGAACCCGGGACATCCCTTCTAAACTATATGTTTCCTTAAAAAATTTTTTTTTTTTTTGTGGTGACACTCGTTTACCCAAATATGCTAAATTAATATCATTAGCTAAGTACAAAAACAATAGTCAATGCAAAGTCTCCTGATAGATAAATGATACAAATACTGTAAAATGTCTGTTTGCTTCTGCGTTTGAGGTTCCAGTCTTCTGTTTTAGTGCAAAACTTCACAATATCTGATTAGTCTTCTACATAGTGTGCTGACCATTGGCCTGGCTAACTGTGTGTGTGTTTTGCAGGAAACAAGAGCTGCTGACCATCTCCAGTGTGCCTCTGGGAGAATGTCCACCCTCACCTCCCCGCACTGCACCACCCACCATGAAGGTGAGTGTTCTGGCCACGCAATCACACACACACGCACAAACACCTCTCTATTAGCTGCTGTTAGCTGAAATCTGCTGCATTCATCTCCCAGGCACACCTTTGTACTGAATTAACCTCTATTAGCTGTGATAGCATGAGAAAGTGAGAATGCCCTTTGTAGCATGCCATATAAAATGACCCTTCTTTCACTACCAAAATGTCAACATGCTCTTACAACATGCCTCTAACTGATTTAGACATGCACATTAATTCACACACACACACACACACACACACACACACACAAACACGCACGCACACACACATACAGCTCTATTAGCTGCTGTTAGCCGAAATCTGCTGCATTCATCTCCCAGACACACCTTTATACTGAATTAATCTCTATTAGCAGTGATAGCATGAGAAAGTGAGAATGCCCTTTGTAGCATGCCATATAAAATGACCCTTCTTTCACTACCAAAATGTCAACATGCTCTTACAACATGCCTCTAACTGATTTAGACATGCACATTAACCTGCGGTACTGTCTGTGAAGGTACATGCAGTGTGTTTGAGGTAGAGCTCTTCATTCAATGTTACCTCTAAATGTAATTCAAATTCATTTGGATTGAGAAATCCATTTTCTTCTGAGCATTAAGGTCCCATTGAGTTCACATGGTATCGCTATCTCTTCATATTTGCAACAGCCTCGAGAGAGGCTGGAAAGATTCTGTCTTGTTTAAAAGTGGTACACTGAGTTCAGAGATGGATTTTGTGGCATGAGCAGAGCACAGTTGGTGTCACCTTGAAATGAGACGCACTTGCCGAAAAATCAGAAGAGGAGGATGGAGAGATTGGTGTTTATGCAGGAAGGGAGGGTGAGGGGCCAAGGCGTCAGGTGTGATATTAAGATGAGAAGACATGAAGTCAAATCCAGAGGTCATGATCCTGTTAGCCAGTGCTTTAATTATGAATATAATTTCTCATAAGGACTGATTAAATGTCTGAGGCACACAGCACAGCAATTTATTTATACCTGTTGTTGGAGGATTTGAGGATTTATAAGTAGCTTTTTTTT
>NW_015505185.1:3876583-3917935 GCF_001515645.1 Sinocyclocheilus grahami | reverse complement strand
TATATATATATATAAGATATATATCTTCATGGCATATGATCTATACTTAATATCCTAATGATTTTTGGCTTGAAGGAAAAATCGATAATTTTGACCCATACTATGTATTTTTGGCTATTGCTACATATATACCGTGCGACTTAAGACTTAAAGGGGTCATATGATGCTGCTAAAAAGAACATTATTTAGTGTATTTGGTGTAATGAAATGTGTTTATGCAGTTTAAGGTAAAAAAAAAACACATTATTTTCCACATACTGTACATTATTTTTTCTCCTCTTTGCCCCGCCTTTCTGAAACGCGTCAATTTGAAAAACTCACTCAAACATTGCAGCCAAAACCTGACACAAAAACACACACTCACCCACTCAAAACACTCCCACAATGTGCAAAGACTCCATTAACACCTGTGTATACATTACATTTAGTAGGGACATATTAATGTGTATGTGTCCTTTAAGATATATAATTATGTTGTTCACACAATTGGTGGCCACTCCCAATGTAAACACAGTGTCTAAAGAAGAAAAGAGGAAAGGGAGGAAAGCAAGTGTGCGGACTTGATAAGCTCTCGTGAACTGTGGTTCAAACAGCTGTTGGTCATATACAAAGCAGAACTACAAAAGGCAGAGAGAATGGGAGAAATTAATAACTCCTAAGTACAGACACACTGGTAAGACCAGTTTTAGGGTGTGGAGCCAGTGCACACTGCCAAGTCGTCCTCTTACTGTTTTGTAAAGTGTTTGCATAGAGGAGCACAGCTAATCAGAGGAGAGAGGTATGATCGCCTGTGTTATGGGGGGAAACACAATGTGAAAGGTATTCGACTCACTGTGTGTTTATTGTGGGATGGGGGTATTGATGAGGCTTGTTAGTGTGTATTTGACACAGCATAGACCTCCTGCACTGCTGCAGTTCATTCATTCATTCTAGTGTGTTTGTGTCTTTATGTAATACTGTATCTGTTTATCAGCCAGTTCTGGACAGAGTCCCAGATGCACACTTTATTACCTCACTGCCTCTATATTGGTGTCTATTTCTACCTATAACTACTTGCAAATTCAAATAAACAACACTTTCAAGTGTTTTTATTAAAGAAATGGCAGCATTTTACAGTAAGGTTCAATTTGATAACATTTGCTAATGCATTTATTATAATGAACTAACAATGAACAGCTTTTATAAAATGTTTTATTTAAGCTCAATCATCAACATTTGTGCTTAATGTTGACTACCACAAAAATTATTTCAACACATCCCTCAAAATAGATGTTACAGTGAGGTGTTTACAATGAAAGTAAATGAGGCCAATATGTAGATAATTTAAAAGCAGATTTATAAAAGCACTTACATGAATTCTTCTGTCAGCGTGTGTGTATTATTTGAGCTGTAATGTTTTTCTTCTCATTTCAGCTGTCATTTTAGTCATTTTGTGGCTATACTATTGAAAAAGTATGTTAATATTTACATATTGCTCCATTCACTTCCATTTTTAAGTTTTTTTATTTATTTATTTTTGAAAATACTCAAAATGTTTGAAGTTCATTGTTAATGTATGGTCTAATGGTAACTTTTGCAACTAGAAATGTTACAATGTATTAGAATATGTAGAATTTAATGTGATACTTAATATTTTCACTCAGAAATTTCACAAATAATTACAAAGAAACAGCAATTAACAAATTTAATTAAATGTGAAATTTGAAGTAGAAAAATTAAAATATAGTTTTAAAATATAATTTTCTTTTAAGACATACTCCAATAATATTTTAGATTTATTTACAACTGAGATATATACAGTATAAGTGCTGTCAGGCAATTAATCGTGATTAATCGCATCCAAAATAAAAGTTTTTATTTGCATAATATATGTGTGTGTACTGTGTATATTTATTATGTATATTACATGCACACACATGCATGTATATATTTAAGAAAAATATGTTATATGTTATATTTAATATATTTATATATAATATAAATTATATTAATATAAATATATACAAGTAAATACATGTAAATATTGTCAAATTATATACTGTATGTGTGTGTATTTATATATGCCAAATCAAATATACACAGTACACACACATTGTCAGGGATAGTCCAGCCTCGTCGGGCCCAATCACCTCACACACCCGTTCACAATCACCGGAGTACTGATCAGCCGCACCTGTCACCACCTCATCAACACTAGCTCAAATACACAGTCACTGCAGTTGCACTTTGTCTGGTCTTGAGTTCACTACGCTACTCCTTACCTGACTCACGAACCCGGACTCCAACCTGGTACCCACCTGTCTCTTCGAAGTCATCTTCAGTCCGATCCTGGAAAGAACCCGTCACCACGTGAGCTAGATCCCTGCAGTTACTAAGACTGTTGCCTTAACCCATTTGCTCTCCATCTCTTCCCTCAGCACCCCTGTTCAATAAAGAACTCTTTTAACCTTATCTCTCCGTCCTGTGTCTCCTTCTGTACTGTGACAGAAGACCAGACCGCCCCAAAAACTACATGGAGCCACAACCACAGAACCCCACTTCACTGGAGGATTTAATTTAAGCCTTCCGAACACCCATTGTGTCTGCCTCCTACAGTCCCATGGCACGGCCCGCTATCTTCTCCGGTGAGGCGGAGGATTGTGGTGGCTTCCTGTTACAATGTTCCCTATACTTCGAGATGCAGTCACAAGCCTTTCCCAATGGCCGCGCCAAAGTCGCCTTCATGATCTCTCATCTCGCCGGCCGTGCTCTTCACTGGGCCCAGTCCATGTGGGAGAGTAACAGTCAGGCCATTCGCACTCTATCTACTTTTACATCCCACTTCAAGGAAGTGTTTAGTCACGCAGCCGCCGAAATCTCCGTTCATGACCAGCTCTTCCACATCAGTCAAGGGACGGCTTCTGTGAGCGAGTATGCCATAAAATTCCGCACTCTGGCGGTGACTAGTGGATGGAATGAGGTGGCCTTACTGACCGCATTCCGGCAAGGGCTTAACGCCGACATTTGCCTCCAAATGGTGATTTTTTTTTTTTTTTTTTTTTTTTTTTGACGATACTGTGGGCTTGGAGAATTTCATCCAAAAGGCAATCAAGATCTCCCAACATCTCCTGGCCTGTAACCAGGCCCAGCCACTCTCCTCACCGGGCACATCTGCCTCACCGGCTCCAGCACCCAAACCCATGCAAGTGGATTCGTACCATCTCACCCATGCGGAGCGTTCACGGAGGATTACATCCGGACTATGTCTGTATTGTGGGGAGCATGGACACTTGATTCGCTCATGTCCTATCTGTCCCTCACGACCAACGGTGAGTACTATCCAGCTCAGCCCTCAAATTGCTACCTTGACTTGAATGAATGTATCATTAATGTCATCTCGCCAATCCCTTTCAGCGCAAGCCCTTGTAGACTCTGGTTCTTCGGGGAACTTTATATCCCGCAACACACTCCAACGACTTAAACTAAGACTGCTGAAACATGCCCAGGTCCTGAATCTCCTCACCATTCAAGGAAAGCCGTTGGGTCGTGGTAAGATCCAGCTATGCTCCCCCACCATCACGCTCCGCATTGGGTGCCTTCATGAGGATCTCATCTCTTTTCTGGTGCTGGAGAATTCCACAGTGGAGATCATCCTGGGAAGCCCCTGGTTAACCCAACACGCACCCATAGTTAACTGGACCACCAACGAGGTTATACACTGGAGTGAGTACTGTCTGCAGAACTGTATGTCCAAAGTTCATCCTCTGTCACCTGGTTTCCTCCCTGTCTGTGCTACCTCCATAGAGAGCTCCGAACCCACGGAACCTCACAGCATTCCCTGTAAATCTGGGGCATTTCAGGATGTTCAGCAAGCGGGCCGCTACGAAACTGCCACCTCATCGGCCATGGGACTGTGCCATAGATTTGCTGCCTGGAGCTCAACTCCCTAAGGGTAGGGTGTACCCTTTGTCCATCCCGGAGCAAGGAGCGATGGAGGAGTACATTAAAGAGGGTCTCCAGCAAGGCTTCATCCGGCCCTCCACCTCACCGGCCGCATCCAGTTTCTTCTTTTTGGGCATGAAGGACGGAGGCTTGTGGCCTTGTATCGATTACAGAACTCTCAACTCCCAAACTGTGAAATATCCATATCCCCTTCCACTGGTGCCGGCTGCCCTAGAGGAACTTCGTGGAGCTCGTATCTTCTCCAAGCTGGATCTGCGAAGTGCCTATAACCTCGTTCGTATCCGCCATGGTGACGAGTGGAAGACCGCCTTCATAATGCCCACCGGACACTATGAATACTGTGTTATGCCGTATGGCCTATCCAACTCACCTTCCGTATTCCAGGGATTTATGAACGAGGTGTTCCGGGAGTTCCTCCATCGTTCTGTGATCGTTTACATCGATGACATTTCTCATCTACTCCCGGAACCTGGCCAAACATCGCCATCACGTGGAGCAGGTCCTACAACAGCTGAGAAAGTACCACCTATATCTCAAGCTGGAGAAGTGCGAGTTCCACCTTACCACCATCAAGTTCCTCGGTTATGTAATCAGTCCCCAGGGTATCCAGATGGATGACAAGAAGGTCCAAGCCATTCATAACTGGCCACAACCCAAGACCGTTAAGGAACTCCAACGCTTTCTAGGATTCTCAAATTTCTACCGTCGTTTCATCCACCACTTCAGTCAGAACACTGCCGCACTCACGTCTATGATCCGTAACAAGCCCAAGTCTCTGTCCTGGATGCCCACAGCCATTAAAAGTTTTGAAGGACTGAAGGAAGCCTTCTGTACTGCTCCTACCCTCGATCTTCCCGATCCTCAGAAACCATTCGTCGTAGAAGTAGATGCGTCCACAGTAGGGGTAGGAGCGGTGCTCTCCCAGC
Source organism: Sinocyclocheilus grahami (assembly GCF_001515645.1). Taxonomy (NCBI): domain Eukaryota; kingdom Metazoa; phylum Chordata; class Actinopteri; order Cypriniformes; family Cyprinidae; genus Sinocyclocheilus; species Sinocyclocheilus grahami. The sequence goes on along the minus strand of NW_015505185.1, from coordinate 3,913,067 downwards.
ATTCTGGAGAGCCTCCTATCCTCCATACCTGTGCATACTTCTCCCACAAGCTTTCCCCGTCAAAATTATGATATCAGGAACCGCGAGCTACTCGCCATCAAACTTGCTCTGGAAGAGTGGAGACATTGGCTGGAGGGAGCTCTTCATCCCTTCCAGGTCATCACTGACCACCGGAACTTGGAATATCTTCGGGAGGCCAAGCGCCTAAACCCTCGTTAGGCACGGTGGGTGCGGTTCTTCACCCGTTTTCAGTTCTCTGTTACCTACCGTCCCGGACCAAAGAACTTTGATTACTACCCTCAGAGACAATTCTCCCTCCAACCCTCATTGTGGGTCCCATCCAATGGACGCTCGATGAAGAGATCTGTCAAGCCACCCACTCAGAACCAGCTCCGCTGTGAGGTCCAGAGGGGAAGGTCTATGTTCCATCCACTCTCCGCAATACCCTTCTGGACTCACTGCACTCCTCTCCGGGCTCTGGACATCCAGGCAGCCAGCAAACCCTCTCGCTCCTTGAAACTTGCTACTGGTGGCCCGCTATGGCACGAGAAGTCAAACGCTTTGTCCAAGGAAGCTCAGTCTGTGCCATCACCAAATCTCCCCGTCAGCTGCCATAAGGAAAACTGGTACCATTTCTCATACCTCACCGGCCCTGGTCCCACATCGGAGTCGACTTCGTCACCGATCTCCCCGAGTCCGAATCTTACACCTGCATCCTCATAGTTGTCGACCGATTCTCTAAAGGATGTAAACTTCTCCCCCTCAGAAAATTACCCCTGCCATGGAAACCGCAACCCTGTTATTCCACCAAGTCTTTTGCTATTTCGGCATCCCGGAGGACATCGTCTCCGATCGTGGACCCCAGTTCATCTCCCGGGTCTGGTGGTCCTCCTTCCATCTCCTCGGCGTATCAGTAAGCCTCACCTCCAGATATCACCCACAATTCAACGGCCAGACTGAGCGCAAAATACAAGAGATCAGGAGATATCTCCGTAGCTATTACCACAACAACCAGAACCGCTGGAGCCTTTACCTTCCTTGGGCTGAGTACGCACAAAACTCCTTCAGGCAGCAAACCACCAGCCTCACCCCATTTCAGTGCGTACTCTGCTACCAACCTCCCCTATTCCCGTGGACGGGAGAACCCTCTGACGTTCCAGCGGTGGATCACTGGTTCAGAGAGAGCAAGAGGGTCTGGGACTCGGCGCATGTCCATCTCCAGCAAGCGGTTCGGAGACACCAAGCCCAAGCAGATGTTCACCGCCGACCTACTCCACGATACCAGCCGGGAGATAAGGTGTGGTTATCCATGCGGGACATTCGTCTCCGGCTGCCTCAGCCGCAAGCTGAGTCCCCCGCTATATTGGACCATTCACCATCAGGAGGCAGATCAACGACGTCACGTACATGCTTGAACTCCCTCCTCACTACCGTATCGCACCTACCTTCCATGTCTCACTGCTCAAACGCTGTGTTCACCCTCTGTCTGCTTCTCCCACAGGGTCTGACGAATCCGGCGTACCTCCTCCTCCCGAAATCGCTGAAGAGGAAACCATCTACAGAGTCAATTCTCTTCTGGACTCCCGGTGTCGAGGCCAGGACCAATCACCTCACACACCCGTTCACAATCACCGGAGTACTGATCACCGCACCTGTCACCACCTCATCAACACTAGCTCAAATACACAGTCACTGCAGTTGCACTTTGTCTGGTCTTGGGTTCACTACGCTACTCCTTACCTGACTCACGAACCTGGACTCCAACCTGGTACCCACCTGTCTCTTCGTCATCTTCAGTCCGATCCTGGAAAGAACCTGTCACCACGTGAGCTAGATGCCTGCAGTTACTAAGACTGTTGCCTTAACCCATTTGCTCTCCATCTCTTCCCTCAGCGCCCCTGTTCAATAAAGAACTCTTTTAACCTTATCTCTCCGTCCTGGGTCTCCTTCTGTACTGTGACACACATATATTTTGTAAACAAAAAACATTTATTTTGGATATGATTATATATATATATATATATATATATATATAGTGATTGGTGTCTTATCAAATATCAGGGACTTTTTATGCCTACTAGAAAATGTTTTGTGTGCTTCATTATAAAATGCGTGAAATGTCAAAGATCCAGAATATGGTGATAATCTTGTCTGAGACAACAGTGGGAATAACAGGTTGTGTTGGGAGATAAGCTCTGTCTCTTCATAACCTTACTATGACACTACGGCATAATTTAAGACCTATGTGAATTTTTTATCATGTAGCTCTTATGTTTTATATTTGATTTGATGTGCTCACGCAAACTGCTTCAGGCATTGGACTGCTGACTCGTGAGTTTTGTTTGGTTGTGGGACAAAAACAAAGTCAATATCCAATATATAAGCAAAAAAGATCAAAAGGTCTTTGCATTGCAAAACTTTCAAAGCCTTCCCAAAAATATACACATCCACTTGGATTGTTCCTCCTTTGCCCACCCGTTCCTCTTTAGCTTTAAGACGTTACCCTCATGCGTCCTATTGATGTTGTGGTCTCAGTTCCTCAAGGTTATTTGGTCAACTATGTCTCAGCTGGGCTTTACTCTGTTGACTTTGCGAAGTGAGTTGCCCTTGGATCCATGGCAGGTTAAACATTAACCGATCTGCATTTGTTCTGTCCTACTTACATCTGTTACACTCCGTCCGATCACAGGAATGTTCTTAAACCCAGGGGATCTGTTTTGAACAAATATCAGATGTTTTTCTGTTCTACTGCCTCTTAACTAGCAGGGGTGCTCTGTCAAGGTAAGAGACTCTGGGTTCAGTAGAAATATTGTGCAAAGAATATTTGAGTTGTTTTTATTGTAAGCCCTTCAGGTCTAGACTACAAATTGTGCTTTAAACCTCTATTGTATTTCTTAAATAACTAATAATTAAGCCCTAATGGTTGCACGGCCCATAAATGAAATGCAGCTGTAAAGGTTCAGTACATTTGATTTAGAGTGAGGAAGTATTATGGTTTGTTAAGTCTGCATGGAGAAAGAGGCATTTGAAGTTATTTACAATGCATTGAGCGTATCTTGACCTATATTACATTCCATATTTATGAGCACTACAAATGTGCAGTGGATTGCGGACAAGTCTGTAGTTGTTGACTCGATTTTAGATACGATCAGGCTTTGCTGTGTGAGGCTGTGGGAGTTGGGTGTGTAGGCTTGAGAGTCCATTATACATGGGAACTTCTTTAGAATGCTTTAAAAAGCATCCCAGGATGCACCTCATGTTGATTAAGAGAATGTCTAGAGTGAGCAGAGAATCTATAGACAAAGGGTTGAGACCAAAATGAAATATAAGACTGAAATGTAAGATTTGTTTTGTTTTCTCAACATACTGAAGTCATTTATAATATTTTAGCATTCTTAAAGTTTAAAGTTTAGCTTTTTAAAAGTGTTTTTTAGTCATTTTTAAAGTGATTTAGTTATTTAGCTTTTTAATAACTGTAAAAAAGGTTTTTCTTAGCTTGTACTGTATATTTTGGCTTTCAATTAGGTTCCATATCGATTATAGAATTTAATTTAATTTAATTTTATTTTATTTTATTAATATTTTATTTTAAGTATTTTTAAAAATATATTTTTAAAGTAATTACATTTTTTAAAAATCTTTGGGTTTTGATTAGGGGTGCTCAATAAATTGGTTCCATATCTATTATTTTATCATTATTTTATTTTTCTTACATGCAATTGAGCATGCTCATTTTACCCATTTTACTTGTAGATTATCTTGTTAGTGCTCACTTAATGTTGATCTTTAAAACTTAATAATTTAATAATTTAATAACACTGTTAAATGTAATTTTCTAAATCTCAAAATAGATATTCACATTTTCATGTTTTGATGCTCATTTTCATCTGTAGCATTTAAAACAATGTAATGATTTTGGGATTTAGTGTTTCATTTTTTATTTATTTATTTATTTAGAAAAAGTGTATAGAATTTTAATGTGCCATTTATCTGTTATCAACCATGACATGAAAATAAATATCAGATTCTTGGTATTGGTCAGAATTTTAGCAACGTTTTGTGCAAGTTTTGATACTAAGTTATGAAAATAGTAATGACACAACATATCATAGTAAAAATAAGTTGTGTCATAATGTATTAATCCTCGCTTTTTTCTTGATTCTACAATTTCCTGTCAGGTAATGATAAAAAAAAAATGGTTTGATGTAAATATCACCACAAAACCATAAATCTCAATTTTCTTTTCTTTTCCAGTCGGCGGAGTTCTTCGACATGCTGGAAAGGATGCAGGTAAGACTCCTTCCATCATTCAGATGATCTTATAAGTGCATGTCCTCCTTTAGAATAAGATTCCTCTAATAACAGTATTCCACCAATAACTCTGTACTTTAGCTGAAGAGAATTTTACTGTATAATAATATGATAATCACTGCATGTTTTTTTTGCCCTTGAGTGCTGGCTAAGTGTTCTCTCTCCAGTGGACCAGTCGTGAATTACTCTGAATGAATAATTACACATTCCAGCTCATTTCAAACTCATTGATTTAGCCAGCACTTTTCTCTGTGGTGGGTCTTTGGGTGGGGGTTTGGTAGGAGCTCCACAGGGGCGAGAGACTGGGAACAGGACATACTGACCTGTCATATAAGAGCAGCATGATTGTGTTGTTGTCATCTTGTGTGTGTTTGTGAGAGTGTATAGATGATGGGCAGCAGGTAGCTTAAGATCGGCTGATCAATACTATGTTGAGGCAGGATTAAAGCCCTCGGTCTTCTTGTCCAGACCTCAGTATGAGTGACAGATCGATGCAGAGGTTTGTCTGAAGGGCTGATGTCTCTCTCCAATGGATCACGTGTACTTGTGATGTTTTCGATCAAAGATGAAGGTGTGCCTTTGTCAGCTCCCTAGTTCTGTAGCATGCACAGTGCCCAGAGAATTGACCATTTCCTGTTTTCGGTTACACTTTATTTTAAGGTGTCATTGTTACAGTGTAATTATACATTTAAGTACTAAGTAATATTAATTAACTACGTGTACTTACTATATGGTTAGGGTTAGGATAAGGGTTTGTCTTTGGATTACTTGCGTGTAATTATGCATAATTAATTGTTATTATAATAGTAATTACATGTAACCTGTGTAACATAGACTTCTTAAAATAAAGTGTTACCAAGTTTTCTTTTTCAGCTTATAACTACAATTCATTCCTAATATTTATGAAAGGGAAACAATCCCACAAACTTAAACTTCAAATAAAATCTGATAAAACATATTATTTTTTATTTTACATAATATATTAAATTTTATTAGATTTTTAATTAAAAAATTTTCATTAAAACTAGAAATTAATTTGCATTTTAATATAAATTAATTTAAAATAATTTAAATATTACATAATTAATCAATAAAATACTTTTAATTACAATGTAAATGCAATTTATTTTATTAATTTACATTTATTTTTATTTTGTTTGTTTAATGTCTTTTAAATTATGTTTAATTTTAATAATGTGATTTAGAACAGTCTCTGTACTTAACAGCTAAGATAAAGAGATTAGCAATATTGTTGTTAAATATCAGCTATATTTAATATCTGACATTGTATTCATGTTACAGATAATTGTCATTGGTGTCGCAATATTCAGATGCAGAGATTCACAACAAGCATTACAAATGTTTCCAAGTGAACAAGAGCTTCTTCCTTTATTTATCTCTAAGGCAACTGTTTTTTCCTGGACTGTCAGGTGGAAACTATTTTAGCATGGAAACCACAGTTTTTGACAAAATAACTTGATATTAGTCATCAGTCATACATTTTTTTAAAAGGACAAAAATGTTCTGAAGGTTTTATTAACTGTAAACGGAGCTGCTTTATTTGGGGAGCTCATTTGAATAACAGCGTTTATTGTTTAGTTTGTCATTTATTCTTCCTCTTTTCACCCTCTTCTGCTTTCCTGGACACGGCAGATTCCCAAAACTGAGGAGACTAAGAAATACAAGGTTTGGCTGGTATTGTGAGTGTGTGTGTGTTGTGTCTGTAAGTGTATGTTTGTGAGTGGACTCTTTTCTTCTCTATTAATATTCTGATAAACATCAGCCACAGTCTTGAGTTCTACAGCATCAATCAACATCAAGTACTTTTTTACATTTGGTGACGTAAAGGTCAGTGAAGATGGCCTTCAGATTCTGCCAGAGAGACCAAAAGCAGAATAAAAACCTTTAAATCCAATATATGGTTATTGGAATGCAAGCAGAGAATAATCAATATGTCTTTTTTTGTTGCTGTTGCCGTTATTTTATTATAATTTTTTTTATCAGTCATATTCTGGTGTAGATATTATTCCTCAATCCTGCTATTGGGATTTTTTATTGCAATAACTGTGAGATATTTGGTTGACTTTTCGATGCTATCCTATGATCAAATGTCTTTTTCTCTCCTACAGGATGACTACATCCCTTACCCCCGGATCGAGGATGTGAGTCCATGAACACACACACACACACACACACACACACACACGTTGTGTTTCCGTGTATTATGGGGACATTCCATAGGCGTAATGGTTTTTATACTGTACAAACTGTATTTTCTATCGCCCTACACCAATCCTACACCTAAACCTACCCATCACAGGAAACTTTCTGCATTTTTAGATTTTCAAAAAACTTCATTCTGTATGATGTATAAGCTTGTTTCCTCATGGGGACCTAAAAATGTCCCCACAAGGTCAAAATTTATTGGTATTACTATCCTTTCCCCACAACGTGATAAATACCAGGTACACACACACACACACAACACTTCTAAACACAATAGTTCTATGTACTCTATATTAATTTGTTTGTGTATTAGCAATTTAGCACAAGAAGGTTTTCATTATGTTCAAGTGTTTTAAGGCTGAAAGGAACAGATTGTCTCTATTTATTACACAGCTCTTTGGAATACTTGATCCTGATTGGTTAATCACTGCATGTAGATGTTTGTGTAATGATTGCTAAACTGTTGTCCCTGGCAACAAATCTCATACACTGTGCTATTTATTTTCAATAGTTTTATAGGTAGCCATTAGCTTTCATTAATAACTTCAGCATTGCTACTGTTAACAGGTAATAATTATAAATGTAATGAAAGTTTGATTAAAATATTTTTCATATAGACATTTCATTTGTAATGTTACAAAAGATTTCTATTTTAAATAAATGGCATTATTTTGAACTTTCTATTCATCAAAGCATCCCGAAAAAGATACATCAAGATGTCCAGAAAAAATATTAAACAGAACAACAGTTTTCAACATTGATTATAATAAGAAGCACCAAAACTGCATATTAGAATGATTTCTAAAGGATCATGTGACACTGAAGTAGTAATGGCTGCTGAAAATTCAGCTTTGCCATCACAGGAATAAATGACATCTTATGGAGCTTCAAACATGGCCATTGTCACTCCCTCGCATACAGCCTTTCTAACACAAATCACGTCTTACAAAAGTTAAATCAGTGTATTGTTTTCTGTGAATGAATGAACAGGATGATTTTCACATCATTTTGTTGCAAAAATTCTAGTCTCCATCATCCTGTTCTCAAAAATCTTGTGAACAAATATGTGTTTTATGGCCTTATTTCAGTGACTTAAAAATTTTAATGTAGTTTTTCACTAACCGCGCATAAGCATTGTTTTCTCAAAAACACAAATAAGTACATTCATGCTTCTTGCATATTATTGTAGCCCAGTTTGTGCTGATTACAGTGTAATCAGACTTTAGCCGTTAATATGTTTTTAAGATACTGAAAAAACACAAATGTCAGGGCATGTCAAAACTTCTCCAGGGCCCCAAAACCCCCTCAGACCCCAGAGGGTTAAATGCAGCTTTGGCGAGCATTTAAAAAAAAAAAGATTTAAAAATTTTACAGGCTCCCAAATTTTTGAAAAGTAGTGTGTATAAATGTGTACAATAGTTAGATTATAGTTGCAGATCTGTGGGGCTTGTGAATGATTTAACAATAAAAAAATATTTTAAAGTATAATTGAAATATATAATTAAAAACAATTATGACTTTGCTGACCATTTATGTTATTTTTTTGGCTTTGTTGTCTAGGTCCTGGAGAAGGGTGGTCCCTACCCTCAGGTCATTTTACCTCAGTTTGGTGGATATTGGATTGAGGATCCCGAGGCTCCGGTCGGGACGCCCACGTCCTCAGACAGCAGCTTCTGTGAGGAGGAGGAGGATGGTCTGAGTCCTGGTGGAGGAGGAGGAGGAGGCTACAGGCTGGAGTGTAACAGCATCTCACGGGCTTATCGCAAACACTTTCTGGGCAAGGTGAGGATGCTTTTGTTAATTCTGACGGTATGTTTCATTTCTATACTGTAGGTTTACAGGGCAAAAGTGTCCATATTTGAAGAAATACTCATGTATGCCCAGGATATTTGAGCTTTTAGCTGAAAGTAAGTGTCCTGTTTGAGGTAATAAGTCATGTGCCCGAAGCTTATTCACTCACAGTTCTTCATAACACTTGGATACGAGGTGTGATGGCGCCTCTTTGAACAAACATTTTGTACGCCACATTTTGGTATCAGTTGTGTGTCACAGAGAGCTTGAAAGAGAGCCACACTTGAGTGATAAAAATGCAAATGCAGTCTACTGGAAAATGAACCTCTCCATATCGAAAAATTTGAGGAACGAACTTGTGAAATGACGCCTGTGGAAACACCTTTCTCTTTCTCAGGAGCACATGAACTATTACTGCACAGGCAGTAGTATGGGACACCTCATCATGTCTCTGCAGTATGAGGAGGCAGATGGACAGGAGTCACTCCGCATCATGCTCAGGTGCCATGTTCAGCACATATTGAAACTATATATGGTATAGTCATTGCTAGGTAGGTCTGTATTGTCATAGTAAATAACTGAGTAATTATTTTTTATGTCATTTTCTAGGTCAAAAACAAAGACCCTTCATGAGCGAATCCCACTTGAAGGCCTCCTCCATCTACCCAGCGTACCACAGATAGCCAAGGTGTGTATTGGCAAGATATGCAGCACCAGACCAAAGTCAATGCTATTAAATAGCATCAAATCAAATCAAATCAAAACTGTCTATTGGCTTAATAACAACTTTTCAATGAAACAGTCTTTAGGATCATAAGAAACGTGTGCAAAACTGTCAGTGACTTAAGAGACATTTTCTGTGACCTTAATGTCTAATAATCTAGAACATTTTTAAGTTAGCTTTACACATCCAAGCAAATATTTAATTTATAGAAAATAGGAAGTGTTATATACACAACTGTTTAAATGTTTGAGGTCAGCAAGATTTTTAAATGCTTTTGAAAGACAACTCTTATGTTCACAAAGGCTGCGTTGCATGTAATCACAAATATAGTAGAAACAGAAATGTTGTGAAATAATATAAGTTAAAAAATAACTGATTTCTATTGTAATATGTTTTAAAATGTAATTTATTCCTGTGATGGAAAATCTAAATTTTCACCATCATTACTTCAGTCTTCAGTGTCATGTGATACTTCAGAAATCATTTTAATATGCTGATTCGGAGCTACAGAAACATTTCTTATTATCAATATTGAAAAAAGTTAATGCTTAATTTTTTGTGGAAACTGGTACTTTTTTCAGGATTCTGTGATGAATATAAAGTTGAAAAGAACAGGATTTATTTAATTAGTTTTTTTTTTTGTTGATGAAGGCATCTTTATAGACTACAATCACATTATGTAGGTCTGCAGTCAAACTTTTAAAGTGTATGAGGACTCAAATTCTCAAAAAAAGTCTCTCTCACAAAGTCTCTCAAGACTTCAAGTACTCAGCAGTCCTCTTTTGAACTTCCCTCAATCCACTCAAAGGATGCGAGATGTTCACATCAGATATGTCCTATGTGTTTCAGCTGCTCTGCGATGATGTCACCGGTCTGAAGTTCAACCCCGTCCTCTACCCTAGGGTGAGCATTTCTGTGTTTCTCACTCCATCTGTGACTTACCTACTCCAGGCATCAGGGTGAAATTAGGGCTGGGTTTTGCTCCGTTTCACCCTAGTACCCAAGTCATCTGAATATGTTCCCGTGCTCCGGGGGAGTCACAAATCCATCTGCCTTACACTGCCTGGCATGCCTGAGCCACATAGTGTGTTTGAGAGGAGCCTTGACCATCTCAAGGCTTTGCATGGTCTGTCAGGCATGGCAAACACAAAAACGTCTGAATTATGGAAAGGCACTGACACACATATTTACCCCTGCGGGCGCTTTCGCTCACTTTCTGTTTTCTCTCGCCCAAGGCCTCGCAAATGATCGTCAGTTTTGATGAACACGAAGTGAACAACACTTTCAAGTTTGGAGTCATCTATCAGAAGTTTGGTCAGGTGAGAGTTAGTCTTGAGCTGTTGTCCTCATTGTACATACTTCCACTGAAGTTCTCTCTCTTTTTCCCACTGGGATTGTCTCTTCACATCAGACGACAGAGGAAAGGCTGTTTGGGAACAATGAGGAGACGCCAGCCTTTACTGAATTCCTCAGTGTTTTAGGAGACAATATTGAACTGCAGGATTTTAAAGGGTGAGAGATGGAGATTAAGCTTTGAAAACTGCTGCCAAGGTTCACCTGCGCACTCATAAAAGGCTTGTTTTAATATTAAACAATATTCAAAGAGTGTATTTGTGAATAATTTATTTCATTTACTCATTGTGTGATTTTGACTGGAAGTCTGCTCACGGAAATCAGATTGATCTGCCTAAGCAGCACTTCTGCAGAGCTAATTTGACTGGTGTGTGTGATATTGTGCTGCTCAGGTTCAGAGGCGGTCTGGATGTGTCTCATGGGCAGACTGGATCTGAGTCTGTCTATACCACATTCCGTCAGAGAGAAATCATGTTTCACGTTTCCACAAAACTCCCCTTTACAGAAGGAGACATTCAGCAGGTGTGTTTCCTTTTTTAATGTTTAATAATTAAAATTATTTTTTAAATATTATTTAACTTAAACTTTTTAAATCAAATTAATATCTATTATTTAAATATTTTGTAGTTATTTATTATTTATTGTAATTTTTTTTGTCAAGGATTTTATACACTCTTTGTATTCATATTTCACTCTAAAATCAACAAGAAAAAAATATTGTCTTCACAGTTAAGCACATGTTCCTTCCAAATCTAAATTGCTGTAATGGACAAAAAAAATCCTGACTGCAATTCTAAACACATTTTTTATTAATCAATTCTTTGATCAATTTTTATTAATCAAAGAATGAATTAAGATACTACCAATATTTATTTGTTTGTTTATTTGTGTTAACCTTAACCCTTACGATAAAGAGATGAATAATGAAACTTGTGGAGATGAAATGAAAAATAGGGAGAAATGTACAAAATCTAAATGGCTGTAATAGACATAAAATATATATCACATTTTCTTGACCGCAATTCTAAACAGTGTTTTTTATTTATCCATTTTTTATAAATTTTTATTACTACCATGATTTATTTATTTATTTATATTTTGTTAACCCTAACCCTTTTATGGAGATAAAATGAAAATTAGGGAGAAATGTACTTAATGAAATTTACATAGCAAACAAATTAATTAATTCATAATTCATTAATTTCAAATTGAAAAATTTAAATAAAATAAACTATATTTAAATATAATCCCTGTATGTTTATCTTGACTATAAATTGTGTTGGCAAATCCATTACATTTAAAATATTTATAAATATTTTCCGCTTGTGTCATATTCTCTCAGCTCCAGAGGAAGAGACATATTGGCAATGACATTGTTGCAGCCATCTTCCAGGAAGAGCCCACACCATTCGTTCCTGATATGATCGCATCCAACTTCCTTCATGCCTACGTGTTAGTGCAGGCAGAAAACCCCTGCACTGATCACACCACATACAAGGTTTGTCAAACACCTCACTGAATTACTCCAGAGACCCATCAATCCCATCAATCCCACTGATCTGAGGTATCGATCGGTGTTCACAGGTGTCCGTCACAGCCAGAGAAGATGTCCCTCCGTTCGGCCCCCCTCTTCCAAACCCTGCGGTCTTTAAGAAGGTAATATAGAAGATCGCTTCCGTTAAATGTTGAAGGAGATGATGATTTGTATAAAAAGATGATGGAGATCAACTCTTTCCCAGGGTCCCGAGTTCCGGGAATTTCTCCTGACAAAATTGATCAATGCAGAAAATGCATGCTGCAAGTCAGACAAGTTCGCCAAGCTAGAGGTGAGAAAAAAATCCAGAGATCCACGATTCACTATAAACAATTAATTTGGAGGAATAATCCCCCAAAATATGAATATTCTATCATTATTTACTAATGGGTTTTCATTTTGGGGTGAACCATTGCTTTAATTAGCCTATCTACATCATCATCTGTCGTTCTGTCTCTGTGTGTGTGTGTGTGTGTGTGTGTGTGTGTGTGTGTTTGTGTGTGTGTGAGACAGGAGAGGACACGGGCAGCACTGTTAGATAACCTTCACGATGAACTGCACAGACAGACACAGGCCACAGTAGGACTGGGATCAACTACAGATGAAGAAAAGCTAGAAAATGGAGGTCATGGAGGGCTGCTGGAGTCTTTTAAGGTGAGATGTCCTGTCCTTGACCACTTAAAAATCCAGAGAACTAAAGATTTTACTGAATGATGTTGCTCTCTGCATTTCTTCTATTCAGTGAAGTATTCTCAATACCCTCTCAAATATAAACATATTCTACAATATGTACTACCAATTAACGTTTTGGGGTCAGTATGTTTTTTAAAGGAATTCATACTTTTATTCAGCAAGGATGCATCAACTTGATAAAGTGTCAGCAAAAACAAATAATATTACAAAAGATTTCAATTTGAAATAAATGCTGTTCTTTTGTATTCCTCAAAGAATCCTGAAAAAATGTATCACCAAAATATTAAGCAGCATAACTGTTTTCAACACTGGTAATAATAAGAAATAACAAATATTTTTTAAAAGAACGCAGTTATTTTAAATTGTAATAATATTTCACAAAATTACTAATTTTACAGGTTTTCAAATAAATGTAGCCTCGTTGAGCATAAGCGACTTAAACCCAACACTTTTCCTGTTTACTTGTCTGTCTGTCTGTGTGCATATGATTCTGTTTGTCTGAATATGCTCTGGACTAAGTTCTAAGAAGGCCTGTGTGTGTGTTAGTGACCATATGCATGGTTTTGCTGTGTGTGGGTGTTTTCAGGCAGGGTGGAGGTGTGTGTGGGGTGGTTTGCAGACACACACATACACTGCAGTGCTGATCTGTGTAGCAGCTGTGACTGTGTATCATTACTGAGCCGAACTGATGCAGATGACCAGTGCACATTAAACAATACATTAAACATGCATACAACAACACAAGACTCCCAGATTATTTCGTAGATTGTTTGTACTTTTGTGCAAGTTTTTTCACTTATTGTGTAAATTTTTATTATTATTGCTTGTAAATTTACAAACTTTGCCACTTAAAAACATTACAAATATAAATTTTATAATGTAATATAATCATGAAATGTTACCATTTAAAAAAAAACATTAAAACTAGTTATATATATATATATATGTATATGTGTGTGTATATATATATATATACACACTATACTATATTTAAACTATATATAAACTAGTTTTAATGTTTTTTTTTAAATGGTAACATTTCATGATTATATTACATTATAAAATTTATATTTGTAATGTTTTTAAGTGGCAAAGTTTGTAAATTTACAAGCAAAAAATATAAATGTGACAAAAAATAAATATAGAATAGAATAGAAAAGTGTTTTCTAACCTTTGTTTGACCTTTGGCTTGAGTATAAAGCTGGTGTGTTGCGCCACCTACTGGTTGTTAATGGTAATACAATTGCATTTTTCAAACTCCATCATCATTATTATGGGTAGTTTTAGGGCTAATATAAAAAAAAATTTCATAAAAGTAATAAAATAAGTAATTTAAGATAAATTATTAACCAGCTAATATAAATAATGCACATATAAACCTAAACTGTGACATACGTTCTTATTTCTCTTTATTTGCCAATACAAATATATTTGTACTCATGCTTATTGCAGTTTTGGATTTTCTGTTCCTCTCTTACCCTCTTCCTCTGTCTCTGTCAGAGGGCCATGCGTGTGAGGAGCCACTCAATGGAGACGATGGTGACTCATAAACACAAGAGTCCTGGAGTGGTGTCAGGGGTCCCGTCCAGTGTGAGCGGTGGAGGACTCCAGCAGAATAACATGGAGTGCACCAAGAGCACCTTCACTGTACTTCCATTATTTTAATTAATTCAGATTAAATTCTTATCTCATCCAGTGTATTATTATTATAAAGCTGATCTTTGTGTGTTTGTGTTTGTCAGCCTCCAGCGCTGTCTGCAAAATCTCCATTAAAGAGTCCAGTAAAGCGGCGCTCTGGTCTGTTCCCCAGACTGCACTCCAGCACAGAAAGTCCAACTGAGAAACATCCATCTCGCAGGTAAACAAATATACATACAATTTTATACATTACTCCAGTCTTTAGTGTCACATGATCATTCAGAAATCATGATAATATGTTGATTTGCTGATCAAGAAACATTTCTTATTATTATCAATGTAGAAAAGTTTTTCTGCTTAACATTTTGTGTGTGTGTCTGTCTGTGAAAACTGATACACTACCATTCAAAAGTCTGGGTATGCAAGATTTAAAAAAGGGAGAACAACATTAATTAATACTTTTATTCAGCAAGGACACATTAAATGGATCAAAAGTGACAGTAAAGACATTTCTAATGTTACAAAAAATTATATTTCAAATGAATGCTGTTCATTGACCTTTCTATTCATCAAAAAATCCTGAAAAATGTATCAGTTTTCACAAAAATATTAAGCAGCAAAAACTTTTTAGCATGGATAATAATAGGAAATATAAAAAATCGAGTACCAATAATAATTGAGCAGCAAATCAGTGTATTATAATGATTTCTGAAGGATCGTGTGACACTGAAGAATGGAGTAATGACTGCTGAAAATTCAGCAATGATGTGTTTGTCTGTATGTATATAAATTTTTTGTGCATTAGTATTTCAGAAAAGCACTACATAAAATGTATTCTGTGTTTTTGTAGTGACCAAAAAGCAGAAGTGTTACCTCACTCGCAGGATGTGAGGTCAGAGACGTCCTCCAATCCGAGTTCACCAGAGATCTGCCCAAGCAAAGAAAGGTGGGTTGCAATGAATTCCTCAGGTACAGAAGATGTGAGTGCAGTGTTGGAGTGTTTTGACATTTGATGAATCAGATATGTAGTCGGGCTTTATTTTTAAATCCTTTTCCAGCACCTTCACTTTTAGCAATGTATGTGAAAAGGTATTTCTTTCTCCTTCATAGTTCTTCAGTAAACAAAAAAACTGTGGATTTCTGTTGTGTAATCTCTGTCCCGTTGGTTTGGTCCTGCAGGCCATTTGTGAAGCTGAAAGAGTGTAGCGGCAGAGCTAATATCTCCCGATCTTCCTCCAGCACCAGCAGCTTCAGCAGCACAGCAGGGGAGGGAGACGGACTGGAGGAGCTGGAAATGGTGACACACACTTACACACACAGACAGACAGAAGAGTTCTGTTGAGATTCAAGAGATGCACTGCAAAAAACAACAACACTATATATTATACAGTCTATATTATCTCAGCATCTTTAAACCTTGAGTACTTGAGAAGCAAAACTGCACAAGATCTTATGATGGAATATATGTACATATATGATGGAATATCTATATATACATATATATATATATATATATATATATACAGTGGGTACGGAAAGTATTCAGACCCCCTTAAATTTTTCACTCTTTGTTATATTGCAGCCATTTGCTAAAATCATTTAAGTTAATTTTTTCCCTCATTAAATATATATATATATATATATTTTTTTTTTTTTGAAAAAATATTTTTTAACAATATACACTGCAATTAAAAATTTGTGGTCACCACTTTTTTTATATATATATATATATATATATATATATATATATATATAAATATATATACATACATATACATATATACAGGGTGCGATTTGTGAAAAAAGCAGAGGGGAGGGGGGGATGCTTTTGAAAACTTTTTTCTCTCTCCATAGGTGGAAGGTAAGGGTAAGGCTGTAGCCTAAGTAACCTAATGTTAGTGTCAAAGGGTCTGAATACTTAGGACCATGTGATATTTCAGTTTTTCTTTTTTAATAAATCTGCAAAAATGTCAACAATTCTGTGTTTTTCTGTCAATATGGGGTGCTGTGTGTACATTAATGAGGAAAAAAAATTACTTAAATGATTTTAGCAAATGGCTGCAATATAACAAAGAGTGAAAAATTTAAGGGGGTCTGAATACTTTCCGTACCCACTGTATATATATATGTATATATATTTAGTATTTTTAATATATATACATTTATTTATTTATCATAATATGATAGATGTGAAAATATTATTACAGTTTAAAATAACAGTTGCCTAATATAATATACCTTAACATATAATTTATTCCTGTGGTGGCAAAGATGAATTTTTAGCAGCCATTATTCCAGTCTTAAGTGTCACATGATCCTTCAAAATCAATCTAATATGCTGATTTATTATCAGTGTTGGAAACCATCGTAAGCCAGCTGCCAGCATTTATTCAAAATATAATATTTTGTTACAATATTAGTCTTTAATATTAGTCTTTACAATCACTTTTTTTCAATGTAAAATCTTTGCTGAATTAAAGTATTAATTTCTTATAAATAAAGAAAAAAAAGTGGTGTCCACAAATTTTAAATTGCAGTGTATATTGTTACAAAATATTTGTTCAAAATTTGGATGATACAAAACAATATATAATAATAATAATAATAATAATAATAATATATATATATATATATATTTTTATACAAACCACATATACGTGCACACACACACACACACACACATATATATATAAAGGGTGCGATTTGTGGAAAAAACCAGAGGGGTTTTGAAAACTTTTTTCTCTCTCCATAGGTGGAAGGTAAGGGTAAGGCTGTAGCCTAAGTAACCTAATGTTAGTGTAATCTTTTAATAACGCACATCATAAACCCGTCTTTTTAGGCAAGTAGCCTACCATATAATGGGTGTCAAGTCATGAAATGTTTTAATACGACGGGAACTGTATTTAACATAATCACAATCTATTAAAAACATTGTAAGTTAGGCCTATTAATTGTAATGATTTCATTTCCACGGTTATTCAAGCAACGAATAAATTATATGGAGAAAGTGAGCAAAGAACACAGTATCAACGGAGCTTTTTGAAACTCCGAATCAATTAAACCATTTCGAAGCGCTCCAATCGGATCGAGTATCGCAAATCATTTGAGTAAGATCGGGACCTCGAAGCGAGACCCCACCGAGGATAAATATAATTCGGCAGAGGCAGAGATGCATAAACCAGAGGGGGGCTAAATCGCACCCTGTGTATGTATATATATATATATTTATATTTATATTTATATTTAGTTTTAATGTAAGCCTAACAACATTTAATGAAGTTTATGCTTAAAACAAGTTTGTTATTTTGACAACTGAGTTTTAAAAGGAAAAAATAAAAAAGTAAGTGATTTTTTTAATGATGTTTCTATTTTTCTTTTAAGCTGTAAAACAACTAAATGATTATGAAAATTATTTTTGCAGTGTGTTTCTTACTCTAGCAAAGCTCTTGAGATAATTACCTCACATAAGCTCACTGTAAAAACAATTCACTTATGCTTCAGTCACGTCTAGGTGTTTTTTTAAATTGGAAAGCAAGACAAAATGATTAAGATGATTAAGACATTTTTTTGCAGGGTTTCTTTCCCTTTCAAAGCTCCTGTAGATAATCACCTCAGATAATCTCACTATGAAAACAATTAAGTTATGCTTCAGAAACTTCCTGTACACAGCTGCTTTGCAGATAACCATCACACACTAAATGGCCCTTTGCATTGATTCACTAAGCCTGACGTTTGTCGATATGCCTAATTACTGCTGTACAGCTAGTTCTAGGACAATCTATAGCGATGATGGTACTAGTATTACCATTACTCAGTCTGTCATTTGCTGTGTGTTGTGTCCTGTAGAGCAGTCACCCCTCCACGGCTTCATCTGTGTACAGTCCATCTCTCAGCGTGGAAAGCCAGACCTCTGGAACGCCGCTGATCATGTGTCGCAGTCCCACAGGTGAAATAAGCATACACATATAAAAATAAATTGAAGCAATCATACACTGCACAGCCAAAAGTAAGTGGACACCTGAAAACCACTCACATGTGCTTGTTGAACATATTTCATTAATAAGCAATCAGTAATAGTTGAAATAGGATAGGAACTATTTCATCTTTAGCTCTTTAGAACACTGTTTTCTGTAATTGCAATAAAGCTGAAATAAAAAAAATATATTGAAAAACTTCAATAATGAAAAATTGCTGAAAATGCACCACACTTGGTTTGTATAAATGAGTTTGTTTCAACATTGGAATGGATTTAGATACATTTAGCATTACATCACTTGATCACCAGCATATTTGTTTAGAACTGTTTTTGCTTGTAAATGGTGCTTGATATGTGCATATTTCTCTGCTGATTCAGATGTGACAACTTTTTTACTGAACAATGCAATATTATGGATATTACGGAAGCAACGGTTTGAAGTAAAAAATGTGATGATGGATTTGTTTCTTACAAACATGCAGCTTTTTGCTTTATTAAAAATAAAGGTGCTTCAAAAGGTTCTTCACAGCGATGCCATAGAAGAACCATTTTTGGTTCCACAAAGAACCATTCAGTCAAAGGTTCTTTAAAGAACCATCTCTTTCTTACCTTTTTGTAATCTGAAGAACCTTTTTTCACCACAAAGAACCTTTTGTGAAACAGAAAGGTTCTTCAGATGTTAAAGGTTCTTTATGGAACCATTTAGACAAAAAGGTTCTTCTATGGCATCGTGAAGCACCTTTATTTTTAAGAGTGTATTACTTGAAAATTAGAAGTGTTGAACATTAGAATGTTAAAAATGTTAACTAAAATAAACAAGTATTTGGCTAAAAGTAATTGAACCCCTAAAAATACCAGACCCATATATGCTTGTTGAACATTTCTCATTAAAACCATTAATAGGAAATTGGTAATAGTTGAAATAGTCAGACTCGCAAATAAAATAGTCTGACTTGTCAGTTAAAAGGTGGTGTCCACATACAGTATTTGTGGCTATGAGATGTGCATAAACATGAGTATACTTGCATGCACACACAAATGCTTGCACTTGGCACAAAAACAATAACTCGCCTGTTTTTTTTCTTAGATGGAAAGAACAAAACTTCACCAAGGTCAAACTTGAAATTCCGCTTTGACAAACTGAGCCACTCCACTGTAAGTACTGTGTTCTCGAATAACCTTTAATATTGACTGGGCGTATTTTGAAATCGGTTTCAAAGTCGGTTGTTTTATAATAGATCAGATTATCAACAATGGCGATGTTTACATTTACATTTAGTCATTTTGCAGATGCTTTTATCCAACGCGACTTACAATTGGGGAATACATAAAGCGATTCTTCTTAAAGAGGCAAACAGACACAGAAAGTGCTTGTGATAACAAGTTTTAGGCATTGTTCAAATAAGTACAAGCTAGAAAGGGAAGGAATAAATAAATAAAGAGAAAGACAAAAAATGTTTATGTTGAAATGATAACAGTGTGTATGTTACTCTTGTTTTTGAAGTGCAAGTGCATTTGTTATCATAAGTCTGATTCCATTTGTAAACTGAATAATGAGATTGGAATTCATTCACTAGAATAATCATTTTCCTTTCTTTCAGGGTCATTAGGTCAGACAGAAGCCACTGCATGGACAAAAGGTACTTTGCATATTACTGTACTTACATATCTTTAAGCTAGGTATAGATACATCTTGAAATACAAACTTGCATAAAATATAAATCTAAGTTTTTCTTAGTACTTATTTGATCACCTTTAACATTTTTTAGCATAAAAATGAATGTGAATCAAGGTTTGAAGTGAAAAAATGAATTTTGTTAGTAAGTACAGTATATACAGTATAGAAAGAATAGTAACTATTTCACCTTTTACTCATCAGAACAAGTAGAAATACTGAAATATTGTTAATAAATAAACAGCAATAAATGAGTCATCATTTCCAGTTTAGCCCCTTTTAATGCTAATAATGGAATGTTAAATGGTGCTAAATGAATTACCTTTTTTTCTAAGAAATCACAAAGGATTTTCATCTGTGTTGTTACTATGAACTAAAACTATTACGAAATAGTTTTTGTTAATTGAAATAAAGATAAAAAAAAGATAAATAATAATAAATATTAGATGAAACGCATAAACTTGCAAATTAAGAAATGTTCTTTTGGTAAGTAACTGAAACAAGTTTGAGTACTAAAATGACTAAAACAAAAAATAAAATATATATAGGCCTATGTTTTTTTTTTTTGAAATATTTATTAAAAATAAAAATTTATTAAAACTAAATATAAATATTAAAAACTAATAAAATGACAAAAAGCTCATAACAAAATGAATTAAAATTACATTTAAAAATATAAATTTAGCTGTTTTTATATATATATGTGAGAAATAGTGGCTCTACATAGTACTTGGTGTTAGATCAAAAAGAAAATAAAGGGTTTCACTCATCCCCATTTGAATTTTATATGTACTTTATTTAATCTGTGGACTTTTAAAAGTACCATAATTTACCCAGTGTGTCTGTTCTTTGTCTTTCTAGGCAGTGACTTTGAATGGATTTTTATAGATTGGAGGAAAAAGGGACCATTTTCTCTTGCTAATGCAACAGTTATCACTCTCCAACATAATACACAACTGAACACTATTGTAAGAACTGATCCTACAAACACACAAAAATGGTTCAGAGGACAGAAATGAACACCAGTCTTAGTAGAAAAAGCAACAAATGTCTCTGTTTTTCCAGCATTTTAAATGTAGTGCTCAAACAAGTGTTGAAAACTATCCTTGCCTAACTGCTATTGCTTTCTAGACAGATGCTCAATATTAACACAGCCACTTGAAATACTTGAAGAGTTCTCAGTCATTAAATGTTACAAGAGATACGGACTACAAAATAGCATTATAAGCTCATGTACTGTGCTTTTACAGAGATTACGGGTCGTTTTGAGTCTTGTAACACATCGCCCATCAGTGTAAGCCTTAAAATGCTATAGAGAACTATGCTCTGCTGAGGACTTGTGTTATTTTTGAGTGATGTGAAAAGGTCGAATTCAACTTTCCTGAGGGTAACCAAAGATGAAGATTGCCGTGGTTTATTTGTGGTAAAGGGGAAAGGTTTTAACAAAAAAACGTATTTCATGGATGGCGAAGACACATTTTATTATATTTTTTAAGTAAAATCTGTCTGTTCATTTCAGCGTATATTTATATCTCTAAATAAAGACTTCAGTATATTTGTTCAACACTAATGTTATTGAACAGATATATTTGCACAATTGAACTTAAAAAACGAAATTATATACTTTAATAAGTTTCATTTTGAGCTCTCAAACACACTTGAGAAAGCACAGACACATAAACATGGTTTTTCTTACTTTCAGACTTGTGGATGTACAAAAAGGTCCTTTTTTGTAAATGCTTTGTTATTCAATTATGGCTGGCAGAATAATTTCTGAAAGATTTTCTTTGGAAATTGTGTTATTTATTTACATATGTGTGTCTCTCCTCATTCCTCATGATTCAGTTGTTAGTTTTCAGCCGTACTCATTAGTGAGGGCATTAGATTGCAGAGAGCGAGTTAAATATGCTTGTACAGTGACAAACTTTGCCATAAAACGTGTTGGCATATATGTTTGTACTGCCATAATTTATTGCTTTTAAAAATGGTTGATGTTACGTAAAAAAAAAATACACAGAGTCAAATAAAAATAATTTAAAATATTATGTATATTTGGTTATGGCATGTGCCATTAAGAATTTATTATAAAAAAAATAAAATGTATTTTGTGTCAAATACCAGTCTGTTGTGAAAAACATTTGAAATATGAGTCCAATGCAATTTTCTCAGATATGTCTTCTTTTATTTCAGGTACAACCACACATTTTATATACAAAATGCACACATTCTACAGACATATCTGGAAGAACAACAACATTTAATATGGCTTTACAACTATTGTATATTAAATCAAAGTGTAACATTGCTAGCATTCACATTTCAAAGTCAAGCTGATATCTCTTCAATCTTATTGTCTAACTTTGCAACTGTACTGCCCCTATGTTTACAGTCATATTTGCTCTGGTATTGAAAATAACCCACAGCCACACGAGAGATAGAAATGCAAGATGTTTTTGTGTTCAGGAGAAATGCACCGAGGAATAGACAGTTGGCTCAGACGCTTGTTTTGGATGATCATTCTGCCGCCTTGAATCGTTCACTGCAACTTCTGCGTACACCAACTGCACAAATAATGACAAGTAAAGAAATTGACCATATTGACTGATTAAACAAATCAGATTCTTATCAAAATACACAATGTACTGAGATACTTACTTCCTTCTTTGGTTTCACTCTAGCTGCAACTAGAACAAGAAAAGTCAGAATTTTATATTTTTATTTAAAAAAAATACTTTTAATTTTAATTGAAATTAAATGTATTAATCATTTAAACTGTATGACATATTTGCAGAACATGGAGTTGAATCTTACAGGACGTGCGGGGGCGAGGCGGGACAGGGGGTGGTGGTGGATGATGATCCCGGGTGAGACACCAAACAAATCCCAAAACAACAGGAAAACACATCAAGGCACCAAAACAAAGCAGGACTCTATGAGAGAGGCTTCTGCCTGATGAGTCTGCTGCTGCTGCCCAAAAATAAAGATAGATACTTTCTCATTTGAGCAATATATTGTATGCAAATTATGAAACCAAAAAAAATTGAAATGATTTCAAACCAACAGCATGCATATGCACATACCTGCAGTCACATTAACATAGGTCACATGTCCACTGCTAGTGATATTCTGAGGCCAGGATATCAAGCACTTGTATGCTCCAGCATCTGACTGGTTGCTGTTGTGAATGTGGAGTAACAGATGTGTGCTATTGGCTGTTGAGCTGGAACTGGACATCTCGATTCGTTCAGAGGGAATGAGGGAAGTAAATCCTACTGTGTCCAATTCCTGGAAAACCCATCCTCCAGTCCAGCCAGCAAGCCCACAGTGTTGCACTTCACAGCTCAACTGGAGACTGCCGCCCTCCGCCACAAACTTTGTAGCACGACTTGCTCGAACAGATGAGCACAGTTCACATACTGAAATGAGAATAAAACAAGCGAGTTGAGTTTTTAGTTACACAAAGCACT
Organism: Sinocyclocheilus grahami; assembly: GCF_001515645.1. Taxonomy (NCBI): domain Eukaryota; kingdom Metazoa; phylum Chordata; class Actinopteri; order Cypriniformes; family Cyprinidae; genus Sinocyclocheilus; species Sinocyclocheilus grahami. The sequence continues at coordinate 3,889,679 of NW_015505185.1, read as the reverse complement.
TTTGGACTTTGTACAACCCGTCTTATTATGGAGCCCTTGAAGTGACTACGAGAAATATATAAGTTGTACAAAATATTCAAATAAACCGGTAACCATAACACGACAACATTAAAAGGAAATGTGAATATTTACAATACTAAAACATTATTTAGAGTCATGAAAATAAACATCTATTTTTAAGTGCTTTTGAAAGTGCAGCCGCTTTAACTGTGAATTTGAGAAGTGACTTACCTTTTAAGATACACAAAAATGGCAGTAACGTCAAGGAACACCTGTAAGCTCTTTTCATCCTTTATACTATTTCCATACTATCTGTCGAATGTCCTCGCAGCCACAGAACACATTCGGAAGAGTTTTACAGTCAACAGCCGACTTTTCAGTCAAGTCTCCGGGGCAGAACAACACAAAGGTACGTTAAGTTCTTCTAAACTCTTCCTAGCTCCGTAAACACCCACTCTTTTTATTCACTGCAGGGAAATGGACTCCTCTTTCAGTTTAATTGCGGTACATCTGGCAACTCCAGCAGTATTGTAAGCGTGTACTTGAGGAAGGAAATGCAAGCTCTCCACAAAGTCGGGGAACCTCTTATCATATTCTTCCTGCTGGAGTAGGGAATTCTCTCTGTTGACGTTCCATTATAACTGGACTGTATTACCATACTACGACTACTACCTCTAATAACAATAATCATTTTCATAGTATTTTTAATACTAAAAATAGAATCAGATTCTTCAAATCTGAAACATCCTTAAAATAAGATATATTTATGTGAGAAGCAAAAAAAGGAAAAATAGAGACATTAAGAAAATATAGAACAGGCCTATACATATTTGTCCTACTCCATTGGCAAATGATACACCACCCCACCCCAAAATGTTATTAGATGTATGCTTAAATAAGGAATAAACAGCGTCACGATGATTTTCAGATATATTACTGTAAAACAAGACAAAAATACTGATTAAGAAAATGATTTCTGCAGTACAACAGGGAAATTAAATACCAAAAAACAATGATTTGCTGTTTTTCGTTAGTTCAATAAATTTTTCAGTTGTGTGTTTTATACTAAGATATAGCCTGCCACAGAACGCCACAGTTATTCTGGCTGAATTATTAATAGTAGTATTTATTTATTTAGGACAAATTATGGCATGGTGCCAGATATATCAGGTTCTGTCTGTGAAATGTCACGAAGAAGAGAAGTTTGCTAACTTCTTAAATCATGGTTTCTTCCATAGCCACAAGGTGGTGCTCAAAGTAAAATAGTTTCTCAGTAGTCAGCTGGGAAATCTGCACTATGGTTGAGGCAAAAAGGGGCATGTGCAGGCAATTACACAGCTGCTGCAGATAAAAGCCAAGCTTAAACAGAACCTGCTGCTGCTGCTCTGTTTCTTTAAGACAAATGATCTTTACATTGTCTTGATGTGCAATACATTACACTTGATAAATTTACTTTCGAGAGCTCTAAAACAAGTCAAATTCATATGACCTAGAAAGGAGCCTAGAATGTTAAGGTTGCCGAGTTAAAGGTTTCAGATTGAGATCCTTTGAGTAGAACCCAATCAAATGTTTCATGAAAATTCTGTCATTATTTACTCACCCTCATGTCGTTCCAAACCTGTATTCTGATATTTATGTGACAAATGTGCACATTAACTGTAATATGGAAAGATTTTTTCAAAATAACTTATTTTTTGTTCTAAAGAAGAAAGTCATACAGGTTTAGAATTTACAATGTTGGGTGAACTATCACTTGAAGCAACAAATGAGGCTCCCTCAGAAGGTTCCTTTGAGCTGTGCGATTGTTTCCTGCAGCGAGTAACTTGAGTCAACGGACCTTAATGGTAACCAGATGTGTAAGACGTCAGTGTGGGCTTACAATCTCAGGATATGTCTGTTTTTCTTGGAAAGCCCGTGGTACAACACCAACCCTAAGTTACGCAAGTGCTACATATCATTTAACCATTTAGTTGAGTCATATTAATATAAGCTTGTACGTGTAGAAGAACTTTTGTAAACGTCCCTTTTACAGGTCTGAAAGTGAATCTGATATCCAGTCTTTATTGTTATCAGTCAAAACAGGAAACTGGACATTGACCACCCAGGAATGAGTGCGTGCTTGTCAACCCACATGGCTTAAAGCAGATAATTAAAAGCAAACACTCACAGGTCTGTGCTCAGGAGCAAACAACAGTGTATAATTGAATAAATGGCGATTTTGTCCATGTTTTTGATGCATACAGTGTCATACAGGACAATGGAATTTGCTGAGCTCAAAGTCATGTACTGAACAAATTATTTTTGTTCACAAATGAAAAGGCAGATTAGTGTCCTCTGAATGGTTCAGTCCCAAGAAAGAATGGTTTCTTGGCAGTACAGATTGCTCCATGATCAGATTACTCCGTAGGCACGTCCTCAGCCTTCATTGAATATGCAAGGTTTCTTGAATCCATGCTGCAGAGGTATGCAAAAAATGACAAGTGTATGATGGTATTGCACTAATGCATTACATGGAATGTAAACATCATTAGGTGGTCAGCACCTCTCAAGGGAGTTTAGCTACATCAAATGTTCTGTTCTGACACAAAACACTAACCCGGTTGAGTGTGACGTGTGAACACAGAGCCTGGTGTGTCTATTCTGGTGCACAATCAAGCTTTTCTCTTGTACGCAGTGTTACAGTGAGAAAGCCTCTATTGTGCTGGTTTTCTGACTGATACTGTGAGACTGTGGGTCTTTAACAAAAGGGAATGAAGATGACTGTACTGTGCGTGACTCCAGCAGCAACTTGAGAATGAAACTTCAATGGTAATAAAAACACTTTGACTGAATGACCCCCCCCCCCCCCCCCCCCCAATTTTTTTTTAAAGTAATTGTGACTTTTTATTTCACAATTCAGACATTTTTTTCCTTACAATTCTGAGTTTATATCTCACAATCCAGACTATTTTATCAAAAATTTTAATTGTGAGATATAAACTCATAATTAAGAGAAAAAACCCTCAGAACTACAAGATTATTATTATTTTTTAGAATTGCAAGTTTATATCTCAGTTCTGAGTTTATATCATAATATATATGACTTTATATCAAATATAGCTTATATCATATTTTCTCAGAATCGTGGAAAAACTTTACAAGTTTTACATTTTTTTTATGTTGGAAACAAAAAAAAACTGTGAGATGTAAACTAAGAATTTTTGTCAGAATTGTAAGAAAAGTCAGAATTGTGAGAAAAATCTGAATTGTTATATTAAAATGTTGCACTTACTTTTTTTTATTAATGTGGCAGAAATGGGCTTCCATACTTTAGAGAATATTTAGAGGAGGGAAAAAACACTGTTTTAAGGATGTGAAATCCAGAGAAGGATGTTGTTTGCTTTTTATGGGGTGTCTTTTTTTTTTATAAAAAGCTTGGTCAACTAGATATCAGCCAAGAATAATTACAGGCCCGCCTTTGTTTATTCGAAGAAACACATGAGAACTTTAATTTGTACTGTGTACACAACCTGATCTCCTGAGAAATAAAACTATTACGAGGTGGAGATTTTGTATGAATTCATATGATGTGAATCAAACACATTGCATGAAAACAAGAAGTTGGCGTGGATCATGTGGCTTGTTTTATGTGCATGTGTAGTGCAGTTTTTCTGCGCAAGACTGTATAATTTTAAACCTGCAACTATGAAATAGATTTCATATTTTATCTCTCAAACTTTTTTCTGAATCCGAATTGGAAATCAATAGCAGCACACTGTCTGAAACAAGCACTGGTATAGCACATTGTAAGAATGCTTTTCTAATGAAAAATTTATGAGATTTTCACAGGTGAAATGTGGCCATGGCTGCATTTTTCTGGCTTCATTCCATTGTTGTTTGTGTTCTGGTTCCAGGCACTGAACCCTTTTAATCTGACTCAAATGTGATTGCTCGTTCTGTATCGATTCTCTTTCGCTTTTAGTTTGCGTCAGGTGTTTGGCATTGTGCCATTGTCTTTGCTCTAGCAATAAATATTGAACTTTTAGCCTTGAATTAACTGGACACTGGACATCTGGTTGAGAGAGTTTATTAAGACTACACGATTTAACATTGTTGGTGTTTACAAGTGGAGACTGAGATTTTTTAGGGTTTTCATGTCAACATTGGCTCTTTCCCTAATGAACTGTGGCTTGGATTGATTATGCCATATCAGATGGTTCACCTCAGGCCCATTTAATTTCTGTCCTTATCTAAAATGATATGAGACACTGATAGATTTATGATGGCTTACATGCAGTATAGTACACACAAGTAGGAGAATTCACTGTAGTTCATAACCCAATGAACTGTGTCCCATAACTGCTTACATCATCATGTCTAGTGCAACGTCTCACATGTCATGTAAGGCAAGTTGAGGCTCATGAAAGACAAGGAAGATAAGCAGGGTCTGTTCTAAATCAAATTTAGCAATTCATTGTGACCATGTACAATGTTAACAGAACAGTAAAGGTTAATGCTGGTTTGTTTGGATTTGTTAAGTAGGTCAGGGCAGTACAGTTGACTTACCAATGTCAACAAATAAGAAATCAACCACTCCTCCTTATTGCTTTTTATAAGCTATCATTTCTCAAAGAATGTAAGAATAAACATTGAATATCTTCTATTAAACTAGATTGCTAGAATCTTAATCTTTCGAAATTAGCAGCAATATTATTATCATTCGCACAGAACACGTTTTTGTTTAAAAGCGTGCGATGTAGCGTCTGCAGTTTTTCTATGTAAACATGCATGATGGACGTCTGACTGTTGCACATGTTAAAAGTTCAACTTAAAAACGAGTCTCTAGACACGACATGCATCTGGTGTTTTTACATGAAAAAAACACGTGAACCCTCCCTAATCTGGTTTGCAATTGGTCTCATATTTTCTTTTTATTCACTTGCATACTAATTTGTGATTGGTCTTTTTATTTACACAGAACTAAAGCTATTCTTTTGCTGCCGTACAGCAATGGTATTTCCTTCAGGAAATGCTAAACTAGTTTATTTTGAAGGATTTCATGATAACATTCATTGACTGTTTGTTCTTGACTGTTGTTCCTCTTTGGCCCACGTTTATTTACATGACTTATTTATCCTGAGCATGGCAGAGAGCACAAAAGTGATGAAGAAAAAGTTTAGCTGTTAAGTAAACCTTTTTTTCCACTAAGCTTTTGTGTAGAAAAGAAGAGTCTCCTAGAATTTCAAAGAGCTGGATCTTGGCAATAATTCAGAGCAGCTAAGGGGATATATGAATACTCGGCCTGTGAGGCCTACAAGCCTAAAGCCTCGCAGGCTGAAGTCATCTGTTCCAATTCAGCCATCAAGTCTTCTGTTCGCCTAAAACTGCTGTCCACGGTTAGTCTGAGAGAATGGATAATGCCTTATTCTTGCAAAAAAAAGTGTGGGATAAAACACTGGGTGTGTTTTTTTTTATATAAACAAATCATGGCTGTCTGAGTGTGTTAAACTGAAGAGAACCACATTAGCGAGGCCTGCATTATGACTAAATGCACTGAGTGACTCAGAAAGTTGTGCCGAAAGACACATCAGCCCTGGCTTAACTTTGGAAGTTTTGATACAGTTTAGGGAAATGAGCATTAAATCACAAGATTTAACACAAACACAGTTATGTGTAAAGTTGATTATCTTTTATTAGGAGTATAATTTTGTACAAACATAAAGCATACCTCAGCTCACATGATGAACAATAATCATGCTTTTTTTTTAAATCCATACAAATCTCATAAAAAGTGCAAAATTTCAGATCAAGTAAACGTCTGTGAAATGACGATTTAGGAATTATAAAGAGATGTGACCTCAATGTTACATTGTATCAGTCTGAGTGATGTGTAGAAAAAAATATTTTGTGGTTTGTAAATCATATTTTAGGATCAGTATTAGGAAAACTTTTCACTGACAAATTAATAAATTACATTTAAATTCTTAAACTCCACATTGTATTTTATCCTTTGTGCTTCAGTCAAAAATGCCCCATTTTAAACAATGTAAAACACCTCAATTAAACGCGCCACATTTTATTGCCCATCAGTCATTTAAAATTGATCATAAGGGGGCATCCAAACATTAGAAACATATCATTCCAAAATACGTACTACTAAATGAATTACAATTTAAGGCACCACGACTTCTAAATTGACATGCAACACTGGTGTGTTTGTTACAAACATTTAAGACTGTTAGTGTTTAACAAAAAAACATCACATCAGAGCTGACATCACACCGCAAATCTCAGGTTACATATTAAGTAGAAGAACAGAAATGTGGTAACTAAAGTGCATGAGTCATTGCGATGTACTGTGCGTGCTTAAATGTGATGAACACATGTAAAATAATGGACCTTAGTTGGCATAGTATGTGCAAATATGATGCAATCTTGAATTACAAAAAATAAAAGATCTTATGAGATACAAACAAGGCACAGAGATGAGAAAAGGAGTCTTTCCTGGCACTTCAGGGTTATAAGATCATTCCTGTGTTGTCACAGGTAAGTATATCATTAGGTTTGGCTTGTCCAATCTGTCTGTGAAACTGTCCTTGCTTGTGTGTCTTCCAGCAATGCACGTTTGGACCTAAAGTTATGCTCTTTATGCTTGGCATCTGTGTAAAGACGGTCCTTGATAATGGTGTGACCGGAGTATTGGACAAATTGAGCTCTTGTAAAGAGACGAGTCCACTAAATACATCCGGGCTCAACGTCTTGAGCCGGCTGTTGTTTGACAAGTCTAAGACCTGAAGGTTCTTCAAACCTCTAAAAGCACCTGGTTGGATGAGGGTCAGGTCAGACAGGCTGCAGAGAGACAGGTGAACCAGCTCTGTCATCGAATCAAAGGCCCCTGCATCAATGCTGGAGATGAGATTCCCGTCCAGGTTCAGATACTGAAGTGGGATCCCGTTAAGCATCGGCACCTTCTTCAATTGGTTCCCTGCCAGCATAAGACTCTTGATGTTCAATGGATGGCCAGGGGTCTTCCTGGAAACGGAGGTAAGAAGGTTTCGTGACAGGTCCACCATGATTGGTACATCCTGTGCTCTGGTGGTGAAGAGATCAAGACTGAACTCTTTGAATCGGTTTTCACTCAGGTCCAGCTCAACCAGAGGGAGTCCGGTGAAGCAGCCATCGGCGAGATCCTCAAGAGCGTTGTTGCTCAGGTCCAACGTCTCGAGGTAGCGAAGTTTGGAGAACGCTTTGGGACTGACATGTGAAATGAGATTGCCGCTCAGGTCCAGACTAACCAAGGTGGTGTAACCCGGTCCGGAGAGCATCGAGTCGCTGATGGAGGGGATGGAGTTTAAGGAGAGGTCGAGATGGGATGTGTCCAGAGGGATGGGGACAGGAGCGTTCCCAGGGCCAATTCCACTGCAGTCCACTTTGGTAAGGCTGAAACTGTCGAAGAGGCCAAAGCTCTCCACTTCACACCGACACTGTGGATGGCAGTTCTTCACGGCTCCCATGAAAGCCAGGCCAAGCAAAGAGAAGAAGAGACACAGCAATGTGGCCATGGTGAGCTATAAAACAAACAAACAAACAAAAAAAAACACACAGTACAGGGTTTAATTTCACAGTCATAAAAGTCCCAAAACAGAATGAACCAATAAAATTAATCTTCAACCTTTAGTTCCCAATAGCTAGTAGTTCCTATAGCGGAGTTCCTATAACTACCCTGTTATCATCAAAACTTCAGTGGTCTTTGAGAGGTTTGAAGAGATTAGTAGTTGCTCATTACATATGGTAATTGTGTAAACCTATGCAGCCAATCATTTACAGCTGCACGTACATGCTTGTCACTCTGGGTCAGTTTATTCATCCGTTACGCTAAAAGTATAAATTCTTCTAGTGCAACTCGACACGTCCTAATTTTTACGCACATTCTCAAAGGATTTGAAGTTTGGAGAACGCTTTGGGACTGACATGTGAAATGAGATTGCCGCTCAGGTCCAGACTAACCAAGGTGGTGTAACCCGGTCCGGAGAGCATCGAGTCGCTGATGGAGGGGATGGAGTTTAAGGAGAGGTCGAGATGGGATGTGTCCAGAGGGATGGGGACAGGAGCGTTCCCAGGGCCAATTCCACTGCAGTCCACTTTGGTAAGGCTGAAACTGTCGAAGAGGCCAAAGCTCTCCACTTCACACCGACACTGTGGATGGCAGTTCTTCACGGCTCCCATGAAAGCCAGGCCAAGCAAAGAGAAGAAGAGACACAGCAATGTGGCCATGGTGAGCTATAAAACAAAACAAAAACAAAAAAAAACACAGTACAGGGTTTAATTTCACAGTCATAAAAGTCCCAAAACAGAATGAACCAATAAAATTAATCTTCAACCTTTAGTTCCCAATAGCTAGTAGTTCCTATAGCGGAGTTCCTATAACTACCCTGTTATCATCAAAACTTCAGTGGTCTTTGAGAGGTTTGAAGAGATTAGTAGTTGCTCATTACATATGGTAATTGTGTAAACCTATGCAGCCAATCATTTACAGCTGCACGTACATGCTTGTCACTCTGGGTCAGTTTATTCATCCGTTACGCTAAAAGTATAAATTCTTCTAGTGCAACTCGACACGTCCTAATTTTTACGCACATTCTCAAAGGATTTGACCTAATTCTTATGATCAAAGAGCCTATTAAATTTGACTTTCTCAATTACAGCAACAACTTGTCATGATTAGAAGGGTGCAATGCTATTAATGGAGAATTTAAGAATGGTTAGCACATAATTATTCAGTTAAAGAATATAGAGAACCTCAAAGACTTTGATGCTTTAATATATACAAACCGGTATTTGAAAATATTACATTAATTAAGTTTACAGGTATTATCAGTTTACATTTATGGTAAATTCTGTAATAATTTAACATTCAAATTTGTAATTCAGGTTATTGAATATGAAAGCAAGATAATAATATAAAAATTATATCCAATAGTATATATTCAATATAAATTATATCAATAAAAAGCCATTACTTCGCTCTTCAGAGTCACATGATCCTATAGAAATCATTGAAATATGCTGTTTTGGTGTTTATGCAAAATTTCACGTTATCAGTGTTGAAAACAGTGCCGTTTTAATATTTTTGTGGAAATCATGGTACATATATTCAGGACTCCTGATTAACAGAATTATTTGATTAAATGTTATATTGCACCCTTGCTCAACAAAATTCTTCATTCTCCCCCCCAAAAAAGAAAAAAAAAATCAAACTTTTAAACAGTAGTGTGTGTGTGTGTATATATATATAAACCTGAATTACACATGTAAATTGTAAATAACTTAACAATAATTGCTAAAGAAATCAAAGTGCAAAAAATCATTATGGCATCATTATACGCATAAATAATTTAATCTTGCTTACGCGTTTTCATGGGGTATGCAGAAGACTCTCAAAAAGCAGACAGAAGATTTATGCGTCACGCAGGTAGAGCTGTTCTCTCTGACTCCAGCTGAACACTATAAATGCTCCGCCACGCTCTACTGGTAACTTTTATTATCGGACCGCCCAACCATGTGCTCTTTGTTTAACTAAATGACCTGAACTTAAACCTCTTTCAACACTTGGCTACAGATCTAAATACAAACAATATTGCTGAATCTGGGCATGGGTTAACCTGATTACAAAACAGGTCAAAAGAAACTGAACATTAGTTTGTAAGATTGCGTGTAGTGGTATGTATAAAGATTAACAGAGCCAGCACGCTAGGTACAACAATGACCTCTTAAGTAATCGATTGCATAATTCACTTACAGTGTGTACACTGACAACAATTTAGTGAGATATAACTGTTAACTTCTAATCTGTGTTACTAATACAATGATAGACATGCTATAAGAAAGTAGTACCCATAATGAAAAAAAAAATTATGACAACAAAGTGCTACTTAAACTTGATGAATCTGCTTAAATAGGAGTATTTGTTAGGGATATAGACACAGACCTATAAACTTAGACATGTCTTTCCTTTTCTGCTCTGGTGACAAAGAGAGACAGCAGATGTGTTCCTTCTCAAACTGCAAGTACTCTCTTCTCACAGTTGGTCAGTTTAAAGGAGTAGTTCACCCAAAAATGAGAATTTGCTGAAAATTGTCTCACCCTCGGGCCATCCAAGCTGTAGACAAGTTTGTTTCTTCATTGGAACAGATTTGGAGAAATTTTGCATCCCTTCACTTGCTCACCAATGGATCGTCTGGAGTAAATGGGTGCCACCAGAATGAGAGTTCAAATGGTTGATAAAAACGTTGCAATAATCCACAAGTAATCCACAAAACTCCAGTCCATCAATTAACATTTTGTGCAGCAAAATGCTGCTTGTTTGTAAGTAACAAATCCACCAGTAAGATGTTTTTAACTCATCCTGGATGGCCTGAGGGTGAGTAAATGTTTAGCAAATGTTAATTTCAGGGTGAACTATTCCTTTACGAGCAAGTCTCAGTCTGTTTATATTCTAACAGGGCCTTGCAAAAGCACAAAAAAATGATTTTCTGCCACATTTCTCCTCACCAATTAATTCTGTATTGCCAGATTTATTACTCATATGTAACAATAATTTTTAGAACATTCGAAAAGAATGGAATTTGATGCCATGGAATTTTCTGTCAAGCTTGTGGTTGCATGTTTCTAAGTAACCCTACGTAGACATCTGCCCATGTGACAGGGTTATGAACTCTCCAGGTGTTGTACACCTCCCACCATAAAATCCCTCCTTAAAATGCCTAAAGTCTAAGTGGAATGTATTTTAAGAGCAATCACTGTCAGTGGTTAACAGCTACATATTTAAACCATTTATCTTTCTCCTAAATGTGGGAAATTACCCTAACACCTTCCCTTTCAGTGAGTCTGAGAGACTCACCCGTGAGTCTGCGTGAAAACGGTCTAGTATTAGAATGCAGATCATTCTCAACGTACTTTATCCTTCTGCAGTTAACACAACCGAAAGAGAACTACAGTACAAGAGAACTAAAGTAAGTTCTAAACCAATTTAATTAACAGACAGCAGACATCCTAATCCAATAAAGCTGAAAGAATGCAGTACTTTAAGGGGGGTCTGATTTAATGGGAGCTTAACGTCTCAAACAGCTCACTTTTGAGTGCCAGGTACTTTTTGTGATGCCAACATGCTAGAGACATGCATCAAAGCACTCAACAAAAGTTTATGGGAGTTGACTACAGTACAGCTGACATCATGCAGTTTGCCACCCATATCCTAGAAAGCTCATGCACAGCTTTATCTCATTCTTATGCAATAAAGCACTTGTGATCCTTCGAAGGAAAAAAACAATACTAAGACAGGGATAGATTGTGGGTCATAAGGAAACTTTCATTTTACCATTATTGATGGGTTGCAAATAGCACCCAACGAACAGGTAAAGAGACAATCAGTTTGACTGCTATTTTTTATTCCTTTTTTATTCAAGTCTACTGACAAACGGCACCATTTGGTGGGTGTCTAATGCATAAAACGTAATGCTTATGCTTCTTCCTCCAACAGGAAACAACATAATTACTCAATTGTGCCTTTCATTCAAGTGTGAAAAACAGCAATTTAAGCCCAATTGTCAAATAGAACCCAAAACAAAGATTAATTTATATATTCAAGATTAAATAAAGATGAATTAATAAGATTTTTTTTTTTTGCATACGTATGACGCCCTTATATATTCTTCTTCTTTAATAATATGTTTGACTTATTTTGTAAACAGCAGAAATAAAATAATTATTCCTTTAAAAATTGTGCAAAACAATATTGGTTGATTTACAGTAATATCAATGTACCATCATGCTGTCTAGGTAGGCAGCTAACGTTAGGCTTTGAGACACAGCCAAAATCTCTGCTTTGACGGTTTGATCCACATCTGTATTCAGCTAAAAATACAATCGCAAAGGAACTCAGTAACAACTTAACAACGCTCAACAAACGTGTGACTTTCACGGCACCAGAATGTAAAAAAAAACATAACGTTACTTTTCCATTGTGTCTTTATTTCTCATTACGCGAGCTACTAACGTTACTGGGACTGAGGCAATCAGCATACTTTTTATTTTGCCAAGTAAAACAGGCAATTTAAACAAACGCCAACAGTAAGACACGTTTGTGAGATAACGTTACAGGAGAAAACTTTTCTTTTTCGTCAAACTTACCATGTGCCGCAACTCGTCTGTCGGAGAGCTTTTACTTTTCCAGGCCAGCATCGGAAAAGACTTCAGTTTTAGGGATTGTCATATCCTGTGCTTTTTGTCGTGGGGCGATTGAGCACGTCTGCGGTATCGTCTTGGTTGTGACTTCGTCGATCTATCGGTTACAGACTGGCCACAGAAGATGAAGCGATAAAACGCCACCGCAAGCAACACAGTGTCGTCTAGAGTTTCACTCACTGAAGAAGATAATCCGCGCCCACCAGCGTCTAGACGCGGCGAGCGTCAACAGCGCCCTCTAGCGGCTAACATATAACACTACAGACCATTTAAATTCATGCTGGGGGGGATTTGAATTCTGACCTTTTGCTAAGTGCATCCGAATATGTAAATGTTTTTATTTTTAAATAAAAATAAAAAAACAATAGCTTTAATACTGTCGCTGTACTGAAGTCAACATTTTTTTCTGAAAAATATTTCGTTTATAATAAAGGAAAGGCATGCCTAAGGACAAGTCTAGAGTGAGAAATAACTATGTGTGTAACCATAACAAATATTCTTGTTTTGACTGTTTGAACAGCCCTGTAGGGCCTTTACAGATGCACATTCACAAAGAAAGATAGTCACTTTTTTTTATTTATGCACCATGTTCTTGTAGTATTTGTGTATTTACAACATTTTGAAAAATCTATAGTAAAAATAGCCTAATAATAAAAGAAAGTTTTGACGTGTGTCAGTGGGTTCTACTCTGAAAATAAAGATTTCCAGTTCAAATCAATTTTATTTATATAGTGTGTTTCACATTTTTTCACTGTTAAAAATGAAGGCTGCAAACAACAGAATAAATATAATCATGATTAATCTTGTATTTTCTCATCAGTCTTTAGAAACGGGAATAAAACAGTAATAATATAAAATGTAATAAACATAAAAA
>NW_015505185.1:3855810-3876309 GCF_001515645.1 Sinocyclocheilus grahami | reverse complement strand
ACCGGTGTGAGGTGGCAGGTGTAGGGGTGGGGGGGGGGGTCTTGAATCAACTTCAAAAGCCTTTAAATCTTCTCATATTTTCTATATGGACCCCCTTTATGCGCCGCTGTATTATTTCACTGAAATCATATTTTGGAATTTCAAAATGTGAGGTATCAAATCAATCACAACTAATTTATTAATATATTCATGTTAACATATAAACTCATGATAATCTTATTAATTCTACAATTTAATTTCGAAAGTCATATAACTTGAGCTTAAATTACATCTGTAATGGTAAACGTTTACTAAAATGAAGAAATAAAAAATCCCCAAAGATGCATGTAATATTTGTTTGTATTAATATCATTACTGGTTCATGGTTTTCAGGTGGATTTAGGTCACAAACAAAACCTTTGCTTGCGAAATTTGAGTTCTTAACAAAGCTTTTTATGTTTTATGTTATTTTCATAACTTGAAGAAGTGAAACTAAAGAACAAAGAGAGTATAGCAAGAAAAAGAGGACGGTTATGATTATGCAGGAACTGGTTTTTATATATATATATATATATTTTTTTTAATATATACTTAAAACAACTAATTTGTTCATTATGAATGAGCTTGGATGTTTAAAAGTGCAGATTTTTTTCATCCACTAGATGGCAGTACAATAAAACTAAAACAACTGTCTTCAAGAAGCCCACATTTCAATGAAGAGAGCAAAACAGTCATTTTAGTTATATTATTCACAAATATTATTAATTGTAACACAAACATTAGAAAGTATATGAAGTGCATCTACAGCAATGGCTAACTAATAATATTTATACAGATGTCAATTCAAACCCTGTACATGTTTCAAAGATGAAAACACTTGGTTTGTTTCCTTTAGAAATGGTTATTGAGTACTACAGAGTGCTGTGATATTACTTGTAAGTGGTTTGGGTGCTGTCTGCTGAGTTTGCATCCTCTGTTTCTGGTTGTAGGGCAGAGGTGTCAAGGTGTAACATTTAAGAAGCTCAGAGGCTTATTGGATATGGGTCAGCACATCTCTCTCACCCTCCTCCCGCTCTCTCACTCTTGCTGCACATATCACCAGAAATGTACCATCATCTCTACAGTAACCTGAAGGCAAACGTACACGGGCCTGCACCCATGCCCAGCTGCATTAAGCTCCTCAAGCACATCTGAAATCCCAAAAGTCATGTGATCCATCATAAAGTCAAGACTTATGCAACCATCTAAAGTTTTAATAGCCAGCAAATGGGATGCAATGCAAATGTGAATCAAACAGTAAAACTGTTTGAGCAAAAAAAAAAAGATATTTATCATTACCTGGGCTCGTATTTCTCTGTAAACCATAAACATTGTGCTAATAGTCCAAATGAGCTCAGAGAGACCTCAGACAAGCTCTCAAAACACAAGGTTTAACTGACACAGGCAAATCTAAGAGAACTCTAGGGATCGTCCAAGGAAGCGCCCTTCGTTAACTTTAATTATACCCAATACACCTTGTGCAAATTCAATTGAAGTGGGCCTATCACAGCTACACCAAACAAATGCCTAATTACACTGCATAAACGCTCATGCACAAAGGGGTCTCCATGGCGAGGTGGAAATAGGCTGCTGAGACCTTGCTCGACCTTAAATAAGAACTGAAGATGAGAGCTCAAAAACATAAAGCATAAAAATAATAGTAAAATGTAGGGTATTTTCTTTCATTTTTGAATTAAACTTCATTTAGATTTTTTTGTGGAGGTTTTAATTGACTGGAGACTGTAATTCTTGAAATATATGATATGTTGGCATAAGTAGCTTGGTTTGTATATATATATATATGTGTGTGTGTGTGTGTGTGTGTGTGTGTGTATAGATAGATGATAGATAGATAGATATAGATGTGTATATATATATATATATATATACATATATTATATTTTATTTTTTGTACAAATAAATGATTTAACTCTAATGAAATGTGTTCATAGTAATTTCTGAATACATACAAATAATCTTTAAAAATATGTTTGAAGATGTATATGATATATGATATATTGTCATAAATATCTTGTTTTGTATATATATATATATATATATATATATATATGTGTGTGTGTGTGTGTGTGTGTGTGTGTGTGTGTGTATAGATAGATGATAGATAGATAGATATAGATGTGTATATATATATATATACATATATTATATTTTATTTTTTGTACAAATAAATGATTTAACTCTAATGAAATGTGTTCATAGTAATTTCTGAATACATACAAATAATCTTTAAAAATATGTTTGAAGATGTATATGAAAACGTATTTTACTTATGCAAATAATTAATTAAACAAACAAACAAACAATCAAGAGATCTCTCAACAACACTGTGTCAAGTTGTGTGTGTGTACACAGTATATATATATATATATATATAAATAAACTTTGTTCAGGTCAAAAAAGTAACCCTATTTATTATTTGACTGAGTTTGTGTTGAACACTTTCAAAAATCCAAACAAACAAAAACAATACAATACGCATTTCTAAGTGCTTTACACTAAATTTCTCTATTTTATCTCCTAGAACATAAAATTAAATCTAAATATAAATGAATATAAAATCAAATAAAAACAGTTCATTTAATGGTGTAAATTAATGACTATATGGAATTATCTGATTGGTTCATTGCATTTAATTACTCTTCTTGGCCCATCAAGATGTCTTCCTAATGTGCAATTTACGCTTGTGATGACTGTACACCATAACGCGCATTAACATTATTTTATATTTCCTTCGTTTGTCTATTAACATTATTTTATATTTCCTTCGTTTGTCTAAAAAGTAACTAGTTGCTCTCACGGCTAGCTCAGTCAGTAAAGGTGGGTCTGAAGCGTTAACGTATGTCTGCAATCCTCTTATTTTGTCCCTGACCAAGTATGGATTACATTCATCCGCGGGTCACTTTCAAAGGACTTTCATTGAATAGAGAAACATCTAGGCCTCTTGATAATTTCAAGTGGAACAATTTAAAACGCAAATCGCTTATTTATTTGATTTGATTATAACGATGCATTTAATTATTTTCAAGCTCGTCAAGGATTTCAGAAACTGCGATGTAAAGGAAATAAGGTAAAAAATGTAACCCATATTGACAACACTATCGAGTAGCTGTACTGCAATATTCATAACAGTGAAGCTGGAAAATGTTACTGAACGTTAGGTGTGAATTGTGAAGGTGCAAAAGGGCACCTGGATTGATGACTGCAGGCATTAAGTAGCTCTCCAGGGTGCTGAAGTTGAATCTCTCAACGCCACTGACGAGCCTCATCAAACTCTTGTTTGTGAGCTGAGATCTTCTCAACATTTGTTTATGCCCACGGCGCGACTGATGCTGGAAAACCGTCGTGAAAGATGACCGTCTAACCATATGAAGGATATAAATCTACGTTATTAAAGAAAACACTGGAGGAAAGAGGTAAAACTTTGTGGAGATGTTTTCATGCATCAAGAGGCCCATATAAATAATGGTAAGTTCAGTTTCTCAACTGCATTTTATGTAGCAATGTGTTCCAGTTTGTTCACTAGCATAAATATAAGTGCAGAAAAATGTGCAGTTATTTATTTATTCCCTTTTTGCATTTGTAATGCATCAACAAATTTGGCAGTGAAGCAATTGTCACTCAGTACATTTCACAAATAATTACAAAGAAATGACAAGTAGCACATTGAATTAAACATGACATTTAAATGTGGAAAGACTAAAGTATTATTTTCTTGCAAAATCACTCCAATATTTTATTTTCAACTTGAAAAAATCATACAGTTAATAATATGATAATACCGTGTATGAAATGTTTTAATTATTAGGTCAAAAATAAATATTTTCCCCTTGTCACAAAAAATTCATGTAATTTCTACATCCACTGTGTCTAATCTTTTAGATCGAATCGTATAGTCGAGTTTCAACTCTAACACAATTTAAAATGAACTGCAGATTGTCAATTTCGAACTACTTTGATCAACTTTGATGAGATGAAATGATTACACTGTACATAAAATATACAACCTAGCTGTGTATATAACAGATAATCCTATATTATTGAATATTTGGCCTTGAAAACTGATAAACAGCTGCCATGACTTCAGTTCATGCTGTTTTCTAGGTGTCTCTTTGCAACATCCATCTCTCATAACGGCTTCTGACGGAGGACAATGCAACATATTCACCTCCCATTCGGAGGTGCTTTATGGGAGCTATCCAATTACCCCTGCTGCCCCGTCCTCCGGAGCAGACACAGCCTCTCTACGCTCCCATTTTACAGCATCACACTATGGATTATTCTTGGTGTTTTGACGTTTCCATGCTGTGTCCAATGCCTGATTTTCAAAGTAGGCGTCCTGGGGCCTTGGAACTGTGACCCTTATTATGCGAAATCACTTCCTGCCATTGCGTCCAGACTGGCTGTTGGCCGCATAAACGAGGATTTTAGTTTAGACCTGGGCTGTACGATGGACTTCGTCATCCTTCAAGAGGCTTGCGAGACATCCAAAGCCTTGACCTCATTTGTACAGTATGAGAACGCGGTTGATGCGTTTGTAGGCCCTACAAATCCAGGATACTGCAATGCTGCGGCGCTCATGGGCAAGAATTGGGACAAGTCTTTGTTTTCATGGGCGTGCATTAACTATGAGTTAGACTGGGTCCAGGGCTACCCAACATTTGCTCGAACTTTACCATCCCCGACACGGGTGCTCTTCAGTGTGCTTAGATTTTTCAGCTTGGCTAACATTGCCATCGTGTCTTCTAATGAGGATATATGGATTGACACCGCTGCCAAATTGGCTAGTGCTCTCAGAAACCAGGGGCTTCCTGTTGGCATCGTTGTGTCCATGGGGAATAATGACACCATGCTGGAGAACACATTGCTGAGCATACGAAACGCAGGGGAGATCAAAGGTAAAGTGTTTTGGACACATCAATTTGCAGTATCTGCATAAACATTCGTTTTATGTTTAGAGGCATTAAGAGATTTTTGCTCCAGTAAATATTTCTCAGTATTTTTTAAGGTCAGTTTCTGTATAGACTTTTTAAGATGACAATTTTAACCAGTAAAACAAAAGGTATCATACAGTATAAATCATAAAAAAAATTGTTTTACTTTTAACCATTAAATATTAATAAATTAGATATATTTAACAATTAAAACGTATGATAACGTTCCTTAAAAAAACTAATATAGTTACAGTTCTTTTCAAATGATTATATACTTTGAATGTTTGTCAATGTGTTTTCTCAGTATTTCTGAAAGTTAGACTTTGAAGGCTTTTTAAGATTACTCTACAAAACAAAATAACAGGAAACAGAAAAAATGTAAAAGGCAACATATCAAAGCACAAACCATTGTTTTAACCAATTAATATAATGATTAATAAATTGGATACATTTAAAATTTAAGAAACATGACAACTCTCCCTCGTCAACCTTTAATTATATATATATATATATATATATGTATATATATGTATATATTATACAATATTTAGAATTATTATCATACTAATATATTTATACTTTTTTAAAGAGAGAGAAAATTTAAAACCAACATACAAAAACCACTGCTATAAAAAAGCAGGCATAATTGGACTCAAAATCCTGTAATAGATCATATATATATTATGATTAAACAGATGGCAGCTGAAAGTTTGCTTTATCTCTCATCACTTCACTTTCTTTTGCTAGAATGGTCAAAAGGAGGTTTATCTTTTACAAACTACCCCATATTATCATACTAATATATTTATACTTTTTTAAAGAGAGAGAAAATTTAAAACCAACATACAAAAACCACTGCTATAAAAAAAAGCAGGCATAATTGGACTCAAAATCCTGTAATAGATCATATATATATTATGATTAAACAGATGGCAGCTGAAAGTTTGCTTAATCTCTCATCACTTCACTTTCTTTTGCTAGAATGGTCAAAAGGAGGTTTATCTTTTACAAACTACCCCAAAAAAAAGCATTTATTTAAACCTGTGTGTAAATGCATGCACTACATTTGTTGCTCAATTAAAGATATTTATGTGAAACAAAGGTTTCTAAAATTTTAAACAACGTTTGTTCAAAGGTTTATTCAATTCATTCAACTGTCACACACATGACTGTCTAATCATGGTCCTTTTTAAAAATGCATTTTTTGCATTTAGGTACAAAGTACAGTATCTTTTCTAAATTATGATTCAACACAAATGAATTGATTTTTCATGTTTCAGTCATCATTATGTGCATGCACTCAGCGCTCATTGGAGGAGTGCAACAAACGTCATTCCTTATCAAGGCCTATGACATGGGATTGACGAGGGGTCAGTATGTGTTTATACCATACGACACCCTCCTGTACAGCCTGCCCTACACCAACACCACCTACTTCCCACTGCAAAACAACACCAAACTGCGCAAAGCCTACGACGCTGTACTCACCATCACCGTAGAGTCAGACCTGATGTCATTCAACGAAGCGTACAACATGGCCAAACGATTCGGAGAACTGATGCTGTCACAAGAGCCAGAGCAGGTGTGCACGGTGCACTTTGAAACATTTATGAGTCTTATTTGTACACGTGCATAAAACATTACATTAAAACGTTCTGCTACATTTCAGGTCTCTCCGCTCTTTGGTACAATCTACAACAGTTTGTACCTCCTTGCCAAGTCCATGCACAACGCCAGAAGAACTGGTAAGTGGTTCTCCGGGTCCAACCTGGCCTCCTTCACGAGGAACATCACATTTTCAGGGTTCAACCAGAACATCCGCATGGACGCCCAAGGGAACGGGCAGACCGACTACGTGATCTTAGACACTGATGGCTGGGGATCTGAACTGTATCGTTGCTTTTATGTGAACCTGACTTTAGATAAGGTGCTGTTCGCCGGCACGTACATTCATTTCCCTGCAGCTTCACCTCCACCTTCAGACTCCAGCTGCTGGTTTGACCCCAATGCCATCTGCGCAGGAGGTACAACAAACCCACACAAAATCATGCTCAATGAGAAACAGATATTTGACTTTTAATGGTTTTATTTTTTCAGCTTAAAGGTGCTGTATGTAGGATTGACAACTAGTGGTTGAACTAGATATTGCAGTCCAAATTCAAAATATTGGAGAGGGTTTTTTTCACCCGGCCCCTCCTCCTCAGACTTGACGCAGACACCAACAGGAACAAGCGCGCTTGATGATGAATGAAATGAAATACGCTGTATTTTCCGCCAACGGGCAACCAGGCTGCCGAAATACAATTGGGTAAACTAGCAGTGGGCGGGTTTCACAAACCAAAACAAAGACAGACATTCCGGCCCGGACCACACATTTTCAAAGGAGAATAACTGACTGTAGCATTGTTTTTAAGTATGTTAACTTAGCATTTTTTAAAAAATATCTGCAAACATATTATGGTATTTTTATGCTTTAGTAGAGTCAAAAACTTACATACAGCACCTTTATGAGCCACCTGTATTATTATTATTATTATTATTATTATTAAAATAATAACATTCAAATTCAAATAATTTTAAGAAATATTACTTGGTATTTTATCTTCGGACTGGATGTTTAAATCCTCTTTGGTGCTGGATCTCATTAAGGTACTTTTGAACATTATAATAAATATTAATGTAAAAATGTGATCTCCAGATCATTATCAAATGCATTTATAATGTCTGTCTTTGGTTTCTGGTGTAGGGCATGAAATATCTTCACCACAGGGAATTTCCTCATGGGCGCCTGAAGTCTCATAATTGTGTAGTAGATGGACGTTTTGTCTTAAAGATCACTGATTATGGATACAATGAGATTCTTGAGACCCAGAAAGCTCCAAAGGAGACCCCACCTCCAGAGGGTATGGGTGTTTACTTTTTTTAAATCTGGTTTATTTACTATGCAAATCTAATTTTTACTCCATCCAATTCTCTGATATTAAACAAAAATGTGATAAGGCAGTTCTTTGTCTCTCAGATCTATTCTGGACAGCTCCTGAACTTATCAGAGACCATGAAAGTCCCCGGAAAGGAACTTATAAAGGAGATGTGTACAGTTTTTCGATTATACTTCAAGAAGTGGTGGTTAGAGGAGCGCCGTACTGCATGCTCGGCTTGTCTCCTGAAGGTTGGTTATAAAGAAAATCTACAAAATTAATCCTCTTACAGTATTAGTTTGAAGAATCAGTTTTAAAGAGGTAAATAGGCTGTTACAACAGTAACTGGGCAGGTATTATCAGTGAAATTTGGCATCTCTTTTTAAGCATTGGCATGTTTATGGTATTCACAGAGATAATAAGGAAGGTGAAGAAACCTCCGCCTATGTGCAGGCCCACTGTTGCTCCAGATCAAGCTCCACTGGAATGCATCCAGTTAATGAAGCAGTGCTGGACTGAACAGCCTGATAGAAGGCCTCCTTTTGATCAGATCTTTGATCAGGTGAGTTTAGAGTAGTTGCTTTTGGAGTTTATTGAGTGCACTGGCAGAATAACAAACATGGAATCTAAGGAATTTTGTAGTTTTTAGAATGGTTGCTTACTTTGTGTAATGATTTTACAGTATAATGTGCCAGCCATTTAATTTTATTGTATTTTATTTATTTTATTGTTGTTATTTATTGTATTCCATTATTGTTTTAGCATCATAATTGATTTAGTTTGGGTTATCTGATGTATTATTTCTATTATTATTTCTATATTTAGATTTTTCAAAATAAATTAATATTTTTATTCAGCAAGAATGCATGAAACTGATCAAAAGTGACAAAAACATTTCTAATGTTACAAAAAAATTCAGATATTTCAAATAAATCGTGTTCTTTTGAACTTTGTATTCATCAAAGAATACTGAAAAATGTGTCATGGTTTCCATGTTGGTAAATATTGGTGAAAAATAAGAAATGTTTCTTGAACAACAAATCAGCATATTAAAATGATTTCTGAAGGATCATGTGACACTGAAGACTGGGGTAATTGAAATTGAGCAATGAAAATTCAGCTTTGCCATCACATGAATAAAAAACATTTTAAAATGTATTAAAAATTATTTTTTACTTATTTTAAAGTTTATTAATAGTTAACATATTTTACAATATTACTGATGTACTGTAATCTTGTAATCAAATAAATACAAAGTTTTAGTCAAATAAATACAGCTTTTGTGAGCATAAGAGTCTATATGTATATTATTTCACTGGATTGCTTTACTCCCAAATTTTACATTAAAGACACTTTCATGAAAGTTTCTTGGCAAAGGTCTAAAAGACAACTACCTGTATATAGTGATTTTTTTCTTATATTCAGTGATAATGGTTCCTTATTTTCTGTTTTCAGTTCAAGCTCATCAACAAGGGCAAAAAGACCAATATTATTGACTCCATGCTGCGTATGCTGGAGCAGTACTCCTCTAACCTGGAGGACCTGATCAGGGAAAGAACAGAGGAGCTGGAGGTAGAGAAACAGAGGACAGAGAAGCTTCTGGCTGAGATGCTTCCTCCGTGAGTATACGTTTTCACACACCAACACTTCCTTTCACATACGGTCGCATACTTCATTTTATTTTCTCCACTAAGACATGTTCCTGGAACAACATCTATGTCAAATTAAGCTTCATGTCATTTTTCATTCACAGTTCTGTGGCAGAAGCTCTGAAAACCGGTGCCTCCGTGGAGCCAGAGTACTTTGATCAAGTCACCCTCTACTTCAGTGACATTGTAGGCTTCACCACCATCTCATCCCTTAGTGACCCAATTGAGGTTGTAGACCTGCTCAATGACCTTTATTCCCTATTTGATGCCGTACTTGGCAGCCACGATGTCTACAAGGTACGTTTTGATGTCTGAGAGAACTGAACAGCAATCGATTTCCATGAAAAGCCAGATAACTCTTCTTTATCACAGGTTGAAACCATTGGAGATGCCTACATGGTGGCCTCTGGGCTGCCGAAGAGGAACGGCAACAAGCATGCAGCCGAGATCGCCAACATGTCCCTGAACATTCTCAGCTCCGTGGGCTCCTTCAAGATGCGGCACATGCCAGAAGTTCCGGTCAGAATACGGATCGGCATTCACTCAGGTGAGCTCTCAATCTGCAGCTGTTTTCATCCGCTTAGTGGTACTGAACAAAAACCCTCTTGTGATGCTCATGTAATCTTTTGATGTCCAAATTTGTACTTCTTGTCCCTCATCCTATCATGTTTCTTCTCTATCCAGGTCCGTGTGTTGCTGGAGTTGTGGGTCTAACTATGCCTAGATACTGCCTTTTTGGAGACACAGTCAACACCGCCTCTCGTATGGAATCTACAGGGTTGCGTATGTTCCATTCAGATATTTTTGTGATTTACTAACCCATGATGCACTGTAATGAGAAGATACATCAATAAACATTATTTCCTTCAGCTTACAGAATTCATGTGAACATTAGTACAGTCAATATTCTCCGCTCACTGAACGATGGCTACAAAATAGAAGTCCGAGGAAAGACTGAGCTTAAGGTACTAACACAAACACTTTCTTTTAAGAATCATACTAAATAATAAATAATAACTATATAATATTTGAACATACACTACCGTTCAAATATATGTGGTCAGTTAATACTTTCATTCAGCAAGGATGCATTAAATTGATCAAAAGTGACAAAGACATTTATCATGTAAAAGATTTTTATTTTAAATAAGTGAGAATTTGTTTTCAGCACCCCATTAGTATATTAGAATGATTTTAAAATGTATTAAAATGGTAAACAATAATTTCAAATTGCAAAAAAATGTTTTTGATAAAATAAATGCAGCCTTGGTGAGCATGAAAGACTTCTTTCAAGAACACTAAAAAAATCTTACTGACCCCCAAACTTTTGCAGTAACTTTAGCATTTTTCATTTTTTATTCATGTTTATGGATTTTTTTAGGGGAAAGGCATTGAAGAAACATACTGGCTTGTAGGAAAGTCTAATTTTACAAAGCCTTTGCCAAAACCACCAGAGATCAAACCAGGGTAAGGATTTAATAGTATTTTACCACTTATTTTAAACAAATATAAATTTTGTATGCACACACACACACATGTCTGGTTTGCTATCCTTGTGGGGACTATCCATAGGCGTAATGGTTTTTCTACTGTACAGACCGTATATTCTATTGCCCTACACCAACCCTACCCCTAAACCTACCCCTCAGATTTTCTGAAAAACTTAATTCTGTATGATTTATAAGCTTTTGTACCCGTGGGGACCACAATTTAGGTCCCCACCGTGACACGAGTCCCCATGAGTCTTTGTGTAGTCAG
Organism: Sinocyclocheilus grahami; assembly: GCF_001515645.1. Taxonomy (NCBI): domain Eukaryota; kingdom Metazoa; phylum Chordata; class Actinopteri; order Cypriniformes; family Cyprinidae; genus Sinocyclocheilus; species Sinocyclocheilus grahami. The sequence goes on along the minus strand of NW_015505185.1, from coordinate 3,865,014 downwards.
GTTTAAGTCCCCACCAGGATATATAAACCAGTACACACACACACACACACACACACACACACACACACACATATATATATATATATATATATATATATATATACAGTATATATAAGCAGTGGCCTTTTTATTATACTGCACTTGATTTAACTGAATAGTATTTTACTGCACCACTTTCCAAATAAATTGTACTTTTAGATGCATTTTGTGGTTTAGATTAATTCTCTTTGTACTTATGAATGGGATACTATTTATGAATTGGATAATTGGATTTATGCATCAGGGAAGACAACCATGGTTTGAGACCTGAGGACATTGAGGCTTACAGGAGAAGGAAAGCTGAGAAAAAGGCATGAACCCGTAGACATTTGCAAGGAGGTAGTACCTTGCATGCTGTGCTGTATTTGTCATTTGGTTAGGGTGTTTTCTGGTGGGTTTGTTTGTGCTGTGATGGTGGTTGTTGTGGTGTCGGACTTTCTGCTTATCCGATTATTTGTGCATGTTGTGTATTGTTGCAGGTTTTTTGAAATGCATTACTTACCAAGGTCCAAAAATGATAAACAATTCTGTCTTTCATAATCATTGATAACTTTCTAAATTACTTCTCCTCTTTTAGAGATAACTGGCAAGACATGATGACGGAGGAGATCAAGTCAATATTTCGTAAGGCCAACAGACAAGTGGACAAGCCCAAAATCTGAGAAGAACAAGGATGTTAAAACTGACCAAGAAGGAAAGACACATGACAAGTTGCATGGGAGGGAAACAATGGACAATACAAGCATGTGTGTTTCACTGCAGCTTACAAAGACTACTTTAATAGGATTGGTTGTCGTCTGTCTAATCCGACTCTGCCCAGCGCAGCAGAAACAACAGCGCTAATGAAATGGCCTCTGAAGAACATGTAGTCAGTGAAAGTATATTTCTTTCCCAGTGTCTAACACTGTCACACTTACTCTGTTTTGGTCACAGAGTGGCTCAGTGTGCGTCTCATACCAAAGGCGACTTCACATTTGGGTTTTTTTTTTCACAGATGTTTCGCATTTTGTGTTCTCACATATTTGTTACTCATGGTGGAGCTTTAATTGATTTTCTTTGATCTTCTCTAAGCAAAAAACTATGTAGTGACATAATCAGATTTGGCGAGGCTTAGTGGACATCTGCTGCAAAGACCAAATGGGATATTCTAGTGATGTTTTATGCAAAAGCCAGATCGACTGAGGTTGGTTGGTAGCAAGTGATTACAAATGTAAGACTGCTGTACGTTGTCTCTTGACTCATGAAATCGTGAAATAGGACTGTGTTTATGCTGAGTAAGAAGTTGCTTAAGAGAAATTACAAAATGGAATGCAATAATTCTGTGAATTCTGGTCATTTATGCAAAGATATTTATTTATACTGTGCAGAATATTTATTAGTTGTACTTGGAAAAACATTTAGAAAACAGGGCAAAACTGATACTGCTTTTAAATTACATATAAAATCAGACAAATCGGTTTAATAAAGGGTCCTGTCTCTCTCTGATGAAGCACATGTGCTTGTACTGGATGTAAAGTGAAATGTTTAAGATGCTGTGCAGTTTAAGTTGTATTAAACATGTAGGCTGGGTTTGTCTGAGAGGGATTGACTGCCTTACATAAGCTGTTTAAAATGATAACTTGCATTTTCTGTAAATCAAACCTACCAGGCACAGCCTGAGTGGCATTTTTAATTATAATTTTTCTGACTGATCTCATTTTCTGGGAGTCAATGTAAAGGCCTGTCAGATCTCAACAGGCCTCTCTTTAATAGTTCAGTTTTGCACTCCTGGCATTTTTAATTGTCTGTTAAACATGTATATAAGTACTGTACTATATTATACTATAATTGTTACATTTCATGAGCAATTGTATTAATAAGGATAGCATTAGGAGACTTGAAACGTTAAATTTTATGCTAGCAAAAGACAATGTTGTTCTGATGCTTGGTACAGACAATAACACAGTTGAACAAGTAATTTTTTGCCATGCCTTTTTGTTTCTTCTTGCATTACAGGCTATAATGAAAGCTAAGTAACAGCCTCAGTAAACAATAATTTCCATAATTTCAAAACAGATGAGTCACCTGATTCAAGGTTTCTTAACAGTGTTAGGTGTTACACAAGAAAGCAGCTAGAAAAATTGTTTAACTGTTTAATTTAATTTGAGTTGTTTAATTGTTTAAGGCTACCGATGTCAATCATATCAGGTTTGATATTAGCTATATTTCGCAGCATATCAAGGCAAGTTTAACTCATAGACTGTATAAGGTTTAACTGTAACGTTTTGTTTTACAACACAAAGTACTTAAAAAACTTAGGCATATGTTGCAAACAAGTTGCTAAGTGAGGGCTAGGCCTACTTTATAAGTAGGCTACAGTATTTAAGCTTTAGCGACAGCTAATTTTATTATATATTTTTTAATTAAAATAAAAGTAAACAGGTAGGCCTAAGTAAATATAAGTAAAAAGGTGTTGTGACATAAAAGCCTATGTGTCGAAAAGTTTAAAGTTGTTTTTGGTTTGTTCTTTATTCTCAACCATTTCTCATTTAACAAAATGATTGAGAACTGGATGTCTTTTCTGCAGTTTTGTTGCTTACCACAAGATTATGTTATAAAGGTTTTGTTCTGTGGATCAACCCAAAGCAATGATTCCGTAGCCTACATTCAGTATTCTCTTTAATCATAATCCTTAAACCAGTTGCTTTCATTTTATGAATATTGTGCACCTTACATTACGTCGGCTGGGTTATCCTGGCAAGGTTTACAGGTTGGTTATTTATCTTGACGATCTCCTCTTTGACTATTTTCTTAGCCTCTTCTGATTGCCTATTTCACCATGCGAGCCCTTGACTCCTATATGTCAACTCATTGGCTCATTCAGCCTGCAGGATGGATCTGCTACTGTGAAAGGAAACAGCTACTTTCTCACGTCAAAACTCCTCTTTGTGGTTTAGAGGTTTATGGTGCCATAAAGACAGCAGGGTGTCTGGGAAATCTGTGTCACTTAACAGGTGAGGAAGTGAGACAACATTTTATTCCCTCAGTGGAATAAACACACAGCTAAAGCTTCACATTCCAGTCCACAGAGGGCTGACACAACAAACCAGGCGGTTTGACTGGGATTAAACTGTTAGGAATGACAGAGCAGTGACAATGTGCTGTGCTTTTATCTGTCGTTATTAGTTATTGTCAGTTATTCAGGATAGTATGGCTTTTATTCAATTTTAGATTTAATTTATTTGTTTTATGTATTATTTTAGATTTTACCTTTTGTATGGATTTATTTATGTTTTCATTTATTTTATGGATTTATTCATTTATTTAAATCTAAACAATCTAAAATACCACAGCTTAACATCAATGGCACTACACTTAATATAAGCATAGTGTCTGATTGAATAATACACATAAACAAATTGATGTCAAATCTCTGGTTACATTTGTAGGGTTCTAATTCTTCACCTATAGGATTGCATTGCTCCTGATGTTTATACTGTAAACGGTCTCCTTAAACATGTTTTTGTACTGACAGGTTCACTGAGACTGTCCATACACAGATAATCCATCGGAATGGCCACATGAGGTAACAGTCAAACCAATAATAACAATAATACCATTTTAAAACATCAGAAAATTCAAATAGCCTAAAAGTTACAATTCATCTCTCATTTTATCACCCTTAGGCCGAACTAGCCTGCCAAGAAAAAGAATGGAGTTGGTCTTGTTGTCTTTCACAAGGAAAATGAAGGGATGGTCGGCGTAGAAGAGCTTGGGGTTCCTGATCTTCTCGCTACCATAAATGCTGGTGTCAAATGGGTTTCCCTCTGTGTCCCACTCCAAGGCAGAGGCATGGAAGACATTGGCGAGGTAAAGATCTTTCTTGCCAGAAATGTTGGACAGGTCTGCCTTAGACTTGTCCACAGCTTCAGTGAGACCAAGTTCTGCAAGATGTTTCTGCAAAGCAAGAGGAAAGAGCCTCATATTTCATGCACAAAATAGTAGTAGTGGTTATATAGCAACTATATAGCAAAAATCAGCCATTTTTACCTGAAGGTCGTGGCTGACTTCCATGCTAACTTTAGGTAGAGAGATGGCGACCGCTCTCTCCTCGAGCTTACTGACCCAGGTGTCCAGCTGCTGGCGAGTGAGCAGTTTCTCCAGCCTTTCCAGAGGCTCCACATGGTAGGGCATGATGAAAATCATGCTGGACTTCTTATGTGCCAAAGGCATGCTGACCACAAGCAGTTTGTTCTGTGTGTCTTCATAGAAGCCGTAGATACCTGTAAAGTGCAAAGTTAAATAATGTTAAGTTCACTTGTAGGTATAGTAGATTTTGAGTAAGAGACTTCAAAACAAGCTGTTGGTTTTACCTGTGCGATGCATCATTGGAACAGAGATTGCGTGAGAGCGGGAAACCAGGAAACCACGGTTGTCAACCATCTTGTGGTGGAACTTCTCATCCCAGTGGGCTGTGGAACAGAAATAAGCCATTAATATTAATAATTAGGTTGGTCTTTCTAGTCAATATTGTGGTTCTTATTTTGGCCTGGCTCTCTTCAATTAATACTTACATAAAATAAATATCAATCGTAAATATCTATCAAAAGTAAATATCAATGCTGACTTCTGAATCTATAATTACATATGATTTAATGATTAGTATTTAAGTATAATTTTTTATAGACATTCCAGGAACTGTCAAAGTAAATATCCATCATAGCAAAACATTTATAAAAAAAAAACAGAACATGAAAAATGGGGCCTGCCAAGATCAATAATTAAATAGAATTGAACAATTATTAATTAAATATGATTTATATAGAGATTCCTGTAACTATTCAAGTAAATATTCATCCTATCTATATAAAAAAGCCAGGACATGGTGACTAGATCTGTGTGAATAATTTAATAAAATGTAATCATTTAAAAGTAATTCATACAGACATTCTTGGAACTATAAAAGTAAGTATCAATTGGGGGTTCGTCCGGGATGAATAATTAAATGCAATTTATATGACATCTTAATTTGAATACTTACGTTTAAAGAACATAGCATTGGCGATCATAGCCCCATCTGTGTTTTTCACATCCTTGGTAATTTCTGGCAGCTTTCCATCAGTTGACTTGGCAGCCCACTCATTGATGGAGTTAATGGCGCTTCTCTTATCACGGAAGTTGATCTTCGAGTGTTCGTAGTTATAGTGCTTCTTGCTGTTCTTGACAAAGTCATCAGAAAAGCTAACTGAGCTGGGGCCATACAGCCTGTTGCTGATCTTCCATGTGACGTTGCGGGCCTGGGGGTCGCTCACCTCAGTCAGAAGCTCGGACAGCCCTGTGTGCAGATGGTCATCCTTCAGGGTGTCAGCCTTCAGGAGACTCTTCACCTGGGACGCAGTGGAGAATTTGCCCCCCATGGCAACCATTCCCAGAGAGGAGGCCACCACCACAGGAGAGATGAGGATGTTGTCAAGATCCTTTTCTTTGGCGATATTGTGGTAGAGATTGAAGGCCAGGTTAGCGCTGGTGTCTGCCATGGAGGTTGCATGGGGACTCAGCTTTTTGTCCTCACCGGACACTGCCACAGCCAAAAGGCACAGAGCAATGAGGTTGGATACCAACATGCTTGCTGTATTTTTGGGCAGCAATGAAAGCCTAGAAGAGAAAAGAAGCAACAAGTGATACTGAGTGTAAAATGACCAATTTTTCAGTAATGGAAATTTAGGTTTTCTGTGTGTCTGTTTTAGGAACAAAAGGCTGCATAGTGAATTGTTTGATCATTTTATGAGTTTTAAATCATTTTGTATTTTGATTTATTATGTTTTTGAAATGTATGCACCCTAAATAGTTAAAACTACAGAAATAAAGCCTGTAGGCCACGTTTCTAGATCAAACCTGTTAAACAAATGCGATGGCAGTGACTAATCAGACAGGAATCCACTGCTTAATGTCAGTCTGCTCATTTTATACAGTTCTGAAATGTGCCAGATCACTTTAAAATAAATGTTAAAAACTTTACTGCATATAGAGATTACACTGCATGTTGAAAGTTTGATTTAAAACTGTTGTTGTGAGATGTTATGTGTCCCTATCCACTAACAACCTCAAGATAGCAGCTTATGTAAGTCAGCATGGTTATTCATTCACTTATTATGTTTGTGTCTTTTATCTGTTTCTTCTTTGTATGTTGCCTTTTTTTATAATCTTGGATACCTTGATACGTTTTCATATTCATAGTTGTCAACGATTGCGATTTTCACTCTGAAAGACAAGAGGTGCATTTGGGTAATCTACACAAAAAAATATTTATATGCATTGGATAACGTGCAAAAAAACCCCTCCTTGAACTCCTTGCTTCTGTTAAGCATAGGTTTATTTTGAAGCCAAGGTCTACTGCTACTTCATGCACACAGAGAAAAAATGTAGACTCTTCTTATTGGCTAGAAGATCTTAGGTGGAAACTTTCAACCAATCAGAACTTCCACAGTAGACCCACATCTGAATTCCAGATGTAGCACTGATTGAGTGATAGCATAAAACCACTCCTGACTGGAAAGATTTCATCACTCTTTTGTAAATATAGGGTAAAAAATAATGGGGAAATCGTACACACATCTGAAAAAATATGCATCATTGAACATCCTATGACTGTCCAACGCATGAAAAAACTGACCTGTAGGTGTTTTAGCAGTTTTTTGACTATAGAAAATTATTTTTCCCTTCCCAAGCAAAAAACATAAATAACCTTATACTTAATTTTGGATTGCGTTGCCTGTAAATGCATTTTTAAAAGTGCAACATTGGCTGAAAAGCAGAAAGAAGAGTATTCTCTGACCCTGTATGCAGTCGCCTTTTTAGATTGCAAGCAAAATTGAGTTATGGGCTGAGCTGGGGGCTGTGCCAAGCATGTATGATGTAAGATGTGAGCAAATTTACTTCTTAAATGCTGATGTAACTTTGTGCAGCATTGCATGTGTCTTTCATTTCTTATCGAAGAAGTGAGAAAAAGAGAATTTAGTGAGAAAAACAATTTACACTGGTTTAGTTGGTTTTGGTTTTATAAATGGTCTATGTGCAAAACAAATTCATTTAATTATACCTGAATTCACATAAATTATAAATCACAAATGGAATTGTGTTGTTTTACCACTGCAGCAATCAGAAGTTTACATCAAATACTGTAGTTGGTCAGATCAGCAACCCCAAGGAGTTTTGTTTTGTTTTAAAAGGCACAAGTCCTTTTTTTGCAAGACAAAATGATAATCTTTTAGGGCGGGTGCAGTAATCAGACAAGTTTTTCATAGCACCGTAAGATGCATGTCATTGGAAAATAAAATCAAAGAAGTAGGCAAACCTCCCCAACAAATATGAAAGTACATTTGCCCATTAAGTCAGAACTATTAAGTATGATTTAGGTCTCCTTATCGTAAGTGAGCCGGGTGATGCTGTGAGATGACCTATTATTATTGTCAGTCCTGTGGGAGCTGAGCCATGTGCTGTCTTTGATTAGTTCACACCCCCCTCCCACATGTCAAGGAATAATGGACGAGACTCTGAGACTCAAAGCACAGCGTTGCATCATTAGTGGACCAAATGACGACTACCCTCTTAAGAAGCCCGCATCTGATGAGGTCCGCTTTAATACTTGAGGATCTTTAATCTTCATTGTGTTTGATGTTGGGTGATTTTTAACTTAGTACTTAAAGCAGAAATCTGTGGTTATTTGATCAGTAAGGATTTCTTTACTAAATAGCAGCTATTTAAATTAATTGTGAGGCCTTATTGGCTATGGCATGTTTGACTAGGTTGCCAAATTTAGCTAATTTTAGAGCACAGGTTGAGGCAAAGCAGAGATGTAGTACTGGCTTGTATCATATCATTAGTCAGTAAACAAATTGAGGCTTTCTGCTGCACATCTATTCACAGTTTTCACATGATGTTAAACCCTCATAGGAACGCCTGCCTGGAGGGCAAAACAAGGCTTTCCTCTACTGCCTGCCAGTTATTTTTTAAGTACTACTGTACTGACATTAAAAGACTCATTTCAGTATGCACTTTATGATGCACGCTATATACGGCAAGTAGATGCGCCACGAATATGAACACATTAAATTGAATGTTAAACATTTTTCCATAGAAGACCATTAGAAATAAATTGCTTGAAATGTGATTTAGCAGTATAGAATGCTACAGTCGGGTTCCAGAAGTAAAAATTCCATCAATTTTCTCAATAGGGATGTTGATTTTTAACATTAACTTGTAAACCTTTAGAAACAGACATGCTGATTTTAAAAAAATCATGTTTAACAGCGAAATTCAAGGTGAAAAAGTACATTATCCTTAATGCTGTGAAGAAAATTCCACCAATCAGAGAGCTCAGCAGGGAACAATGACACACTTTTTTAATGTTGTGATTTACCTCGTAGCTGGTTGGTTTGGTTCATGGCTTATAATGCTTTATCAAAAAAAAATTTAAATCCCTAAAGGGAAAAATTAATGGGAAAAAATACTCCCAGAAGTGACGCCACAGAAAAACTCTGGCCACATCTGGTTGGTTTTACATAGCATATATACAGTGAATTATCAATAAAGTGTATACTGACGCCTCGCCCTCATCTCGACATCCAATCAACACCTAATGCATACAGCTGAGATGGACTAAAGCCAGAAATATTGTGGCAACGTCTCCAAGATGCTTCAAGAAACCTACCTGCAAAGCTACAGTACTGTTAAAAGTTTTATGCACAAGTTTTGTGTAAAATTGCTGTAAAATGAGGATGCTGTCAAAAATAATGTCATAAATATATTTTCTTTATCAAATAACTTCTATTAACTAAATTAAATCAACATTTGGTGTGACCATCCTTTGTGTTTAAAGCAGCTTTTGCCCTAGGTGCACTTGCGCATAGTTTTTCAGGTATCTTTTCAGGGAGGTCTCTGGAAGCATCTTGAAGACGTTGCCACCGTTCTTCTGGATTTAGTCTGTCTCAGTTTGTTCGGTTTCTTCATGTCGTTCCAGACAGACTGGATGATGATGAGATCAGATTTCTGTGTGGAGCACTGGCTGTTGTTAAACAAAAAGCTCACTGGATTATTACAATTAATGGCAAAATGAGTATTTGGAAATGTAAACTGATATTTCCTACTGACACACTACAGCAAAAGATAGAAATAACTGACTTAAAA